>NC_143195.1:31985833-32290000 GCF_051530095.1 Phoenix dactylifera
AAAACAAAATTTGTCCCATGACACTGTAGCCCTAAATTTACGGCCTTACGTATGAAAACGACTATTCATATTCCACCTAATAGAGTTTTCTGCCTATTCCCATTTCAGCGTCATGATAGGACCGGCGCAATTCCCAAGAGTGGGGTGCTCCACGTTGGGGAGTGTACTCGTTTTTCTTGCTTTTCTTTTTTTTTTTCCCTTTTTCCTTCCCCCTTCCTCCAAGTGCTATTCTAATGCCATTTATTATTATTATTATTATTATTATTATTATTTTAATTTAAAATAGAAAAGCGGAAGAAAAGAACAAGCCCACCCTCATATAGCAGTTCTCACTGGGCCCCTATCCCGTCAGAAAAATGTTCGATGCGGATAAAAATAACGGTGTATTGGGCATCCCGGCCGATTTTACTCATATCCTTCCCACCCATAGGCCCAGCTTGATTATCTCTTTGGGCTCCGGCACGAGCCCATATGCATGAGCACGTCACACCATTTCGAAGGCAAACTACTCAACCTGGTGGGGAGCTGGGCAATATAACCCTTTTCTTCCTGGACAAAAGCTTTTGCTGCCATGTTAAGACTCCAGATCAAAAGTCAAAACTAGAGTCCTCTCAAGCAACTTACGGAACAACTTTGAAATGGTTCATTGTTTACTCCATATGTTTCTACTCCCCACACTACATACTTTGTATTTAAGTTAAGATTTGCCTATCATTTAGAAGAAGTTAGAGAATCACTACCAGTCTACCAGCTGCAGTTCCCATTTCATCAAGGCCTATCTTGAGATCCTAAGTAAAACATGATACAAACTTTGGGAGGAGAGAAGAGATGAGGCATGAAAGCTTGATGGGTCCTTCGGATACATATTCTTCTCTCATGATTCATCAGAAAAAAGTACAGGGTATATTGTATTTGATAACACGCCAAGCACCACGGACAGCAAATACAGTGGCATGTCGCATTCAGAATACCATGCAAGGTTGAGCGAAGGTCATCATGGATTCACGATGGCCGCGTCCCGTCAAGAAAGCCGAAGGTATTCAGACGTACACACGCTGCCTCGTATCCCATTCCCATACGACTTGAGATCCCAAAACGCTTTCCAATCTACTTCGTTTTGGGCGCTGACCTTTCCGCGAGGCAGCAGCGGGGCCGGTCCACTGTTTACGCTGCACCAAGGGCGACACAGCACCATGGGGAAACGCTATCACTTACAGGCAACAAGACAAGGATGGCCTTTGGGCCACCTTTTCACCCAACGTCCCCTTGTCTCGAGTCTTCCTCCTTTTCCTCCTTGCTTACCAGAGAGCATGGGCATGACCTCGCGCCTTGTCTTGGGGTCTGATAGGGTGACAGCACGGCTGCCACTGTTTTGTTTGGAGGTGGGCTCGCTTGAAAGTTTCAAAGTCTATTCTTGGTTCACACCTTTGGAGGACAGCCCATGGCAAAAATGGACCCCAGGAAGAGTCCGGAAATCCTCCAGAGAAATAATTCGGTGCACATTTTGGTCAATAGATGTGGATGGGAGCAATCCTCCAGATAAGGGACCGGCTAACTGCTGCATCTTATCTCTCCATATGTGTGCGATGGGTCCATAAGAGGGGGTCAGCAGCGCCCAACGCGGTCATCTCCCTCCTTGGCCAAAAAATGCTAACTGCTACTTAGCGTATTTTGCTCCCCGTCGCTGGCCGAGAAGACAAAATGGCCAGATTATTTGAACCATGTGATCAGTCCTCGCTAGGTTCAATTTTATTTATTTAATTCTTCTAGAAGGACCTCCCCCCCCCCCCCCCCCCCCCCCCCCCCAAAAAAAAAGAGGCTTTTTTTTTTCTATAATAGTTTACTTTTAAAAAATAAAGTATAATTTATAGGGCCTCGAGCCAAGAATAATATAGGACGACTCATAATTGATGTGAATCACTTTGGCCGCTATGAATAGGGCTGAACAAAATCCAAGAGTGAAATCCATCACATCGGAAAGTCGAGTTGCAGATTAAAATTTTGGAGGCTATAATTTGGTCGTACCACCTTACTGACTCTGATGATTTTTTTTTTAAAAAAAATAATTTTGTAAGATCTATGACGCGACGCTGCATCCTTTAGGGGATGGTGCCCCTGATGGTGGAGATCAAATTCTATTGTTCGAACCATGAAATGGGTTGGTCAAATTATTTTTTTGGAGGTTTTTTGCATGAATACCTTTTCAAAATTAATATTTGCATGTATACCCTTAATGGGTAGACATGCAAATAAATCACGATCCCGATAGCAGGAAAGAAGATAAAGACAATAGTGTAATTTTAAATTTTTTATTTTTAATTAATATAAATTTTATTTTTCTTAACACCGTAAAAATAACCGTTATATTAGAGGCATTTGTACAATAACAGAGTTTTACAAGGGTATACATGCAAATATCAATTTTGGAAGGGTATTCATGCAAAATCCGATATTTAGAAGGGTATCCATGCAAAAACCCTATTTTTTTTTGGGGAATGACTTTGGTTGGGCCTCTCGAGACAGTCAGGTTATTTATTCCTAAAATCCAGGTTAGTCAAACTCCAGCTAAAGCGGAAAAGAGTGAAAAGAGGAAAAAACGAGCGCGTATATCTCCATCCGAGAAGAATTGAGCGGAGCAACAATAGGAGACAGAGTTGATGTCGAGAACTATCTAAAGAACAATTTTAGCTTTTTCGAGTTTATTTCTACTAATGATACCTATTTTAGAGAAAAAAAAGGTCTTATTAGAATTATGAAAAAGAATCTGATCCAAATTGTGCAAGAACAAATATCTTCATTATAAATAGAGGCTATGTACCTCAATTTTTTTTATCATCAATAAAAAAAAAAAAGAGCCATCTTTTTCTATCTTTTTTGACAGGTTCAAATTGTGTGAGTTAAGAAAAATATTCTCTCTCCAAATGGGTCAAACTACCATGAAATTTAACAATCAATTGGCTAGCAACTTCAAATAAACGCGCTGCAAGTCTACTTAGCAATATATTCTTCATCGCATTTGGTACTAAACTTTCCTTATTTCCAAATTCTCTTCTTAAAGGGCCATCTTACTAGCTCCAAGTGTATATTTACGAAAAAGTCAACTTCCTTGCTGGCAGGTTGTTTTGCTCTTGATGGAGACCTCTTCTTGATGCATTCTCCTAGTTAAAAGGCTTTGCCTCCGGATCTATGGGGCGTTTGGTAATCCCAACAGGATCACCACGGTGATCTAAGATTTTCAGTGATCCGAATGCTGAGATGATTTGATCCCCAGTGATCTAAGATTAATGTGTTTAGTAGGCCATGGTCCAGTGATTAAAAATCTCCGAGTATCCATGAGTAACTTGTTTGGAACGGTACGGGGATCCAAGATTACCGACCACATAATACCACAAATATCCCTGATATATCTTAAATGGATTTTTTATGTGTTTTTAATTCTCATAAATCAAAAATGTATGCCAACATGCTAATTCTTATAATAGCTCCATAATTTTGTCACATATTCTACTTTTAGTAGCCCTTATCATATATTTATTAATCATATAAAATATATTTATAATAAAATATTAATATATTTATCAATATATTAATTATTAAAATATTCTATAAAAAATATATTTATTACTCTTATAAATTCTTAATCTTATAAAAAATATATTATTTTTTATTATAGAATTAATATACTTATAATAGATTTTTTAATACTAATAATTATTTGATTAAAAAATAAGATAAATTGCAGTAATATATTAAATATTTTCATTATACAAATATAAAATATAATAATATATTTCTACTATAATTTAAAATTATCCTTCAATAATAATATGATTAGTAATATAATATATATATATATATATAACATTGACATAATATATTAATGGTATATTGATATATCATTTTTTTGCTAAATTGAGGGGTATTTTTGTCTTTAATTTTCAACCCAGGATCACTGCCCTGGGATGATCTTAGATTCTCGACCTCAAGGATGGATATTCCATCATCGGGTTAGGTGGTGATTTGAAAAATGGAGGTAATTTAAGATTACCGCCACGTAGGATCACCGTGATGCAACCAAATGCGATGATCTCATCATCTCCACCTACATCACCCTTGTTTCTGAGAATCACCTGTACCAAACGCCCCCTATACGTCTGTTGTAATCTGGTTTCGAGGAAACTTCTTATTCCAAGGTTTGCAGGATAAGGGAGTAATTTACAGGAACTGATCGATGAGCTAATAATGAGTGCATTAATCTTTTATATTACACAAATCTGGTTTGGTATTGAGCATTTCTTGTAATGAGTCCAAGTCTTATGCAAGTTCGAAGACTGAACAAGATTTTCTACGGTTGCATTGGTTTTTCCAATGTGGTCCCGCATGGAGCTTGTAAATGAGGAAACAAATGTCAATTTTATAGTCTTCTCGTGACAGCCTAAAGTCAAATATCTTTCTATACGAAATCTAATAGCTAGGGGCCCACTAAAATAGAAAATATCTTTAAAATAGTAGTAGTATATGTACTTCATCGTAGATGAATAAACATGTTGATATATCTTATACGAATATCTTAATGTAATTTATAAAAATAGTGTATAATTTTATACGAGCTCCTAGATTACTAACACCAATACCACGAGCATTTGGATAAGGTCAGTAGTTTAGCCTCTTTTAATGGAGCCAAGTTCACATGACCATAAACTCAAGCCAGCCCAATACGTGGATCACACGAATGGATCGATGTAACTAGTGTTTTTTTTTTCCCACTTTTTTCCTTGTCAAGAGGAAGAAAAAGGACGGGAAACCTCAGCCTCATTTTTGTACTAAGTAGTACTTTAGCCCGGATTTATCCAGGATTTGGGGTAGTGAAGATGTTCGCAAGAGTAGCTATATGATGACAATATTTAAAGGAGAGATCCTATCAATCTTTCAACAGGATGAAGCATAAAGCACCAACAAAGGAGATTTTTTTTGTTTTTTCAACTCGGTATATGGACAGTTGGTAGGGAAGCATCGTGACCAAATCTGAGTTTGAACAGGTAACGTCTAGCTCCGATTTTGGAAGCTGCACCGTAAATTATTGCACTTGAGGCAAGGTCTAATATTTACCACAATGATAGGTAGAGATCTGTTGTCCATTGTCATGGGATAATATTTGACAAACAAGGCTTCAATCTTGATGACTAATATTTTGTTGGAATATTTCAAAATTCCGAGTCTGCCCTTCTTTGTCTTTTGTCTTTTTGTCTAGTGTCCTTTCTTTTAGTCCCACATTTGAAAGGAACAAAACTCAAAAGATCTTTATATAGTATTCAACCTTTTAACTTGGTGAAGCAAAGAAAGAAAGTAGCCCACGCGCGCATGAGCCCAATGGAGGTCCAAACCAAAATTGGCGAATCCGATCCGGAAACGTTTAACCGGGCGCGTTGCGATTATCACGCGCAGGGGGACCCCCCCGCGGGTGTGGGCTTGAGTCAGGTTTCTTTTTGCCGAGGATAGGCCGCCATTACCGAACATTTTTCTTAAAACTTATATGAAGATGAACCCATTCATGCCGTTGCGACTCTGAAATCAGTCTAACTGCAATCATAAGAAGAAAATTAGGATGTGCTCCTCGCCGCCCACAAGTAGAATCTTGATTTTTCAAGCCCAACTTCAGGTATTTTCTACAAAAAGGAACTCATAAGTACTCCCAAATGAGTTGGAGACTAGGTCTGTAGAGTATCCTTTTGTAGCGTGGTTTACACATTAGTACCAGAGTCAATTACGGAAACTAATAAAATTTAATTTTATCGTAGCCACCATAAAATATAAAAATTTGAACCTTTGATCTTGTGGTTGATAAATGCTTAGTTATCTATATCCAGCTTTGACTGGATGGGAGAAAAGAAAAAAAACATGAGGCGGAGAAACGTGAGGTGGAAAATATGGTCAATGAGATACCCCTCGTGCATGAATGTGTTAAAAGGAATTCCCATTATGTGGTTGAATAGGTACTTATATATGAGCTAAATTAGCAGCAGCACCTAATTGTTTTAGCATTTTTGGCATGGATTTTAGCTTTTCCTAAAAAAATTATCTATAGAGTAATAAAATAAAAGAAAAGTATTATGTTCATAGTCATAACCTAATTAATATTTTTTTCATATCAAACAAAATGAGTGACTGTAAATTGATAGGCTAAACATACTTCAAAAACAAGAAGCAAGCTTATAAGAATATAAACTAGAGCACTTTTTCTAAACACTTTTTGACTTTAGAAAGCTATTGAAATCGCCACTTGTCCCAAAAGCTTAAGATGATAGGATGAGATTGTTTATTTATATATTTTATATTTTTTTATACTCTTCCTCACATGTGGGTCGGACTGTCTCTTTTAATGGTGTTATGCTAGTGATGCAGGAAAAATTCTTCCTTTGCAATTAGAGAGCCATAAGCGGGTCACAGAAAATATCTAACCACCATTGTGTAACCCAAAGTTCACTGCAGGCATTACCTACCAAAAAGAAAATATCTACCGCCATCTTAGGAACATGAACATATGAAACCATTCCATAGTAGGGTGGCTCCACCAGCTTGCCAAAAAAAATTGGCTCGCCAAAAGAGTTTGGACAGTGATACCAAGAAAAATCACCAATTACGATGCTAATAATACATCGTAACTAGCATTAACTCAATTCCAACCCATGCAGCTGATGAAATCACTTGCTAGCCGTAGCATTTCAAACTTACGCCAGATCCAACCAGCAAATGATCGCATATCCAGTCGCCCATGTTGTCTACGTGTACTTTTCCAGACGAGTACGGACTTAAACCAGCAGCTCCGAGTGGCAGCACGTTCAACTAGTGAAATAATATGAGCCATTTTGATGTGTTGCTCGAAGGTTTTTTTTTTTTTTTTGGTACACTGGCCTCCCACACCAAATGTAGATAAGTGTAGCCAAAAAAAATCAGAAAGCAAGAGTTGACTAAACGAGTAGTCAACAGCTGTGTTGACCTTCTGATACACATGCTCGAAAGATGTAGACAAATATGTTGGCTTTTCTTATTGGAAATTTTCTCCTTAAAGTGCTGGAATTGGAATAGATTGAAATAAAAATTAGAATGTTCATATTTTTCAATACATTTGATTTATAGCCAAAATTAAATTTAAAATATTTTTAAATAATTTTTTTGAACAATTAATTAAATTGATAAATATTTAAGAAAAATTAAATTTGATAGAATGAGATTTGAATATTAAGAGGAGAGTTGGATTGTGGATCGCAGCATTCCTATTTCCTTATTGAGTGGGGATAGAAATAGATATCCTCTCAACCAAACTACTGGAAAGAAAAGCCTGTCATTTTTAAGAAAAAATAAATTTGATAGAACGAGATTTGAATAGTAAGACGAGAGTCGGACTGTGAATCGCACCATTCCTATTTCCTTATTGAGTGGGGATAGAAATAGATATCCTCTCAACTAAACTACTGGAGTGAAAAGTCTTCCATTTTTATTCCAATTTTAGAGCCAATTCCACCTAACCAACCAAGGCGTTAAATTCTAAACAACGATCGGCAAAGAATATTTGCAGCTTTTGAGCAATGTCTCGATCCCTCATCAGTGCCATGGTGGCCAACTACACATCTGGAGAAAGGTTGGCAGCTGGTGGGAATTAAACTACCGTTCCGGCTAGCACGCGAAGCCAACCTGCATCCAAATCGTCTTCATCGAGAGAGCATTTCACGCCACTGAGAGCCAATCTTGTCCACCTGAAGGAGTTACCTTGACTTACAAATTAAATATGGTCTTTTATTCTACAACGAACCAATATGAGGGTCAACTCGAGCTGAAACCATTCTAGGATTAATTAATGGGCTAAAATACGCGTATTCCTTCGCATGACATCATGAACCAGAACTGTTATACAATCTGGGTTCACAAGAATCTCACGGAATACTGACCCTTTGTGACCTCTCGTGACCTACCAAAAAAAAAACTATGATGCTTTTCTTTACAAAGATCCGTTGATGTACCATGAATTCGTTATTTATGAGAACCCATCCTTTAAGAAAATAAAACTTCAATCACATAGCCCAGAGACGCGAGCGACGACGTGATATTTTTAGTTGACAGACACGTAGGATTTCTGAAATTCGATTAAACAAGCTTTTGTGAATATTAAAATTTTATCACTGAGCGCATGATTCGATAACTTGCGCCGCATAAGCCACATATAGGTTTTAAATGCCGGGAAAGCCTAATTATAAATATTATGGACCAAGTATATATCCAGCTCATAAGTTTACCCGCCATCAGAGGAAGTCATGGATGACTGACTTCATCGAAGTGATTAAGATTCTACTATGTTAGCCCTTTTAGGTGGGGAATTTTAGTGTTTGCACATGCCTACTTACTTCCAAGATAGTGTTGAACAAGTCTACAAGACTTTGATCTCTGAAAGTGAAACTTTCCATACTCCAAAGTCTAGACCAGAAAAGGTCTTAAGACATCTTTCCTTGAGCAGGTCTCTAATACGTTAGGTTAGTACGCATAGTACAAGGGCAAGGATAAAATGTGTTTTGCTCACCCATTTTTATCCATTACAGATAATAATCACTAAGCCATGCAAATTAATCAATTTCCATTCAAGCAAGAGTCAGCTTCCTCTTTCATGTTCTAAAAAGGTTGAAGGTGCTTGCTTTTTGTTAGCTTGGGAAGACAACGAGAATCAAACGGTCGAAAATTTACATATGGCAGGGGTCCCTCTCTCTCTAGTATGGGTCGGGGGGGGGGGGGGGGGGGGGGGGTTTATGTTGTATTGCTTAAGCTAGGCTTTAAGTAATACATCGTGACATCATTTTCTAGCTGTTGCTGGAAATTGGACCCGGGGGCCGCCGCGAAGTCGGGGAAGGAGGGGCTCCGCTGTCGGGAGGGCGGATGGCGGTGCGCCGGCCGACTGCGTCCTCCGTGGGGATGAGAGAGCGGAGAAGAGGGGTGGTACGTCCAGTCCTGTCCTGTCCTGCAAAAAAGCCGGTGGCCGGGCTCCCGGCGCCGGCCCTCCGATGCCTAAGTCAGAGGGGACAAGTATGTGGAGAGAGCAGAGAAGAGAGTATGTGGAGAAGACAAAGAGAATCTTGTGTTCAATTGTGTCTGTGCTGTTTTCTTCCTTTTTCCCCCCAGTTTAGGAGGGTTCTCTCCAGCTCCGGGTTTTTTCTCTTGTTTTTGGTCCTCTCTCCCTTTTCCCCCCAGGTTTCCTTTTATAGGAGGATTTTTGTTACCTGGAAGGTGACAGGAGGTTTGTCCTGTTTTGTAATAATTGGGCACGATTTGGCCCATTAATGGCGTAATGGAAAACGGGACCGGATCAGACCGAAATCAGGGAGTTGTCACGGTCGATCGGACCTGTTGGAGTGGTTGAACCGCCGGCTGTGGTGGGCCTGGGGTCCGTGGATGGTAAGTGCATTTATTACCGAATGAACCGGCGGTCAGGGAGAGCCATACGTTCTGATGGTTCAGTGATCCGGAGATCGTCTTGGGCCGTGTTCATTAAATGACTGAGTGCATCGGAGACTTGAGAGAGTCTCGTGCATTAATGGCAGGTCGTGCCGAATACCTGCGAAGATCTTATGCCTTGATGGCTTGGAGATAGTGGCAGGTTATAGTGGAGTTGTCAGGTCCCTTAGAGGGTTAGGTGGAAATTGGATATTTGGCTAAGGCATGGGCTCGGCCTGCTGTGCTCGGCCTTCTGGTCTCGGCTCTCTGGTCTCGGCCTTCTGGTCTCGGCCTTCTGGTCTCGGCTCTCTGGTCTCGGCTCTCTGGTCTATGAGCTCGAGAGCGGAAGAGCCCGATCACTTAGGATGAGCTTGAGAGCGGAAGAGCCCGATCACTTAGGATGAGCTCGAGAGCGGAAGAGTCCGATCACTTAGGATGAGCTCGAGAGCGGAAGAGCCCGATCACTTAGGATGAGCTCGAGCTTGCTAATGGATTTAGGTGCTATAATTACATTTGTGGGGTGGTCCATTTTTCCACCAACACTACCCCCCGACTTCCGAGTCCGAGCTGCTTTTTGGCTCGGGCAAAGGAAGTAGTTCAGTCATCGATCGTCCTGGTGCTGTGAGCGTTCTTACACCAAGGCGACTGAAGACGCTTTTTCTGCTCGGAGTCCGTTCTTTGGGGACGTCGGCAGAGAAGAATCCAAGTAAAGATAAATGAGAATGTAAAGACATTAAATGAATGGGTACCTTGTACCGTGTGCGTCCTTGCGCCGAGGCGACTGAAGACGCTTCTCTGCTCGGACTCCGTTCTTTGGGGACGTCGGCAGAGAAATCCAAGAATAGGATAGACAATGTAGAGACATTAATGTAGAAACATTAAGTAAATGGGTACCTCTCATGCAGTTGGAGTTAAGTGCTTCAGGTCGACTCAGCGGCCTTCTTTGGGTTGTGGTCGACTCAGCAGGGTGCCCCCACTCAGATCGGGGCGTGTTGTCGTAGGAGGCGTCGAATGGCGTCGAAGTGTCGTCAAATGGCGTCGAATGGCGTCGAAGTGTCGTCGAATGGCGTCGAATGGCGTCGAAGTGTCGTCGAATGGCGTCGAATGGCGTCGAAGTGTCGTCGAATGGCATCGAAGTGTCGTCGAATGGCGTCGAATGGCGTCGAAGTGTCGTCGAATGGCGTCGAATGGAGTCGAGTGTCGTCGAGTCGGCATCCCGAGCTTAGCCAGAGCATCATTGGAGACGCATACAGGAGACGGACTTCGTCCGTTAGCGATCGTGCGCCCTATTCGGGGCGACGTTGGTCGTTTTTTGGATTCTCCGACCTGGAAATAGATAAAATATTGAAATTATTTGAAGCCAAAGTGGTGTCTTGTCCCTTTTGGAGATATTTTGATGGCTTCCGAGCTTCGAAGTCCCTTAGGACTTAGCTTGGCACTAGCTTTCTTTGGCTCGATTCTGGGGGAGGTGTTCTGCATTCGGGCTTCTGAGCTCGGGCTTCGGAGCTTGGCAGCCTTCTGAGCTCGGCGGCCTTTGGTGCTCGGCCTTCTGAGCTCGGCGGCCTTCGGAGCTCGGCCTTCTGAGCTCGGCATTCTTCTGAGCTCGGCAGCCTTCTGGACCATGAAAGGATTTAGCTTCATAGTACTTTCTTGGGGTAGAATCTCCTATGAATCTAGCCAGAGGAGCGCTCATCCTTTGGAAGGCATACAAAATAAGGCATCAGCCGAGCTTTCATTATGTACTAAAATCCTTTTTTTTAAAGCCTTGCAATGATGAGGGAAATAGCTACAGCGTCGTCATAAAGAGGGCTCAACACCCTTTTGGTCTTCATCAGAAAAGGAGATGTGACTTTCACAGTGCACGGATGCTTTGAGGAAGCTCTTTTTTCCGAGCTCGGAGCTTCTGGTGCCTCTAGTTGCCCGCCCTCTGATGGTATTGATGATGCCCGTGAGAGGTCAGTTGTCATTCTGCTCCTTATGCGGCACTGGATTTTGTTCCTCGGGCTCTCTCCTGTAGGCATGATCACGGACAAAATAACTCAACCGACCTCGGCGGACAAGTGCCTCGATCTCATCACGAAGCTCGTAGCAATCCTCCGTATCATGGCCGCGATCTCGGTGGAAGCGGCAGTACTTTTTCGAGTGCTTCCGCGACTCTGTCGGACGCATTCTCAATGGAGGTCGGAGGTAGCCCCGACCCTCAATCTCCATGAGGATTTCTGCTCGGGTGGATGTGAGAGGAGTGTACGTCTGAAATTTTTGGAGGGGAGACCCCGGGCGAGCTAGGCTCTTGGGCCAAGGAGGCTCTTTCTCACGCCAGGGGAATCTGCTACTTGGTTGGGAGTGCTCCTGGTGCTTCTTCTGCATCTTGGCAGGTTGTTCGGCTTCCTCCCGCCGAGAGGCCATGGCTTCCTCAGCCTTGGCGTACTTGCGAGCTCGGGCCAACATTTCGGTGAGGTCCGCAGGAAAGTTCTTCTCGATAGAGAAGAGGAACCTGTAAGACCGGGCTCCAGTCTTTAGTGCCGACATGGCGATTGACTGGTCCAGCTCCCGGACTTCCCATGTTGCGGCAGTAAACCGATCCAAGTACTCCTTGAAGGACTCTCCCTCCTTTTGTTTGATGTCAAGGAGGGAGTCCGACGTCCGCCGCTGGGGCTGGCTAGCGGCAAAATTACTGGCAAACTGCCTGCCGAGCTGCTCAAAGGAGGAGACAGTACTCGGCTTCAGCCCGGTGAACCAAAGCCGGGCTGGCCCTCGGAGTGTCGCCGGAAAAGCTTTGCACATCATGGCCTCCGAGGCTCCTTGTAGGGCCATTAAGACCCGGTAACTCTCCAGGTGGTCAAGGGGATCAGCCTTGCCGTTGTAGGGCTCCACCTGGGGCATCTTGAACCGTAGTGGGACTGGTTCATCTTCGATCTCCGGGGAGAAGGGAGACTTTGTAGTGAACTCGAAGTCGTTATCACGTCCTGATTTTCTCCCGTGGAGTGCCTGAATTTGGCGCTCCAGCTTCTCGACCTTCTTGTCGAGTTCATCATTCTGGAGGATCGCTGCAGCGGTTCGTTCGAGCGCAGGTTGCCCTGGAACTGACTCAGCTTCTGAAGGCTGTGGCCAGCCTCCGTAGCCTCTGGTTGGGTGCTCTCTCTAGAGGGAGGCCTGGACTTGGGAGTCCTGACCTCGAAGGGGAAGTCCGCTTGTAGGAGGCTCCGGTTGAGCTGGAGCCGGAGGAGGCGGTGCCGTTGGGATGCCCCTGGGTTGCAAGCTTTGGACAGCGGTAGCCAAGGCTTGCACTTGTTGCACCAGGGCATCAAACTGCTCCGGCCGAACTTGAGGGGTTGACTCAGCCGGAGGTGGTGAGTTCCGGACGGAATGCTCAGGACTGGGTGGAGGACGTCGAGAGGCGTTGGAAGCCCCTTTGCTTCTTAGCTTCATGGCAGCGAACTCGGGCCCTTCCTCTAGCGCCAACTGTTGCTGGAAATTGCACCCGGGGGCCGCCGCGAAGCCGGGGAAGGAGGGGCTCCGCTGCCGGGAGGGCGGACGGCGGTGCGCCGGCCGACTGCGTCCTCCGTGGGGATGAGAGAGCGGAGAAGAGGGGTGGTGCGTCCAGTCCTGCAAAAAAGCCGGTGGCCGGGCTCCCGGCGCCGGCCCTCCGATGCCTAAGTCAGAGGGGACAAGTATGTGGAGAGAGCAGGGAAGAGAGTATGTGGAGAAGACAAAGAGAATCTTGTGTTCAATTGTGTCTGTGCTGTTTTCTTCCTTTTTCCCCCAAGTCTAGGAGGGTTCTCTCCAGCTCCGGGTTTTTTCTCTTGTTTTTTGTCCTCTCTCCCTTTTCCCCCAGGTTTCCTTTTATAGGAGGATTTTTGTTACCTGGGAGGTGACAGGAGGTTTGTCCTGTTTTGTAATAATTGGGCACGATTTGGCCCATTAATGGCGTAATGGAGAACGGGACCGGATCAGACCGGAATCAGGGAGTTGTCACGGTCGATCGGACCTGTTGGAGTGGTTGAACCGCCGGCTGTGGTGGGCCTGGGGTCCGTGGATGGTAAGTGCATTTATTACCGAATGAACCGGCGGTCAGGGAGAGCCATACGTTCTGATGGTTCAGTGATCCGGAGATCGTCTTGGGCCGTGTTCATTAAATGACTGAGTGCATCGGAGACTTGAGAGAGTCTCGTGCATTAATGGCAGGTCGTGCCGAATACCTGCGAAGATCTTATGCCTTGATGGCTTGGAGATAGTGGCAGGTTATAGTGGAGTTGTCAGGTCCCTTAGAGGGTTAGGTGGAAATTGGATATTTGGCTAAGGCATGGGCTCGGCCTGCTGTGCTCGGCCTTCTGGTCTCGGCCTTCTGGTCTCGGCTCTCTGGTCTCGGCCTTCTGGTCTCGGCTCTCTGGTCTCGGCCTTCTGGTCTCGGCTCTCTGGTCTCGGTTCTCTGGTCTATGAGCTCGAGAGCGGAAGAGCCCGATCACTTAGGATGAGCTTGAGAGCGGAAGAGCCCGATCACTTAGGATGAGCTCGAGAGCGGAAGAGTCCGATCACTTAGGATGAGCTCGAGAGCGGAAGAGCCCGATCACTTAGGATGGGCTCGAGCTTGCTAATGGATTTAGGTGCTATAATTACATTTGTGGGGTGGTCCATTTTTCCACCAACACTAGCTATAACTTGTCCAGAATTTTATTGATGAATGTTCCAGTTCCAGTTCCAGTTTCCCACTCAACTCAAAAAAAAATCTCAGTTTCATAAAGAAACTTCATACATGAATGATGAATCCAATTTAGTCTTCCATATATTTGACCTGACACTCTCGAAATGAGAGCTAATTTCCGAGTTATTTTACTTCCATTATAACACTACTACGCATGCATATCAAGCCTTTTCAAGTTGACTTTCATGCGCATTTCTGTGTCAAAATCCATTGCTATCATTGCCCTACAGGTACTTGTATATATTAAAGTAATGGTGCATTATAGGTTAAATGTGTTAATTTGAAGCTTCCTTATGTAATCCACCAAAGCTTTGCTCTTCTTCCAATGGCACAAAGACTAATATTTATAATTATTTTTCGATAACAAAAGTTCTATTTCATAAATAAACCTCTGTATTCAGATGGACATCAAACTGACAAATCTTTATGAAAACCAATGACTATTTGACACAAGAAGCAGAAAATCCTTGCATTATTGCATGTGTCAAAACATTACTAGAGGAAAGTGAAGCTTTTATGCTGAGGGAGAAGGTCTGTATGCAGACATAAGTCCTTATTGTTTAATAATTTGTCTACTTTTGTTTGTTCTCATAGAATATGAATTTGTATCATAAATGAAATCTATGATATAGAAATCACCAACTGCTTTTGCTTAATAACTATAAAACATAAATGCATGAATTAGTTATCTAACATTATTGTGCATTGTCTAAATGAAACTAACGATCATCATAAATATGCTCCTATAATTGAAAATCATAAGGATGACTTATTCTATCAAATGAGTCTAGCTATACACCTTTCAATAATTATCCATACCTTTTAATATAGCTATACATCTCTAGGAATATTTTTTGACCATTTTGCTTTCACGTTTTTGAGGTTTGGCAAAGGAACCTACATTTCTGTAAGGATACCGATTAAATGTGGTAAAATCAAGTAGCATTGCAATATATCATATCGTGAATTAATTTGGTCACTTGGAAATACTAAAATTACCTACAAGGCCGATGGACTTGTACTATTTAACGATTTTAAAATTATGACTTTTTTGGGACTAACATACTGCCTCGAACAATTGTTGACAAAATTTCATAGTTCTGTATTTAATACCCATTTAACGATACTAATTGGCAACTTATACTATTATATAGCTTTTTGAAGAAGAGTCATCTTATTAAAGTATTAAACTATCAAATATTCTAGATTATTTTATAATTTTTTGTGTAACAACAAAAATGCCATTCAGCACCTCTCTCCAATACAAGTGCTAGCGAGGTTACTAATTGTTTAGTAGAAGCTTATTGGCACAATTAACCAAAAAATGTTTATTAGCATGATAAGGATAGAACAAAAAATGTTCTTTACTAACCATCTTACAACTCAAATGAATAGTCGATGGATTTTATCGATCACATAACATGTAACAAATATAGAGAAAAAATAATTCATTGCATTAATGGTTTTACTTGGCATTTGCTCATATTAATTGCTAATTTAGGGCATAGTTATCAATGTTTAGCTTTATGATTGCCTTTCTTAGTCTCTCTCTTCTATTTGGTGTACGATAGAGATGATTAAATTTGTCGAAAGTTTAGAGCAAAAATCTTTTAAATTGTAAAGTATTTGCCAATTAAGAGTTTCCTCATTTATGAGCTATTTTGCGTAAAATTTGGCAAATAAATCCTATTTCAAGGATTGTTTTGAAGATTCAATCTTCAAAAGATTAAAATACCTTGCATGTGCTCCTGGTCTATTACAATAGATGTAGATCATTATTTTTCTATTCACTATCTTTCGCATGGTTAAAGTTTGATATGTTTGACAAAGAAGTCGATTTAAGTCAACAGAATTATTCACGCAACTTTGTGAGTTCACAAGGTATAAATTTTGTGCCAAACATTTTTACCTGTCTTCCTATTGCTTACTTATAAACATGTAAACAATATAAACAGCACATATTAATATATTATCACTAATTAAGTGAATTGTTGAGTGTATGAAGGAGCTTTACAATTTCAAGTGAAATATAATAGGCAATTATTTTAGGAAAGGCAATTATAAAAACCAGGCAAAGCAATAAGGTAGAGTGGATTGTTTTTTTTTATAGTCAAAATCAATCTTGTGTGATCATAGTAATAAGCACAACAAATTAGACCCTTGGAAATGTGGAATCTGTACTTTCTTAAATTTTAACTCCTCGTAAACGCTTACCAAATTGATTTTAGATAATTTTTCCATTCATGCATAGTTAGGACCATATGTCAATAACTCCTTGCCTTTCAATATTTCTAAATTTGCGAAATAGATGAATATACAACAAGCCGGAGCACTGAATTTCTTCTAACTCAAGAGAGTGAATTTAAAGAGTAACATAAATGATATTGTCACCTTTTTGTATACATCTAAATCAACAAGATTACCTTAGATACCAACAAAACAATCCCAAATAAAGATGCAAATCATAGCTGGGAAAAGCGACATCACACCTTAGCAAGCTTACTTTGAGGCAAGTTGGATGCATTTCTTGGAGATTTTAGGAGGATGCCCAAATTATTTCTAATATCAACAAAGGTCCCCATATGACAGACACAAAATCATTGATGATATCATAATTTATCTTTTTCAAAAAATTTCTCTCATTTACTATATATTTTTTTGAATATTTGTTTTTTCTCACATCAATGCTTCATTGCTACAAGATACTAGTCATTTTCCCATAAAGTTGCATTTACTAATTTAGACTTCTGTCGCAATTAAAAAGAAATGAAATTAACAATATGCGTAGAAATTGAAATAGAGGAGATTATTATCCATGAACTTCTAAGGACATAAAATACTCAAAAGAGTGGCAATGGAAAGCCAAGCGTGCTGGATTCTTGACCAGTGAGCACTCGATCGAATCCTCATTAAAATTCTCACAAAGTTCTTCCAATATCAAATCCCTTTTAGAGGAGAAGAAAAATATCAGCATTTTCATGGCCATGGAGCCTGTGGGGAGAGACTAATAAATTAAGACACGCTGGTGGGTAGCACGCACACATGCACGGGAATCCACACCCACGATTCGAGCACCCAGCAATATCTCCGGGCCCCACGCCCCACGCCCGA
This sequence comes from Phoenix dactylifera, assembly GCF_051530095.1. Classification (NCBI taxonomy): domain Eukaryota; kingdom Viridiplantae; phylum Streptophyta; class Magnoliopsida; order Arecales; family Arecaceae; genus Phoenix; species Phoenix dactylifera. The sequence continues at coordinate 32,003,124 of NC_143195.1, forward strand.
GCCTCAGCTCCGCTCATTTATGGCGTCCTGATCCGCTCCTCCACCACGTTTTTTTACCACCCGTCCCCGATTTCTTTCCTAAATCCGGCAACGCTCTAATCCGATGCGTTAGATTTCCAGGTCATAAGGGCGATCCTTGCCGTGTTTAGATCAGACGGCCGAGGAAGCGTAGAATAATTATAAAAGAACTCCCTAGTCTTCGCACCTAACACCGTGCGGGCATTTCCGTTTTTTAAAACCTCAGCCCTTCTTCAAGAGCCAAGCCTTTTTAGACTCTATTTTTTCATCTGAGAAGCAGGGCAAAGCAGAGCATTTCTATTTGTTTGTAAAGGCAAAAGCTAGAAGAAGGCCCAGGGAGGGAGAGAAGCCATGGAAGCCGGTCCGGCTACGAGGCCGAGGGCGGGGTCAGACCTTTTAACTCAGCAACTTTTCTCTGGGGGCGGCCTTTGACTGGTGCCCTGCTTTCTCGAGCCCTTCCAACCCGCAAGTCAGCCTTCGCTCCCATCTTTTTTTCATAGATTTTTTTGTTTCTCTCTCTTAATATTTCTTTTTTTTTTTTCACTCCACTTTTATCGCTTCTTTTTCGGTTCGACGACGCCTGTTGGCTAGCTATAGCTACAGATAGAGAAAGGAAGCGGGGGGTGGTGGTGGTCTGGGGTGAGGAGGGGACAAGAGAGGGGTCTAAAAACACTATTGGCTTCCCAATTTCACCTCTGCTGCTGCCAGCTTTGGCTTTTTACTGGGAGTGGGACCTCTGAGTGGGGACTGTGGAAAGGGCGAGGGGAACTTCCGTTCCTATCTAGAGTCCAGTTTTTTATCCGGAGGCTTGACTTTTTTTTTTTTATCTCTTACGAGAAAAACGGTGGGGACGGTCAACCGACCCCCCATCCTTTCACCTCTGGTGGTCACTGCGCATTTCTCTCTCTTCTGGGATTTTCTCTCTTTGTTTTCCGAGGCCACGAGTCCACATGTGTGGGGTTTTATTTTTCTACCTTTTCCGTCTTCGCTCCAGCTCCTGCCATTTCTATGCTTCTGAAGCGTCTCTATCTTGGCAGCCTCCTCTTCTTGCTCCGAGAGTCATGCATTAGAGAAAAGGCTTGAGGGCTGAGTCGTTTGTTCTGTGGATTTTATATATATATTTTTTGTTATTCTTCTTGCGGTGGGATTGGGTTGGTTTAGGGTTTTGAGGGGGCAGGGGAGGTAGAGGGAGACGGAAAGAGAACGAGGTGCTAGCGGGTTCGCTTGGCTTCTTTCTCTTTCTTTCTGCCCTACTGTGACAGAGGGAGAGGGAGCTGGAGGCATTTGTTCATAACCCGTGTATGCTTTTGCCTCCTCTGATCTCTCCGTTCCTTTCGATCTTTTGTTATCTATTTCTTCTTTTGTTTCTATCATCTTTTATTTCTTGGTCTCCTGTCCTGTGATCGTGTCTCTGGGAAATTGAGAAAATTTGTGTTGGAAAAGAGAGACGGCTTCTGGTAGATCTAGTAGTACTACCGCCGGTATTACTAGTGCTGTAAGCGAAAAAATAAAAGCAAGCTGGGGAAGAAGAGGAGTTGAGAAGAGAGAATAATAAGAGGGGTTCATTGATGAGTTTTGGTGGCTTGTTCAACGGTGGTTCCGGTGGCGCTCGGGTCGCGGCTGACTTCCCGTACGGCAGCTCCGCCATGCCCGCGGGCGCCATCTCCCAGCCGCGTCTCGTCTCCTCCTCCCTCTCCAAGCCCTTGCTCAGCTCTCCTGGCCTCTCCCTCGCCCTGGTAACCCTATCTCAATGAACTCCTTCCCCACGCTCTCCCTCCCTCTCTCTCTCTCCCTCTCTCTCTCTCTTATTTTCTAAAAACAACAAAAAAAAAAATCTTTGATAGTCCTTTTAGTTGATTTGGCTTGGGGTCTTCTTCTCCGCCAGCAAACAAACATGGAAGGGCAAGGAGACAGGAGTCTGGCATCTATCGTCGGTGGTGCAGCCGGCGGCGGCGGCTACGGAGGAGGAGGAGAAGGAGGGCGGGATTTGGATGCGGTGGGTACTCACAAGGAGGATGAGAACGAGAGCAAATCGGGGAGCGACAACCTTGAAGGCGGTTCCGGCGACGATATAGACCAGGAGAACCCTCGGAAGAAGAAGAGATACCACCGCCACACCCCTCAGCAGATCCAGGAGCTCGAAGCGTAAGGCATCCATTTCCATAATTCTCTTCTTCCATTACGTACCATTCTCTCGCTTCTTTGGTTCCGAACGTTTATTTCCTCGTTACAGTCTCTTCAAGGAGTGCCCTCACCCGGACGAGAAACAAAGGCAGGAGCTCAGCAGAAGGCTCAACTTGGAGGGTCGCCAGGTCAAGTTCTGGTTCCAGAACCGCCGTACCCAGATGAAGGTCTTAGTACTCTACAACCCGGAAGCCTTCAAAACCTGGTTTTGATTTCTCCATCATTTTTAGGTTCTCATGTCCTTGTAGTGCATCTTCTAATTAATTCCCAAAATTATTGAAATCAGACCCAAATGGAACGTCACGAGAACGCGATCCTCAAGCAGGAGAACGACAAGCTCCGGGCCGAGAACATGTCGATCAGGGAGGCGATGAGGAACCCCATCTGCAGCAACTGCGGCGGGCCGGCGGTCCTCGGGGAGATCTCTCTAGAAGAACAGCACCTGAGGATTGAGAATGCCCGTCTCAAAGACGAGCTCGATCGAGTCTGTGCCCTCGCCGGGAAATTCTTAGGCAAGCCTATTTCAGCCTTGGCCAGTCCACTTCCTCTCCCCTTTCTGAACTCAAGCTTGGAGCTTGCGGTCGGCACGACTGCGTTTGCTGGGTTGGGCTCGGTGCCTATGAACTTGCCCGTGGTCACTGATTTCCCCACCGGGGCGTCGAGCCCGCTGGGAAGTGTTATTACTCCTGTCAGGCCTATCGGCACCATGGGTGGGGTCGAGAGGGAGAGGACCATGCTGTTGGAGCTTGCGCTGGCTGCGATGGATGAGCTGGTGAAGATGGCCCAGATGGATGAGCCCCTCTGGGTTCCAAGCTTAGAAGGGGTTCAAGAGACGCTGGACGATGAGGAGTACGAGCGGGTGTTCCCTCGGTGCATCGGGATGAAGCCTGTTGGATTCGTGTCGGAGGCCACCAGGGAGACTGGTTTGGTGATCATCAACAGCTCGGCCCTCGTCGAGACTCTCATGGATGCGGTAACCAAGACACCGCCTCTACTCTCTCTCCGAATATGAGGATATTGTTGTAGCAGTTGCTTAGTTTCATATTATCATCTTCTTCTGCATGCACTTCCTCTCGTCGATCTGAGCTATCGAAGTTCTGTCGCGCTTGGCCTATTTTAGTATGAATTATTTTATTTTTTTTTGTTTTAGGTTCGTAACTAGCTAGCATCATATCATCCATGCTTCAGCATATTTACAGTCAAGGCAGACCTGATAATTTCTTAGTTTTTCCATGATTCATATGTTGCTAATGCTTGGGAAAATTTTTCAATCCTGCAGACCCGATGGGCAGATATGTTCCCTTGTGTGATTGCGAGATCCACCACCACTGAAGTAATTTCCAGTGGCATGGGTGGTACTAGAAATGCCACCCTCCAGCTTGTGAGTTCATGGCCTTCTGATGGTGCTTCTTTTTGAAAACGTTTTGTTCAATTGCATCCATCACATATGATTCAATTCTTACAACCATTGTGTCTGTGATTCCAGATGTATGCGGAGCTCCAGGTTCTTTCCCCATTAGTTCCGGTTCGCGAGGTAAATTTCCTCAGATTCTGCAAGCAGATCGCCGAGGGTGCCTGGGCTGTGGTCGATGTCTCCATCGATGGAATTAGAGAGAACCCTTCTGTCCCTACGGCCAATATGAAGTGCCGCAGGCTGCCTTCTGGTTGCGTGGTTCAGGACATGCCTAACGGCTATTCGAAGGTGAATACTCTCACACTTCTCTTCACTGCGCTGCTCATCCCATTTAGCGAAGTCACGAGATTTTCCTAATTTTTTATGCCCCTTGCTATCTTTGCATTGATTGGAGTACCAATATATGGCTTGAGCTGTGACGCACGGTGGATTTGTTGATTTGTAAGTCAGTGTCATTTGTTTTGGATCCCCGATGCTTCCGTGTACATTAGTCAAGGCCTAATCTCGGGCTTGCATAAAATATGATCGGGTCGTGTCCTTCGATTCTTTCAATTATCTCAGTCAGCGGGGGCTGCGGATTACCATGAATTTTCTATACCTTCAAGCTTCGATTCACCGCACTCCCCAGGCGTGTATCTCCTTTTTTTTTTTTTTTTTTTGGGAAGGGTTTGGAATTTAGATGCTTCTTCTAATCCTCGGATGATGCATCACCGCTGGGTTGCTTGCTGTCCATATTCAATCCATGCGTTTTGTTATGTTTTGTTTTCGCCATCGATCACGCTTCTCCACGCTCGCCGCGCATTTTGAAATCCGCTAATCGAGACTCGGCCGTCGCCTCCGCCCCCGTCCTCGTCCTCCTTTTCGGTTTCATTTCCCTTTCCTCCAAGTTCTATTCTATAATAATCCATGGAAGCCTCTCCTTCTCTTACCCCCCTCGCTTCCCGGATCTTAAGCTGATTAAGCTGTCTGGCTCTTTGACTTTCGCGCAAAGCCCTCGTGAAACGGAGCTCCTTCTTGCATTAAGAATAAGATAATCCTAGTTTACCTAATCAATTCCATATGTATAGTTTCTATTCCCATTTCTTGTTCATATCTTCCTCCCTAGGCATCAGGATTCAGGGCCATTGCGTTGCCCGAGGAAACCTACTACTTACTACGCATCCAATGCAGAGGTAGAGGTCCTAACTCTACTTCTAGCTATCGTTTTTTCTTCCATCCGGTCCGCATCTCGATGCTAGGCCAATAGTCAAAAGCTTGGTGGGGGCTGGCGTTTTTAATCCTCAACCGTCAGCGCCATGTGTAGGCAGCTCGGAAGCGGGTATGGTGTTTTGTCTTGTTGTGCTGCCCCGCCCTGTGTGTGTGTGGTAGAGTGTCTCGCGTCAGGCGGGACGCCCTATCAAGGTCCGGCGGTGTAATTGCGGAGGTGGTGGCAGACCAGGGCATTAATGAGCTAACGACGCTATGGCGCGCAGGTCACATGGGTGGAGCACGCCGAGTACGACGAGGCCGCCGTGCACCCGCTGTACCGCCCCCTCCTCCGCTCCGGCCTCGGCCTCGGGGCACGCCGTTGGGTTGCCACTCTCCAGCGCCAGTGCGAGTGCCTCGCCATTCTGATGTCCTCCTCCCTCCCAACCCGAGACCACACCCGTAAGTCCGGCAACAACGTATATGTTCCAAATGATATTGTTCTGATGGCCGTCGTCGTCGTCGTCGATGCTAATGTGGTGTTGTATTTCGTTTTGATGGCATGGAGCAGCTATAACAGCGAGTGGGAGGAGGAGCATGCTGAAGCTGGCGCAGAGGATGACGGATAATTTCTGTGCCGGGGTGTGCGCGTCGTCGGCGCACAAGTGGAGCAAGCTCAGCCTGGGGAATATTGGAGAGGACGTGAGAGTGATGACGAGGCAGAGCGTGGATGATCCCGGGGAGCCGCCGGGGGTGGTGCTGAGCGCGGCTACGTCGGTGTGGCTGCCGGTTTCGCCGCTGCGGCTGTTTGATTTCCTCCGGGATGAGCGGCTCCGTAGCGAGTGGGACATACTGTCGAACGGGGGGCCCATGCAGGAGATGGCGCACATTGCGAAGGGCCAGGACCACGGCAACGCCGTCTCCCTCCTCCGTGCCAGCGTCAGTATCATTATTGCTTTGCTTCCCACCATCAACTTCATCTTTCCTTCTCTCTATTTCTCTGTTTACTCTTCCTGCCTTTCTTTTTACTTTTTCTTTCTTTTCCGTCTTTTCGTGAGTTCAAAAGTTTTCTAGAAAAATTTCGTGAAAAATAAAAAGTTGTATGTTTGTAGTAAAGCAGACTCTGGGCATGGGAACTCAGTACGGGGGAGAGAGAGAGAGAGAGAGAGAGAGGAGGGTTGGGTAAGGTCAGCAGAAAGGCAGAACAGGAGTTGACATGACCGGCTGGCAGCTGCTCTTTCCCACTTCTGACGTCAAGTTGATCCCCTGCAATCTCTCTCTCTCTCTCTCTCTCTCTCTCCCCTTTTCCTCTAAATATTCATAAGAGTGTCCTTTATGCAATTTTGACATGAACATGTTAATGTTTTGTGTTTTTTAACCTTTTATCTTAGTTTCAGCTCTCTTAGGGCAACATGTAACTCGGGACTGGCTTGGTGGCATTTACGTAAATTTGTTACGTAGTCCATCATTGCGCTATTTTTAAAAATTTAAGCTAATGTATCTTAATTATTTTTTTGAATGCACTCCGAATGCCATAACTGTGTAATTTAAATAAAAATTAACTTAATGCATCATATCATGTTCATTTTAGTAGATCATTGAGGTAGCAATAAAGATTAAATATTTTTTTGGTTTTCATTTGGTTATCTTTTGACGGATTTTATTGGTTGGGATGCAATTAACTCAATGTCCACCAGGCGGTGAGCGCAAACCAGAGCAGCATGCTGATACTGCAGGAGACGTGCACGGACGCGTCGGGGTCGATGGTGGTGTACGCGCCGGTGGACATACCTGCCATGCACGTGGTCATGAACGGCGGTGACTCCGCCTATGTGGCCCTCCTTCCGTCGGGCTTCGCCATCCTGCCGGACGGCGGCGGTGGCGGCGGTGGAGGAGCTCATAAGGTTGGGGGTTCGCTTCTGACGGTGGCATTCCAAATCCTGGTCAACAGCCAGCCTACAGCCAAGCTCTCAGTCGAGTCGGTGGAGACGGTCAACAATCTCATCTCCTGCACCGTCCAGAAGATTAAAGCCGCCCTCCACTGCGACCCTTAGTAATTGCACCAACTCCCTCTTTGCTTCCCTCTTTGCCTTCTTATTTTTTTGTTAATTTATGAGAGAGAGAGAGAGAGAGAGAGGTGATGGGTGATGGCTATGGATCGAGTCAAGAACGAACCGCGCAGTAAAGAACCTTTGCTAAGTGGTAAGGAGATATGGGAAGTTAGAGGAGATAGTGTGTTTAAGCGCATCCTTTGTGCTTTCTCTCTCGCTGCTGCTGATTATAGGAGGGAAAAGAAAGGAGATGGGCACGGTACTATAATCCTTAACACAGAGCAATGGTGGTGGTTCGGGTATTGACTCAGGTTCTGCCAGCGATCGCTCTCTGATCATCTCCCAAGGAATGAAATGTCTGAAACGGAAAAAAGAACGAAGAAATGCTGGTTGGTTGTTGTAATGTTGTCCTTTTTGGGTCTTATGGTTTTGGTTTCGCTGTTAAAAGTTGCAGACAATGAACTCATGTTGTTTTCGGTGCTTCAATGTTATCTTGGTTTTACCTTGTCTAAAATTGCCAGTGTCTTGTGGTTGCTTGTAGCGAGATGTTTGCCCAACATTTCGTTGATGTTAGAGTGGTTCTTAAATCTAGCATTCCTGTCTATTGGACCTGAAATAGAGGTCCCAGAGCATCTGGTGGAAAGTTCCATCTCTATGCTAGAAAAAAGTGGGTTGAAGATTTGGAGTGGAACGGTCAGTCTCGTAAGGTTGCCTCTCAGCTCCTTGGGGTGGAAGAGTCGAATGCCAAGTGGAAAGATGCAACTGCTGTTGCGATTGGCACCACCCACTCTTAGTTTTCTGGTGAGGTATTATGAAAGATATCTAGAGGCACTTATTGATGCAAATATAGAAAATTAAGAATTTTTATTTTATCTGGGAAGTGAAAAAAATATTATTTTTATATGGATTTTGGGATTAGAATTTATGGATTCTAAGATTAGATTTTTTATAAGGTTTTTAGTATTTCTTTAATATGAATTTTGATTAAAATTTTGGATTCTCTCTACAAATCTATTAGTAAGTTAGTTTAGATGATTATTATTATTAAAATTTAAGAATACATAATATTGAAAGTTTTTTTTTTATTTTTTTTGTTTTTTTTATTTTGTGTTAATTTGGTAGCAGGGCTTATTTTGTTCTGCCCGTTCGTTTTTTAGTCTACGTATAACCCTAATATCTTGGTTTTTTGTGGTCAATTATTATCATCATCTAGAACAAGTGTAGATGGCAATCGGTTGAGATCTGTGTTGCTTCATAGTAGAAGAGGGGAGCTGATTTTTTATTTTTTGATTATTTTTTATTTTATTTTGTGTTAATTTGGTATCAAAGCTTTCTGTTCTGCTGGTCTTTTAGTCTACATATAACCTTAATCTATACAGTATCTTGGTATTTTGTGGTTAATTGTTATCATCATCTAGGACAAGTGAAGATGGCAACTGATTGAGATTGCAATGTGTGCTTTATAGCGGATGAGGAAGGCCGGGTTTTTATAATTTTTTGATTATTTTTTTATTTTATTTTGTGTTAATTTGGTATCTAGAGCTTGTTCTATTATGTTGGTCTTTTAGCCTACATATAACCCTGATCTATATTGTATTTAGGTTTTTTGGTGGTTGATTATTATCATCACCTAGAATAAGTGTAGATGGCAACCGATTGAGATTGCAATGTGTTGCTTTATAATGAATGAGCCAATTTTTTATATTTGTTTGATTATTTTTTTTGATTTTATTTTGTGTTAATTTGGTACCAGAGCCGATTCTATTCTGCTGGTCTTTTAGCCTACATATAACCTTGATCTATACTTTATCTTGGTTGTTTTGTGATTGGTTATTATTATCACCTAGAACAAGCGTAGATGCGAAATGGTTGAGATCGCAATGTGTTGCTTTATGATGGAGGGGGGGCTGGTTTTTTTATTTTTTTGATCTTTTTTTATTTTATTTTATGTTAATTTAGTATCAAAGTTTTTTTGTTCTGCTTGCCTTTTTAGCCTACTTATAATCTTGATCTATACAGTATCTTGGTTTTTTGTGGTTGATTATCATCATCATTTAGAACAAGTGTAGATGGCAACTGATTGAGATCGCAATATGTGCTTTATAGTGAATGAGGAATGCCGGATTTTTATATTTTTTTGATTATTTTTTTATTTTATTTTGTGTTAATTTGGTATCAGAGCTTTTTCTATCATGTTGATCTTTTAGCCTACATATAACCTTGATCTATATCGTATTTAGGTTTTTTTGTGGTTGATTATTATCATCACCTAGAACTAGTGTAGATGGCAACGGATTGAGCTGGCAATTTGTTGCTTTATAACGAGTGAGGGGGGCCAATTTTTTATATTTGTTTGATTATTTTTTTGATTTTATTTTGTGTTTATTTAGTACCGGAGCTTATTCTATTCTGCTGATCTTTTAGCCTACATATAACCTTGACCTATACCTTATCTTGGTTGTTTTGTGGTTGATTATTATTATCACCTAGAACAAGCGTGGATGGGAAGTAATTGAGATCGCAATGTGTTGCTTTATAATGGAGGGGGGCTGGTTTTTTTTATTTTTTTGATCTTTTTTTATTTTATTTTATGTTACTTTGGTATAAAAGCTTGTTCTGTTCTGCTGGCCTTCTGGCCTACATATAATCTTGAGCTATACAGTATCTTGGGTTTTTTGTGGTTGATTATTATCATCACAAGTGTAGATGGCAACTGTAAGGACCCATGCGGGCGTATGTTTAGTTCCATATCGGTTATTTGCTAGGTAGATCTTGGGTACTTATACAGGATCAAGGAACCCAAATAATAACTTCCGGCTAGTCATTTTGGATGAGGTCCTGAGTTGTTACAAATGGTATCAGAGCCGACCCATCTTATAATCTATGTGGACTAGGTGACACTGCAGCACGGATCCATTGAGGCTGACCACCGGCTGATCATGGTGTTTGTGATTAGATTTGAATGAATTTGAACCTTTAGCCTGACGAGGACGTCAGAGCTTAAACGGAGGGAGTATGTAAGGATCCATGCGGGCGTATGTTTAGTTCCACATCGGTTATTTGTTAGGTAGATCTTGGGTACTTATACAGGATCAAAGAACCTAAATAATAACTTCCGGTTAGTCATTTTGGGTGAGGTCCTGGGTTATTACAGCAATCGGTTTGAGTTCGCAATACGTTGCTTTATAGTGGATGAGGGGGGTCGGTTTCGGATGGATGCCCGCAATTTCTTGCGCCAATCCCTGGAATTACTTTCGTACATTGATGCACTCTTGGGGTTGCTGAATTCAGACAGCCCCCTCATCCATCATTTTCCCAAGATATTACGATTGCAATAAACTGTATCTTAAAACTTTTTCTCGTGTTCATCATTATGGGCATTGGTTGAGATCCAAAAGAGAAATGGGAATTGGTTGGATGCTGATTGACAAGATTGATGAAGTATGAAGGAGCTGATGCAATCTTGTTAAGGAGTTCAGAAGAAATTGAATATCAAAATGATTTGCGAAAAAGTGAAGAGGGCTAATAATGGCACTTCAGCGGTTCCAGGGGCTTTAAACTCTGACATTGAAGATTGTTCGATGGCCGGTTGAAAGATGAACAGGAAAGATAAAACTTAACGATTGGTTCACGAACAAGTTTAATTTAACAATTGTTTTTCACCTTCATTTTTTTACGAGCTAGGACGAAACATGAAATCTTAATGCTTCAACAGTGAAAAATATTTTTACAATATTGATGCCATACCTATGTTTCTGTTTGCATTTGATGAATTATATTATGATATAATCAAGTGAAATTATTATATTCTCCATGTGCTTTTGCATAGCAAAAGAAATAAGAATCTTTACCTTTTTTTTTCTCCATGATAACCCCCTCTCTCAGTTGTTGGGGTTATCGTATAGGAGTGACAAGTATTAAAATATATATAAAAAAGAAAAAATAATAATTTTATTTTTCTATTTTATTACATTTGGTACATTTCAGTGTTATATGTACTCATGTATAGACTTTATATAAAAAAATAATATAGTCTGATATAGTATCATGCTAATAAAGACCAAAATTATTTGCTGATACAAGTTATATGATTCCTAAAATCACTCTAAAAAGATCGTACTAATAAAAAAAAAATCAATCGATGTATGGTTACACTAATAAAGAAAAATATTATTGGCTTATACAGATTGTTATGTATTTTCTAAAATTATGCTAATATCTTTCTCAAACTCAAGATGGTATTATAGGTGTTAAATTGAGTTTGTAAACTAAATCATAAATGTACCAAAAAACTGGCGTACTAGATCAAGAGCTGAAGTAGCAGCTCAGAAGCTGTCTTGATAGACTAGGAGCTGATATAGTAATTGGAAGGCTGCCGTGATGGTAGATTAAGACCTAATGCAATATAGAGCCTGATGTAGTAGAATATTTGCAGTTATAGCACCTAAGAAGCTGATGTAGCAGATTAAAAGTTGATATAATAACTCCGAAGCCAATATGACAAACTGATATGTCAAGCTGATATTACAAAATAGAAGCTAACATAGTAACTTAAAAATTGATGCTCAAGATCAGGAACCTAATGTAGCAAATTGATTTGTTTTGTAATGCAGATGTAGCTAACTGATGCGGTAGACTAATGCATCCACCGATATGACTGATTAATATAGCAAAGTGGTTTGTGTCCACCAATTTGGTTGATTGACTTGTGCGATGATGTGGTAGCGAGAAGATACATAGAAGATAACAGTTGCAGCGAGAATAAAGCTCAGAGGAAAAATAACCGAAAGTCGACGATTCTCATAGATGGAGGCACCATACAAGAGGAGCAATTGGTAGATTGACTTGTTTAATGAGGTGACAGCGAAAAGATATATAGAAGATAATAGTTGCAGCAAGGATAGAGCTTAGAGAGAAGGCAACCGAAGGGCAACGATCCTTGTCGATGGAGGCACAATGAAAGAGCAAGAGACATTGAATTGGATGGTGAAGGATCTGAGGCAGCAAATAACCGGAAGATGGAAAGAAAGGGGCTAAGTGATGGTGAGGAGAGGCGACTGAAGATCTGAAGATGAGGAGAAAAGCAGTAGAGAGAAGCTTGGGATTTATTAGAAAATAAAAGATCTTCAAGTATTAATTCACCGACAATAGAGAATATGTAAATCTATTAAGAAATATTAAATCTTTAAATGATGATCCACTAAAAAATAGATAATTTACTAAGAAACAGAGGTCTGCGGATCTACTAAAAAAAAGAGGATCTTCGGATGTTGATACACCTGAGAACAGAGATCGATAGATCGGGATGGGGGTTTTCAAAACTTCTAGACATGGCAACAATGGCCACAACAAAGGCAGAAGAGATGGTAACAGCAATTAGGTGATCGGTGGTGGCTCCGATACAATGTTAAACTATTTGCAAAAGAAGAAGAAAATATGAGAAAAAGAAAAAGAATTGATTTTATTTTTTTATTCTATTATATTCAGTACATCTCAGGGGTTATATATACTTATATACGGAGTTTATGCAAGAAAAATAATATGAGCTAATATAGGATCATGCTAACCAAAAAAATATATTTTTCACTGATAAAAGTTATTATATGATTCCTAAAATCGCTCTAATAAAATCGTGCAAACGAAGAAAAATAATACTAGCTGATACAGGAGTTAATAAAGAAAAATATTATGGGTTGATACAAATTGTTACGTGATATCTAAAATTATACTAAGAACCAAATGTCTAAATCCAATCTGCTCAGTTTTAATACAATTCAGATAAAATTTAAAAAAAGTATCATCCACGTCAGATTTCAACATGATTCTCGCCGTAACCCCCGACCCCAGAAACAAACATCGCAATGCGGACGAGACGAGCAGTTGGGTTGGAAAGTGCTTAACCAGGATCCGGTCTTTCGGCTAGCTAGTTTCAGCCAAACCGGAGAAGATTTCAAAATGAGTTCTGAAATGGTACCCACTCATATCATTGCTCGGTTCCTTGAATTGATGTGGCGCAAGTAGTTGCTACCATTCACAAGTATTTGGTTATCTCACGATGTTTTGCATGGCCCCATGTTGGTGCGGGAAAGTATGAATGTGGTTTTTTTTAAGAAAAAGAAAAAAAAAAAAGTAGGAACACAGCTATCAAGTTTGAGGAGAATGTTGGGATTAAATATGTTTTTATTAAACGGGTATGATCAGGGATACCAGGGACATGATCAGAGATACATATGCACATATCCTCTTCCTAACATTATACCCTGATCCTGGTATTAATCCTAAGATTATATGAAGTGGCTATATTTCCGACCTTTTCAATTTCCATGATAACTCTAGATTGCTTTCTAAAGGTTTAAACCATGCTAGACTCCTAAGGACAATTCATACTAGGTGTTGCTGGAAATTGGACCCGGGGGCAATCTTCGGTCGAGGGAGAGGGAGAGGGAGCGGCGAGTCACCACGGCGGGGTGGCGACCGGTCGGCGGGCGGCGTCCTCCGTCTGGTGTGGTCGGAGAGAAGGAGCAGCTGGTCCTCGTGGTGAGGCGGCGATCCGTCAGCTGGTGGCGTCCTCCGTCTGGGTGCCTGCACACGAACCGGTGGCCGGATTTTCCGGCGCCGGCCCTCCGACGCTCAAGTCAGGGAGGGGGCAAATAGTGTGAAAAGAGAGATAAACAGTGTCTGTAGAGTGTATCAATCTTTCAACCCCCTCCTGAGAGGCCAAGGCTCCCTTTTATAGGCGGGGGTCGGTTTACCAGCGATGTAACAGGGCGAAGCCGCAGTACGGCTGGGCATGTCGTTCAGGTCGGCGCACGGTCAGGCGAATCATTGCACTGATGTCGGCGGTGAGGGCGTCGTACAACCCGAACTAGCACGCTACCAGGCGAATCATTGCATTGGTGTCGGAGGTATGGCCGAGATCAGAGACTTATCATAGTCGACTAGACTCTGCTGGGCTAATTTGCCGTGGAGAGCTGAGAGTCCGTAGATGACAGGAGCCATGCGCATTAATTGTGGAGTAAGCCGGAGATCCGCATTTATTGTGGAGTAAGCCGGAGATCCGCATTAATTGTGGAGTAAGCCGGAGATCCGCATTAATTGTTGAGTGAGCCGGAGGGTTACAGCGGCCATGCGCAATAAATGCCAGAGGGGCGTCAGGATATGGTCCTCGGCCGGACCTCAGAGGTGCACGGCCGTAGCAGGTGGTTGACAAGAGTAGACCTCGAACATCGGGGTTTTTCTCAGATCGGAGGTCTCGAGGTCGGTCGTCTTGAGGTCGGGCGTTCTGAGGTCGAACGCCGACTTCGGCCGTCCAGGGTCGGAGGTTGTGCGGCTTCTTAGGGGCATTTGCGTCATTTGGGGGGAAAAAATCTTATTCCCCCCAACACTACCCCCCGACTTCCGAGTTCGAGCGGCTTGTGGGCTCGGACGTAGGAAGTAAAGTCCATTATTAAAGTTAGGGGGGCGAATCTCGTCCGCGCCCTTGCGCTTCTCGGAGTTTTTATGGCGAAACCTGCGCCCTTTGGCGCCCTGAGGTTGTTTTATTCAGCGAGCTTATGATGAAGCTCGTATCGTTACGCTTCTTGAAGCGGGGGTGGCGTCTCTTGAATCGCCAAGATTGCTTTGCGGCGGATTAATGATGGGGGTCCTCGAGCTCGTCGAGGCAGTGTCTCGATCCCGTAATCGAGACCCCTTGCTCATCAATGAGTGTGCCGTTACAGGGTCTAAATCGGACACGCGGCACGACCTAAGGTCAGACGCTTCCGATTTCGTGTTACTGGATCATAATTCCGGGAAGGTGGAGGCCACATCGGAGCTCCACGTGTCCCAAACCTTATTAAATGAGGGGAGCGGGGGCAGCGCCCGCTCGTTCCTCAAGACGATTTGATTCTGCGGACCCATGATGAGGCCCCGAGATCCGATGGGACAACACTTCGATTTCGTACCCGATTTATTAATTCGGAGTGAATACGGTGCCTCGGCTTCCGAGGTCGACACGTGGCGCAACCCGGTCGGGGGATGGGAACCGACCCTGTTGATCTGGGCCGTCAGGAGGGTCTATATAAACCCCATGCATCTGCCCTAAAGGTCTTATTTGGCTGCCTCTCATTTTCGTTGTCTTCCTCCCTTGCTTTCTTCCTCAACCGAACTTCGTCGTTGGTGCCCGGAGCGATTTCCGGCGATGTCCAGTAGGTCCCTACTCTGTGATTGCTAGGGTTCCTCTTTCCTTCTTCTCCCCAGTTTTCATCCTCTGCTTTTAATTTTTATTTCGCTCTTCTGTGGGAATGGGTTTGGGTCCCGAGGAAGTAGGGTCGAGCCTGTCGGGGGAGGAGTTGGAGTTGATCCGCTCCCGGTTCTTCTTCCAGCCCGGGTTTCGCCTTGAAACTGCGGGGCCGGGGGACAGGGTGACGCAGCCGCCCCCAGGTCGGATCGTGGTCTACCGCGAGACGCTCTGGGCTGGCCTGCGTTTTCCTGTTCACGAGTTTGTGAGCAACCTGCTGGCCGAGTACCAGCTCGTCCCGGCGCAGTTGGCTCCGAACTCGTGGAGGACCATAATCGGGTTCTTGTCCCTGTGCCTCGGGCATGGGATCCCGATCTCGGTAGGCCTTTTCCGCCGGTGTTTTCTGTTAAAGAAGAACCCGGCGGACGCAGGGTGGCTGTACTTCGCCTTTCGAGGCGGTATGTCACTCTTCCAGGGCGCCCCTTCCTCGATTCATGAGTGGAAGGGGAAATTTTTCTTCCTGGCGTCCGAGGCGCCTTGGGGGTTCGACCCGAGGTGAGGGGACCCTCGGTTGAAGGCCCTCAACAAGCTCTCCGAGCCCTCGAGGAGGGAGCTGAGGACCCTGGACTCTTTGCGAGCCCTCGGGAGGGGCAACGACCTGACCGAGCTCCTGCGGGAGGACGCCCTGGCAAGCGTGGGTCTGAGCTCGGCGCGTCCCGAGGGTAAGGGTGGTTACGTTACTTTCTTTCCTCGTTCTTTGCCTTTACTGCCACTGGCCTAACACTTAACGAAATTTTTGATTTCAGATATTCCCCATATGCCGACCAGCAACACATCACTTTTTTCTCGCCTGAGAAGGCGAGAGGCCGAGGCCGGGGGAGCCGTGCCCCAGCCTCGGAAGAGGGCGAGGACGGACGGCGCTTCTTCGTCGGCCGGGACGAGTGGCCCCGAGGCGGGGGCCTCCACAGCTGACCCGAGGCGGGCACGGGTCGCCATTGTGGCGGGTCCATCGGCCCCTCCTTGTCCCGCCCCTATTGCCCAGCAGGAGGGGCCGTCTACGATTCGGTTGCAGCGCCCAGGGCCCGAGCCGACTCGGGGCCCCGAAGCGAGCGGCTCCGGGACCTCGGGCTCGGGCATGCCGGGCCCTTCTCGGGTCTTCCGGGAGGAGTCAGCCGAGCTGGGCTCCCCTATTCCCGAGGGGAGCTCGGCCATCTATGATGCCGAGGTCGCACGCTCCGTGTTGCGGCGCGCGATGCTTCCAGCGGACCGGGCCGAGTTCCGGAACATTTCGCTGGAGGAGGTCGTTGACAGTGCTTACTGCAACACCGCCCGGGTAAGCTTCCTTCTTAATTTCCTTGAGTTACTAGCGAACTTATGTGCTTTTCAACTCACGATACCTTCGTTTCTTTCTTTTCAGCATATTCACGAGCTCGACACCTTGGCGTTCATCGCCCATGGGTGTCGGGAAGAAGTCCGACAGCTCGGCCAGCAGCTGGAGCCGGCCAAGAAAAGAGTCGCCGAGCTGGAGGCGGCGTTGGCCGGGGTCGAGGCTCAAAGGGCGGCCACCGAGGCCGAGCGTCTTGCTATGGCGGGGGCGCTTGAAGAGGAAAGGGCTGCTCACGCCCTGACCAGGTCGGCCATGCGCGGTACAGAGGCGCGCTTGGGGGAGGTCCAGGCCGAGGTCGCGGCCCTCAAATATGAGGTCGGGGTTTTCCGCCTCCGAATCGAGCAGCTTGAGGCCCGAGAGAGGAGGGCACTCGAGCGAGCTGAACATGCCGTGGAACTCTTCAAGGAGTCGCAAGAGTTCCGCGACATGTTGGAGGAGGAGACGGTGGACGGGTTCCTCCGGGGCTTCGAGAACTTCCGGCTGCAGATGCGCCGGTACTGCCCTCAGTACGACCTTTCGACGGTCCGTCCGAGGGAGGACCTGGGCTGGGGGTCCGACACGGAAGGCCTTCCTGCCATTTTGACATCCGAGGCGGGAATATACGAACAAGACCCCGCCGAGCCTTCGACGGGGGTGGCCGAGGCGGACGGCGTCATGGAGGCGGCTCCGGCGGCCGGGACGAACGCCGTCCCGGAGGCGGTACCTGAGGCCCCTGCCCCCGACCCCGAGCTTGTGCCGGCTGAAGATCCCGAGATCATCAACGTGCCAGACGACCCCCCGGACGTTGCTCCCGCTGCTTAGGACTTAGCGTATTTTTTCCTTTTTTCATTGTATCCGGGGTCGGCTCTTAAATGGTCGACCTCCAATTTTGTAATCGGCCTTCCGGCCTTTTGTCAATGAAAAAATACTTTTGTCATTCTGTGCTCGTTCCACCCTTTCTTGTCGTGAATGTGGCTAGAGCCTTAGCTAATCGCCTCGACGACCTCTGACTCCGTATTTTGATTTTCGGGCTGTTTAACGAAGGTGCCCCTTTTTTCTGAGTTGTGCCTTGGCCTTCTCGGATTTCAGTCATTCCGACCAGAGGGGGCCCCGAGCTTGGGTTTCTAGCAAATTTCTCTAAGTCTCATAACTCGGATCTTTGAATCGCGAAAGTCGTCGCGTTCGGCCTTCGGAGAAATACCAAGGCATTGAGGTCGGGCCTTAGCCCTTCAAGTAAGACCGGACTAGGTCTATGCATGCTGCTATTCGGGAAGTTTGGTCGGGTTTCCGAACTCAACTCCGAACCCCTCGTAGGGAGCGCGGGCTAATAAACAAGTTATTGCCGAATGTTTTCATAGTTATCGTTCTCGGACTCTGCCGAGATTTCGGTAAGCAAGGCTGGGATTTCCAAAGGTTGCCTTGGTATTTGTGTTTGGCTGGTATACTCGCAGCCGGGACCACTTTCTCAGCTAAACATCGGAGTTTACGTAGGGGAACCGAGTTGGACCCTAATCTGTGGAGACTTTGTACAAATTGTGGAGACTTGGCGGACGGAGCACGCATAATGTAGTTAGGAGGTCGGCCTTAAGCCGACCTATCGGAGAAGCCCGGCTTTGGGGCGAGATAAGACTCCAACATTGGATGAGATTCCGATCAGCAGTACGTAGATAAAATTTGACAAGGAGGGCGTCTAGTTAGATGTACCTCTTGCATTCTCGGAGTTATGCTTCGCATGGTGGAGTAGGTTGCGTCCCTTCCTCGTCGACCTCCGGAGTCATTTTTGACTTTAGGGGGGGCTCGGGCTTCTCACGGACCCAACGGCGCCCGCCGAGGCTGAGAGGATTTGGGGAGGCTTTATTGGTTTGCAGCTCTTTGCGAGGTCAAGGGAGCTTGAGACCCTATGATCGGACCTCGGGGCGTCCCAACCTTGGTCGAGAGATCTTGCGTCAGGTCAGCGGGTCTGTGGACACTTTGCTGACCCGTCGTGCCTCCCGAGGTCGAGGGAGTTTGGGACTCTACGGTCGACCCTCGGGGCATCCCGACCTTAGTCGAGGGATCTTTCGTCAGGTCGGCGGGTCTGGGCACGCTCTACCGACCTGCGACGCTTCCCGAGGTCGAGGGAGTCTGGTTCTCTACGGTCGACCCTCGGGGCCTCCCGACTTTAGTTGAGGGATCGCTCGCTTCGGGGATCGGGGATCGTCGACCGCTCCCGGGGGTCCACTTTGTGGCGCCCCGGGTGGAGCCACCCTTTCCACCCCTCACGGCTTCTTCCCGAGGTCGAGGGAGTCTGGTTCTCTACGGTCGACCCTCAGGGCATCCCGACCTTAGTCGAGGGAACGCTCGCTTCGGGGATCGTCGACCGCTCCCGGGGGTCCACTTTGTGGCGCCCCGGGTGGAGCCACCCTTTCCACCCCTTACGGCTTCTTTCCGAGGTCGAGGGAGTCTGGTTCTCTACGGTCGACCCTCGGGGCATCCCGACCTTAGTCGGGGGATCGCTCGCTTCGGGGATCGGGGATCGTCGACCGCTCCCGGGGGTCCACTTCGTGGCGCCCCGGGTGGAGCCACCCTTTCCACCCCTCGCGGCTTCTTTCCGAGGTCGAGGGAGTCTAGTTCTCTACGGTCGACCCTCGGGGCATCCCGACCTTAGTCGAGGGAACGCTCGCTTCGGGGATCGGGGATCGTCGACCGCTCCCGGGGGTCCACTTTGTGGCGCCCCGGGTGGAGCCACCCTTTCCACCCCTCGCGGCTTCTTTCCGAGGTCGAGGGAGTCTGGTTCTCTACGGTCGACCCTCGGGGCATCCCGACCTTAGTCGAGGGAACGCTCGCTTCGGGGATTGGGGATCGTCGACCGCTCCCGGGGGTCCACTTTGTGGCGCCCCGGGTGGAGCCACCCTTTCCACCCCTCACGGCTTCTTCCCGAGGTCGAGGGAGTCTGGTTCTCTACGGTCGACCCTCGGGGCATCCCGACCTTAGTCGGGGGATCGCTCGCTTCGGGGATCGGGGATCGTCGACCGCTCCCGGGGGTCCACTTCGTGGCGCCCCGGGTGGAGCCACCCTTTCCACCCCTCGCGGCTTCTTCCCGAGGTCGAGGGAGTCTGGTTCTCTACGGTCGACCCTCGAGGCATCCCGATTTTGGCCGGGGAATCTGAGGATCACAGACGACCCAACGTTAGAAGAGAGTTACAGCCATCAAGATGAGAGAATTATTTGCAAAAAAGGAACTGAGTCCATTGTCCTGATTGTTTTGAACCCCTAGGGGTTTCACTGGTAGTACATTCGTAGATTCTCGGAGTTCCAGCTTCGCGGGATCAGGGTCCCCTCTAGGGACTTCAATTTGTACGCCCCTGGTCGTTGCACCCGGGCGATCTGATACGGCCCTTCCCAATTTGGGGCGAGCTTTCTTTGCTCGGTCGGTCGAGAAGCCTCGGCTCTCCTGAGGACGAGGTCCCCCACTTTGAAGAGCTTGGGCTTGACTCTGGAGTTGTAGTATTGGGCTGTTCGCTGTTGGTACCTCGCCATGCGGACCCGGGCGACCTCTCTTGTCTCTTCGACGAGGTCCAAGTTACTCCTGAGCTGGGAAAAATTGGTGTCGGGGTCGTAATGCTCCACCCTTGGAGAAGGCAGGCCGATCTCCAACGGGATGACGGCCTCAGTGCCGTATGCTAGGTTGAAGGGGGTCTCTCCCGTGGGCAGTCGGAACGTGGTCCGATATGCCCAAAAGACATTGTACAAGTCCTCGACCCACTGTCCTTTGGACCGATCCAGCCTAGCCTTGAGTCCCTGCAAAATAGTGCGGTTAGTCACCTCAGTTTCTCCGTTTGTCTGGGGGTGAGCGACCGAGGTGAAGCGGTGATCAATGCCGAGCTCAGAGCAAAATTTCCTAAAATGAACATTGTCAAATTGTCGACCATTGTCAGATATAAGGATACGGGGTAGTCCGAATCTGCAGATTATGGACTTCCACACGAAGTCCCGCATCTTTTGCTCGGTGATCCGCGCGACGGATTCGGCCTCGACCCATTTGGTGAAGTAGTCGATGGAGACGATCAGGAACTTTCCCTGTCCGGTGGCCAGGGGAAAGGGCCCCAGGATGTCGATCTCCCATTGGGCAAACGGCCAGGGGGCGATGATGGAGGTCAGCAAAGCTGAAGGACGGCGCTGGATATTGGCGTTTCGTTGGCACCGATCGCACTTCCGGACGAAATCCGTTGTATCCTTCTGGAGTGTGGGCCAATAATATCCTTGTCGCAGGACCTTATGGGCTAATGCCCGACCCCCCAGGTGATTTCCGCAGATCCCTTCATGGACCTCTCGGAGGGCATAGTCCGCCTCGGAGGGGCGGAGGCATCTGAGAAGGGGAGAAGTAAATGATCGCCGATAGAGTCTATTCTCGTATAAGACATACCGGGGGGCCTGGCGCTTGATTCGGCGAGCCTCCGTCTCGTCGTGAGGTAGGGTTCCGTCCTGAAGGTAGCAGACGAGCCCATCGATCCAGCTTGGCTCGGAGTCGATGCACATGGTGGGCTCGGGTTTCTCCGTGCTGGGGATCCGAAGATACTCGAGCGCTGTTCCCTTGGAAAGCTCGCTCATGCGGGAGGTTGCCAATTTGGATAGCTGGTCTGCCCTGAGGTTCTCCGCTCTGGGAGTGTACTGAATATTGAAAGAATTCAGGGCAGATATGAGTTCCCGCACCTTTTGGAGATACTTTTGCATGGATGGCTCTTTAGCTTCGAAATCTCCTTGGATCTGGTTTACTACCAGCTGGGAGTCGCTGAAGGCCGTCAGGTCTTCCACTTTTAGTTCTTTTGCCAGCTTGAGCCCGGCGATGAGAGCCTCATACTCGGCCTCATTGTTCGAGGCCGGAAATTCGAGGCGCAAAGCTTGCTCGGCCACCACTCCGTCTGGACTGGTGAGGATAAGTCCGGCCCCGCTGCCCCCCGAGGTCGAAGACCCGTCCGAGTGCAGGACCCATGGCTGCCTCGGGGCCTCCTCCACGGATTCGGGTGGCCGCTCGGGGTCGTCCGGAAGGGTGCACTCCACGATGAAGTCGGCGAGTATCTGAGCTTTGATAGCCGGCCTGGGCCGATATTCGAGGTCGAATTCCCCGAGCTCGACCGTCCATTTGGCGATCCTCCCCGCACGATCCGACCTCTGCAATATTTGCTTCATAGGCTGGTCGGTCAATATAGCTATCGTGTGGGCTTGGAAGTAAGGCCTGAGTCTCCGAGCCGAGATGATGAGAGCGAAGATGGTCTTCTCAAGTTTAGAATATCGGGTCTCAGCATCCCTGAGAACCCGGCTGGTGTAATAGACCGGCTTTTGGAGCTTGTCCTCTTCCCGGACGAGGACTGAGCTCACTGCAGCTGGGGAGACGGCCAAATATAAGTAAAGGATCTCGCTTTTCTGGGGCTTGGTGAGCAGTGGGGGAGAGGCCAGAAGGCTCCGAAGCTCTTCAAAGGCCTGCAGGCATTCTTCTGTCCACCGGAAGTCTTTCGGCCGTTTGAGGCTCTTGAAGAAGGGGAGGCAGCGCTCGGCTGACCGAGAGACAAACCTTCCCAGGGCGGCAACCCGCCCCGCGTGCCGTTGCACCTCCTTAACTGTCTTTGGAGGCGACATCTCTTGCAGTGCCTGGATTTTCTCCGGGTTGGCTTCAATTCCGCGCTGGGTCACTATGAAACCCAGGAACTTGCCCGAGGTGACCCCGAACGCGCACTTCGCCGGGTTAAGCTTCATTTGGTATCTCCTGAGCTTGGCGAATGTCTCGTTGAGATCGGCTATGTGGTGTTCCGCCGCTCGGCTCTTCACCAGCATGTCGTCCACATAGACTTCCATGTTCCGGCCGATCTGGTCTTTAAAAATTTGGCTGACCAGTCTCTGATAGGTGGCCCCAGCGTTTTTCAGGCCAAAGGGCATCACCTTGTAGCAGTAGGTGCCCTTGTCGGTGATGAAGGCCGTCTTTTCCTCGTCTTCTGGCGCCATTCGAATTTGATTGTACCCTGAAAAGGCGTCCATAAAAGTTAGCAGCTGGTGTCCTGAAGTGGAGTCGACGAGCTGGTCGATGGTCGGGAGGGAAAAGCTGTCTTTCGGGCAGGCCTTGTTTAGGTCGGTGTAGTCCACGCACATACGCCACTTCCCGTTGGCCTTCTTTATGAGGACTACGTTGGCGAGCCAATCCGGGTAGGAGACCTCCCGGATGAAGCCGGCCCCGAGGAGTTTGTCCACCTCCTCAGCCGCAGCTCGTTGTCGTTCCGGGGCGGAGCCTCTTTTCTTCTGCTTTACAGGCCTGCTGGTTGGCCTCACCTGGAGTCGGTGGACCATGACCTCAGGGTCAATTCCTGGCACGTCCGCGGGCGACCAGGCGAAGACGTCAGCGTTTTCCCGCAGGAAGCTGACGAGGCGATCCCTCTCGTGGGCACCGAGGCCGGAGCCGACCTGCACGGTTAGCTCGGAAAAATTTTCTTGTAGTGGGATTTGAATAAGGAGCTCACCGGGCTCTACTTGCTTCTTCTAGAGGGTGTCCCTCGCATCGAGGGTTTCTATGGGCAGCGAAGGGCCCATCGGGTGGTCCGGCGCCTCGGTCGGTTGCTTTGCTGTGTGGGCTGCCATGTAGCATTGCTTGGCGATCAGCTGGTCTCTGCGGACCTCGCCTACTCCTTGGCCGGTGGGGAACTGCACGAGCAAATGGCGAGTTGAAACCACGGCTCGAAAGGCGTTTAGCCCAGGGCGCCCAAGGATGGCATTATAGACCGAGGGCAGACGGACCACCATGAAGTCCATCCTCACGGTGCTCTCCCGGGGGGCGAGGCCGACTGTGACAAGGAAGCTAGCCTCACCTTCAACCGGGACCGCATCTCCGGTAAACCCAACCAACGGGGCATTGACTCTCCGGAGATACCCTTCTGTCACTCCCATTTTTTGGTAGGCATGATAATACAAAATGTTGGCTGAGCTTCCATTGTCAACTAGGACACGCTTTACATCAAACCTGTTTACAATCATAGAGATGACCACAGCGTCATCATGAGGGGTTTCGACCCCTTCTAAGTCCTCGTCCGAGAACGAGATGACTTCATCAGTACGTGGGCGCTTCGGGGGTGCTCCCTGGGCGGCTGTTCCTGCCGAGGCCCGCCCAATCATGTTGATGGTACCGGCGATGGGCCTGTTGTCGTCCGGATTTTCGGTTGGTGCGACATTCTCCGCCAGCCTCCTTTCCTCATGTCGGTTCCTCACGAACCGGTTGAGTACTCCCCGTCGGATGAGCGCTTCTATCTCGTCCCGGAGTTGGAAGCAGTCCTCCGTGTCGTGCCCGCGATCTCGGTGGAAGCGGCAATACTTCCTGGGATTTCGGGGGAATCCCGTGTCTCGCATGGGGGGCGGGGGTCGGAAGAAGTCCCGACCCTCGATTTCCATCAGGATTTCGGCCCGGGGAGCGTTGACGGGTGTATAGTTCTCGTACTTCCCCGGGTACGTCCGAGGCCGTGGTGGGGACCTCGGTCGAGGAGGGGTCCTCTGCTGAGGTCGCCTCTGCTGTCGGGGCGGACTTCTCAGTCTGGGGAGACTCTTCTCTCGGCGGGGAGACCGGCTCCTTTGCCGGCCGCGCTCCTCGCGGCGCTTCTTCCGCTTCTTCGAGGTGGGCTCGATTGCTCCCCGCCTGGAGGCGACTGCCTCCTCGGCCTTGGCATACTTCCGGGCTCGGGCCAACATTTCGGTGAAGTCGGCCGGAAAGCTCTTCTCTATGGAGAAGAGGAATCGGTAGGAGCGAACCCCAGTCTTCAGAGCCGACATGGCTATCGACTGGTCTAGCTCGCGAACCTCCCATGTAGCGGCGGTGAAGCGATCCAGGTACTCCTTGAGGGACTCCCCCTCTTTCTGTTTGATGTCGAGGAGGAAGTCTGACGTCCGTCGCTGGCGCCGGCTGGCAGCGAAGTTGGTAGCGAACTGCCTGCCGAGTTGCTCAAAAGAGGACACCGTATTCGGCTTCAGTCCCGAAAACCAAAGCCGAGCGGTCCCTCGGAGGGTTGCTGGGAAGGCCTTGCAGAGTATGGCCTCCGAGGACCCTTGTAGGGCCATGAGGGCCCGATAGCTCTCCAGGTGGTCGAGAGGGTCAGTCGTCCCGCTGTAGGGTTCCACTTGAGGCATTTTGAACCTCGCGGGAACCGGCTCATCCTCGATCTAGCGGGAAAAGGGGGACTTGGTAGTGAACTCAAAGTCTCCCTCTTGTCTTGCCTTCTTGCTGTGGAGCGCCGCAATCTGGCGCTCCAGATACTCAACTTTCCGGTCGAGCTCCCCCATCCGTGGGATTGTCGCTGTGGTTTGCGCCGGCTCACGGTGGTCTGGGGCTGACTCTGCCTCAGAAAGTTGGGGCCTCCGGTCGAAACCTTCTCCCGGTAACTCCCTCCAGGGAGAAGCTCGTTCTCCATTGTTGGCTCTGGAGGAGCCATGCAAGTTTTGGCTTGGGAAAACCGGGCCGTTGGGGAGACACTCCGGCGGGGCCTGGGCCCGTGGGGGGAGCGTAGGTAAGGCTTCCTCGCGCCGCAGACCCTGAACGGCGGCGGCCAGGGCCTGGACTTGCTGTACCAGGGCGTCGAACTGTTCCGGCTGGACCTGAGGAGCTGGGTCAGCCGGAGTTGGAGAATTCTGGACAGAGTGTCCAGGGCTTTGCGGGGGACGCCGGGAGATGTTAGAGGCTCCCTTACTTCTCAACTTCATGACTGCTACTCGGGCCCTTCCTCTAGCGCCAACTGTTGCTGGAAATTGGACCCGGAGGCAATCTTCGGTCGAGGGAGAGGGAGCGGCGAGTCACCACGGCGGGGTGGCGACCGGTCGGCGGGCGGCGTCCTCCGTCTGGTGTGGTCGGAGAGAAGGAGCAGCTGGTCCTCGTGGTGAGGCGGCGATCCGTCAGCTGGTGGCGTCCTCCGTCTGGGTGCCTGCACACGAACCGGTGGCCGGGTTTTCCGGCGCCGGCCCTCCGACGCTCAAGTCAGGGAGGGGGCAAATAGTGTGAAAAGAGAGATAAACAGTGTCTGTAGAGTGTATCAATCTTCCAACCCCCTCCTGAGAGGCCAAGGCTCCCTTTTATAGGCGGGGGTCGGTTTACCTGCGATGTAACAGGGCGAAGCCACAGTACGGCTGGGCATGTCGTTCAGGTCAGCGCACGGTCAGGCGAATCATTGCACTGATGTCGGCGGTGAGGGCGTCGTACAACCCGAACTAGCACGCTACCAGGCGAATCATTGCATTGGTGTCGGAGGTATGGCCGAGATCAGAGACTTATCATAGTCGACTAGACTCTGCTGGGCTAATTTGCCGTGGAGAGCTGAGAGTCCGTAGATGACAGGAGCCATGCGCATTAATTGTGGAGTAAGCCGGAGATCCGCATTTATTGTGGAGTAAGCCGGAGATCCGCATTTATTGTGGAGTAAGCCGGAGATCCGCATTAATTGTGGAGTAAGCCGGAGATCCGCATTAATTGTTGAGTGAGCCGGAGGGTTACAGCGGCCATGCGCAATAAATGCCAGAGGGGCGTCAGGATATGGTCCTCGGCCGGACCTCAGAGGTGCACGGCCGTAGCAGGTGGTTGACAAGAGTAGACCTCGAACATCGGGGTTTTTCTCAGATCGGAGGTCTCGAGGTCGGTCGTCTTGAGGTCGGGCGTTCCGAGGTCGGACGCCGACTTCGGCCGTCCAGGGTCGGAGGTTGTGCGGCTTCTTAGGGGCATTTGCGTCATTTGGGGGGAAAAAATCTTATTCCTCCCAACACTAGGTGTCTCCAACGTGAATGCATATTAACACCTAATCCATGCTGTTGAATCTTCTCTCAAGACTCGTTGATAAGATAATTCTATTCCAATTTCAAAAGAAAGGTTGAGGGTTTAGGGTTTAGGGTTTAGGGAGGAGGAAGAAGAATTTTAGAAGGAAAGGTTAGGGTTTAGAAAAGATGAAGAAAGTTTACCTTGGAATCTTGCAACTACACCTCCGAGTCTGCTGGTGCGAAGCAACTATGGAAAGTTTACCCTGCAAGTCTGTTCTCGTTTAAAAGGTATTGCTCCAGCCACACAAGGTACCTGTGACATTTATGATTGCGAGGAAGATTTAGATCATGTCATGGCTCGGTGCCAATTTGCACACATGGTTTGGGAGTCCATTGGGAGCATAGTTGGAGTTCAGGTACCTTATAGCAATTAAGATATATCATTTCTTTCACCAGATGGTTGATCTGGAAGAGCATGAATGAAACAATTTTTCTACACAAAATTTGGAATATATCACTATATGTTTGGTCATATCAAATCTTGAACTTAATTATATTAAGGATATAACATATCAAGTAGAATAAAAGAAACTGATGAAGAATATATATTAACACATGCATGCTATATGTTTAACAACCGAAGATCTCATCCAAAATGACTAGGCAGAAGGTTTTATTTGGATTTCTTGATCCTGTATATGTATCCAAGATCTATCCAGCGAATACCGATGTGGGACTAAACACATACCCGCACGAATCCTCACATACTCTCTATGTTCAAGCCCTGACATCCTCGTCAGGTTAAGTACCATTTGTAAAAACTCATGACCTCACGCAAAATGGCTAACCGGATAGTGTTATTTGGATTTCTTGATCCTATATAAGTACCCAAGGTCTACCCAGCGAATAACCGATGTGGGACTAAACACACGCCCGCACGGATCCTCAAAATATGTTTACAAAAATTATCGTATACCTGAAATCTTTAATAGTAACCACATGCATTTCCATGTGCATTATAATTATTATGATTAAATATAGAGAACTATTTGGGGTCGTAGTCGTTAAGTTGTGTTTGGCATGGCTTCTATCTAGTTAAGTCAGGCCATCAATATACAAAAGCTTCAACCATACCCGGTCGTCAAGACTCTCTGAAGCATAATCATGGCCCAATTCGATCTGTTTGCCCCTAAGCTAATCTAGTTTGCAAACCCAACCAATCCAACCCAACTCTTTTTGATTCAATCTTTTTAACTCTTAATAACTCATTTTTAAAATGAATTAAAGAATTAGTATCAAAAATTAATCATAAGATCCTTACACAGAGTGATGATCCAACTGGATTTATATTGGCAGGATCCAACTAGAATTTTCTACTCTTAGTTTGGTCAAAAGCTCCAACACTTATTCAACTTGTTTAAAGTTTAGGTCAAAAGATTTAACTAACATCTCCCTCGAACTAATTTTGACCCACAACCAGACCTAAATTGGATTAGGACGTGTTGGGTTTTCAGGTCAAGCCAATCTTTACCAACCTTGAGAATCTTAACACGATTTGATTTGCCCCCATGTTTACTTGTACCAGGTGTATATAAAATGTATCCATTTTAAACTATAATGCTTGGATGTCCCTCCTGCACTTATTATGGGGTCAATGTATTGGCCAAATATAAGACTCATATATTGGAAATCAACCAAAGCAGCAAAATACCAAGAGGCACAAAGAGAATCTACCTAAGAAGACATTACAAAGAATTCTATCCATCCTGAGTTTTTCTCTAACATCTCTAGCGTTTTCTATAATGTCAGCCCTGCTTGGTCTTAGCATTCCAAAATTCCAAGTGGTTATTAACTTCTTAAGAAGTTTTGAACGGGGAGAATATTCCAATTTATTGGATCATATTCGATTAACAACGTCGAACAAAAAAAAATAATCACATTATATTACAGCAAGAACTTAAAATATGCTTCAAATAATATTAAACATTACATTGTAAAATAAAAAGGCTTGAACAAGTATTAGTTAATTTTTGCTTGATTGTCCTTCATTAGGTCTGGGAATCCTCTTGTACTCATATTTGTTGATGTCAACCTTCTGCTGTAAAACCTGCAAACATAAGAAGGACCATTCTGAGTAAATGGGATGAAGAAGCATCTTTGTGTTATGAAATAGTTTACGGGCCGAGAGAACTACCTTCAACTCCTCCTCTAGAGAAATCTTTTTTGGCTTATAGCCATCCTTGGGCCCAGTTTTCGTGAGTGATTTTGTTGTTTCAATGATCTCCCACTCTAGATCATCCTTTTCTTTTGTCACTTCTTTACTGAATTATGAAGCCAACAATGTATTGGAAGAATAGATGCTATCCATTTGATAGAATTATATATTAAACAGGCAACTATCTTTTCTAGAGATCCCCAAACATAACTTGGAGGTACTTGACAATAGCAATAACAGATGTGGAGAGAGAGAAACTGAAAGATGTATGGCAGTAAAAGCAAAAGATAAAAGCTTTATACTTGCCTTCCTTGAATGAGATGAGAAAGGCCAACCGATCCTAATACTGTGAGAGAAATGAGCGGAAGGCCATACCGAAGGAAGGGGTATTTCCTGCTGTATCGTTTAAATTCAGCAGCTTTATGCAATATCTTAGATGAAGGAACCCCCGGATCAATCTTCTGAGCTGAATTTATCTTCGTTTCAGTTGTCATCACTATCAGCTGAAAATAGTTTGAATTTAGGAAACTATTCTGAATTCATGAAACTATACTAACACTGCCAAACTGTAACTGACTATCAAAACAGTTAGAAAGAAAGAAAAAGAAAAGTAAAAGATTATTTCAAGATGGATAACATTAATAACAAATAATCAGTAGACTTTTCATATTGAAAGCTCATTAATTCCGCAAAACTACCAATAGTGAGGGAGCTAATTAAATTGTTGCAGACCATGCATTTAGTGATGCCAACTTCCAAAGAAGACATTCATCAACCACATACTTCTTGCTATCTTTTTGTAGTTTCTTTTTGCTTCTATTTGCAGTTTTGAGATTGCTAAATATAAAAGAAAATCGACAACAATCAAGCAAAATCTTTACAAAATTTTGGCATTTATCTCAAATACTATTATGTTATTTTGCAAATATTGTTATGTTTTTAAAAGATATGTCTCCATAGAAATGTTGATGTACTCATGTTTGAAATTCCCGAGTCAGTCAACTCAATCTTGTCCATGATAATATATTGTGGTTCTGAGTTGAGAAAGCAGATGGTAATACCTTTCTCTTTTTTTCTTTTTTAAATGATATCAAGTGCTATGATTAAAAGGCTAAAATTCAAGGTAGTTGATTTTTTTGAAGTTATTATTATTTAACTATCAACCTGGCCATCAATCCCTGCCCTAACTATTCAAGGTTGGCGTCACGAATCCTCATTTTCCAAAATATTATGATTCATTTCATAGTCTGACATGTTTTTTTCATGACTGGCGCTCGATCCAACATCAACATTCCACCTCCTACCTCGCAACTTGGAATAGTTAAAAACATATTAACAACATGCTAACTAATGACAACTTAGATCCATAAGGCTTAGATCCAAGAACTAAACACATTATAAATCATTAAGTATACACAGAACCTCACTCCATACAAGTTCAATCAGTCAACAAAATCTGAAAAGCAGTCCATATAAAGTTCTTAAAAATTGATCCACTGGTCTGATTTTTCAAGTGGTTAAATCAACAACAAGAATTCCTACAAAATCAACAACATTACGATGCATTTTGGTTGCCAACAAAAGTGAAAGAAAAGAACAATAAATCAGTAGGAGAAAAGAAAAGAAAGGAAACAAGAAGGAAAAAACAGAATATTTTCTTATGTTTAGCTAACCTACAAAAACTGCAAATAAAGTTGTTGAGGAAGCGATTAAATATGACTATCATAAACCACTTGTCTACGTTGCATTTTCTCTCAAAATCACTAACTTTTAAAGCAGAAAAAAATTAAGCTTTTTAGAGAAAAATTTGGTCCTATTTTTCTCTTTGATTTTCTCTTCCTGATTTTTTTTTTTTAATTTCCAAATAATGGAAAAGAATATTCTTCCTTAGAAGCCTTCTTTTCTTTCACTTTTCAATAATGAAACTGCATCAAAAAGACTCAATCAAGAAAAATTTGCAAGTTTTCAGAAAAAAGCATACAAGACAGAAGAGAAAAGAAGTTAGAAGCAATGTTGAATGGACAACAATATGAGAATCGGATTTGCACATGTATCCAAGTGTTTTGACTCAGCAATAGAGAAAAAGAGAGATACAGGGATATGTAGGATGAAATATAAATTTAGTTGAATTATAAATTTACACCTTTGCATATTGTTTGTTAAAACATTAAAAAGAAATTGTTTTTTAAGGCATTCAATTTACAAATTTTCTGTTCGAGCTTCTCAACCAATATAAGAAAACAACATTTTGCAAAGTTATTTCAATACCTACATCCTTAACCAATCTCTAAAAAGAACAAATATTCACTCTTAATATCAAAATGAAGGGTCAAACTTGTTGTTGAAGCAGTCCAACTACCTCCTTGGCTCCAAATCTTTACAAGTGGCAACCAAGGAACTTTATAAGTATCCAAGTATCTGATATATATCAGACTTAGATACATATCCAACATGGATTTTTTAGGGTTGGACACAAGGGTCCAAGTAACATAGGTCAGAAGAAACTAAAGTTCTCGGTCTCATAACAAATAGAGAGAGGATCCAATTTCTTCTTCTTCTTCCACCACTCCTCTTTTGTTGATCAAATTGATTGCCCAATCCTATTCCTATCCGGTTTTGCCATCCCCAGATTTAGGAAGGAAGCGAGCTGCATGTTCCACAAATGCATTATATCAATGTTTTGCCGACTGGTTTGGTACAAGTGACCCACATATAAGACAACCATGGCAATGACAATGAATTGGGTTTGCCTGCGGTTGTGGCAAATTTAAAAATGCTCCCCTAAAATTTTGATGACTAAAATCCCCTCCATCAATCTCCAAGTCCCCTTCAAATTGAGATGGATATATTAGCCTTTCTGAGGAGACCTAGAACCAGAAAGCAACAGCTCCAATGCTGTGTTTGCTATCTTAAAGATTTGGCAAAATCTTTCAATGATTGAGTTTCCCTTGATGTGTCTAAAAGCTCGGATTCATGTAGATAGCTCTTCTTTTGAACACAACCATGCAATAGAGGTAAGTCAAAAGGTGTGTTATTTTCCTTCTACATTTACTTGGATCTGCTCTTTTTTCCATACATGTTATGTTTTTTTCTCAAGGACTGAACTTAGTATGAGATGTTTTGAACCGAAGATTAGTTGGTATTGTTGTGAATGTAATTTTTCTAACTGCTCCCCTCTTATGGGCTCACCTAGACCACTTTTGTGATGTTTTGAATCCTTTATAAAAGCTGACTACTCATTCCCTTAACCTTCAACTTTTACCTAGCTTGCAGACCTGGAATTTTTGTTTTACCTTATAGTCCCTTGATTTCCCTATGTCTAATGATGAAATATTTGCCTAATCTTTGATTGCTAAATCCTTGTAATCAACTCTTGAGCAAGGCATGTATGTGTACTCAAAATTCCTTTACATAATTTGCCATCGCTTTTTAAGAAGTGTATCAATATTATAAATTAGCTCTCTTTCGTTATTGTCGAGGCACTACATAGATTTTCTGCATAGACTACCGGATCCGATTAATATCCAAGCAGTCCATTTTTCATGCATAAGTTTAGTCTGCTGAATCTTCATTAAGCTACTAATGCATGCATTCATAAATGGCACCATCGTAAGAAATTGCAATGCTTTCAATTTATTCAAAGAACAGATTTCCTTTCACAAATTTGACCTATATTAAAAAGCATTGTGCAAAATTCCAGCATCCTTAAGCAACAAAATAAATAAACTTCCGAACATTTTCACAGCATACTAATAAAACCACCACCCTGACTAAACCTTGACATATAACCATTCTAATCACATAATCACAAGGCACTGTGAGAAGCAAGAAGAGGAAATAGAGAGAATGAGTCCGGTACCTTCTCTTGCTGCTACTTCAAATCATTCCCTTGCTCGACTAAGCCGGAGGAGGTGCTCGAATGGTTGGCGGAGACGCAGAGGCGATAGTAGCCGGAGGCGCGGACAGGACTGGTGAAGGCGCTGGAGAAGGTCACCGGACAAGGCGACGGACGGAGGTTGCCGGAAGAGCTGGAAGAGTGGTAGGCGGAGGCGTGGGTAGGGGAGGAGAGTACGGGGCGGGGGGTCGGGCGAGAAGAGCATTCTCCTCTCAAACCCTAAAGTCGAAACGTAAGGGGATCGGATCGGATCGGATGGTGATGGAACCGAAGCCTGGCCGGCTATTAAACGGCAGTTCATCGGGTCGGGTTGAGTTCGGGTTGTCGGCCGGGTCGGGTTAAAACCCAAGCAATTGACGGGTCTCCTTTTTTCTGTGGAGCGAAGTCGGCAAACGATGCCGACTTTATGTCAAGCCTGTATAACTCGTTACTAGAGGTGATCACGGGCCTTCTGGCCTGCCCAGCCCGTCCGGCCCGGCCCGAAATTTTTCGGGCTTGGGCATTGAAAAAGGGCCCGTTGGTCGGGCCTGGGCAGAAAAAGCGGCCCGACCAAAAAAATCGGGCCGGGCCTGGACACTAAAAAAAAAAGCCCGATTCGGCCCGGCCCGACTATAAAATACTGATAATATTTAAAAAAAAAAGAAACCCTAAAACTAAAAGTCTAAAACTAAATCCTAAACCCTCCCCTCCCCTCGCTGAGAGCCGCCGCGACCAAACCCCCACCCAACCACCCCCCCCCCCCCAAACCCCCCCCTTCTTTCCGTCGCTGAGAGCCGCCGCCGCCCCCCTTCCTTCGCTGAGAGCCGGCGCCCCCCCTTCCTTCGCTGAGAGCCGGCGCCCCCCCTTCCTTCGCCGAGAGCCGCCGCCCCCCCTTCCCTTCGCTGAGAGCCGCCGCCCCCCTTCCCTCGCCGAGAGCCGCCGCCCCCCCTTCCCTTCGCTGAGAGCCGCCGCCCCCCCTTCCCGTCGCTGAGAGCCGCCGCCCCCCCTTCCCTCGCTGAGAGCCGGCGCCCCCTTCCTTCGCTGAGAGCCGGCGCCCCCCCTTCCTTCGCCGAGAGCCGGCGCCCCCCCCCCCTTCCCTTCGCTGAGAGCCGCCGCCCCCCTTCCTTCGCTGAGAGCCGGCGCCCCCCCTTCCTTCGCCGAGAGCCGCCGCCCCCCCTTCCCTTCGCCGAGAGCCGGCGCCCCCCCTTCACTTCGCTGAGAGCCGGCACCCCCCCTTCCTTCGCCGAGAGCCGGCGCCCCCCCTTCCCTCGCCGAGAGCCGCCCCCCCTTCCTTCGCCGAGAGCCCGACTCGGAGAGGGAGAGGTGGGGGGGGGGGGGAGCGGGAGAGCTCGGAAGTTCCGAGTCGGAACTCGGAGAGGGAGAGGTGGGGGGGAGGGGGGGGAAGCGGGAGAGAGGGAGGGAGGTCGGGTCGGGCCTATCAGATCGGGCCTGTCGGGTCGGGCCTGGGACCAGATTTATAAGGTCGGGTCGGACCTGGACAAAAATTTAAGCCCGACAGTCGGGCCGGGCCGGGTCTGGGCATAGCCATCGGGCCTAATTTCTGCTGTGGAGCCCGGCCCGAGCCCGGCCCGACCCGGATTTTGATCACCTCTACTCGTTACCGCCATTGTGCTTGCGAGAGCACGAGGCTTCGGCCATGGAAGCGGCCCAGGCTCCCCTCTTCCCAAGTACATGGACTGAGCACAAGAAATCGGTGGGTCTCCGCGGCCTCGAAGGGAAAATCCAACACGCCACTTCTCTCGTGAACGCTTATCTATCACGCAAGTGAGTCGAAAGATTTTGATTCTATCTCCTTTTGTTCTTCTTCTAGTTTCGAGGGCACGGACCGGTCTGTGAGTAAGGGTTTATGCGAGGCTTTCGGTTGGATTATCAATCAGGGACTTGCCGAAGATGAATTTGGGCGCACTGAAGGATATGCCCGGGATTCGGCAGAAGGCTTGCAAGAAATTGGCTCAGCCTCAGAAACAGGTAATCTTCTCCAAAGTTATCATCTTTCCATCTGGATTGCTTACTGTTGCTGGAAATTGGACCCGGGGGCAGTCTTCGGTCGAGGAGAGGGAGCGGCGATGAGTTCTCACGGTGGGGCGGCGGTCCGTCGGCGAGCGGCGTCCTCCGTCTGGAGCAGTTGGAGAGAAGGGGCGGCAGGTCCTCCTGGCGAAGCGGCGATTCGTCAGTTGGCGGCGTCCTCCGTCCGGGTGCCTGCACACAAACCGGTGGCCGGGTTTTCCGGCGCCGGCCCTCCGACGCTCAAGTCAGGGAGGGGGCAAATAGTGTAGAAAGGGAGATAAATAATGTCTGTAGAGTGTATCAATCTTCCAACCCCCTCCTGAGAGGCCACGGCTCCCTTTTATAGGCGGGGGTCGGTTTACCTGCGATGTAACAGGGCGAGGCCGTAGTACGGCTCGGCATGTTGTTCAGGTCGGCGCATGGTCAGGTGAATCATTGCTCTGATGTCGGCGGTGAGGGCGTCGTATAACCAGAACTAGCACGCTGTCAGACGAATTATTGCATTGGTGTCGGAGGTATGGCCGAGATCGGAGACTTATCATAGTTGACTAGACTCTGCTGGGCTGATTTGCCGTGGAGAGCTGAGAGTCCGTAGATGACAGGAGCCATGCGCATTTATGGTGGAGTAAGCCGGAGATCCGCATTTATTATGGAGTAAGCCGGAGATCCGTATTTATTGTGGAGTAAGCCGGAGATCCGCATTTATTGTGGAGTAAGCCGGAGATCCGCATTTATTGTGGAGTAAGCCGGAGGGTTACAGCGACCATGCGCAATAAATGTCAGGGTACGGTCCTCGGCCGGACCTCTGAGGCGCACGGCCGTAGTAGGTGGCTGACAAGAGTAGACCTCGAACATCGGGGTTTTTCTTAGGTCGGAGGTCTCGAGGTCGGGCGTTCCGAAGTCGGACGCCGACTTCGGCCGTCCGGGGTCGGAAGTTATACGGCTTCTTAGGGGTATTTATGTCATTTTGGAAAAAAATCTTATTCCCCCCAACACTACCCCCCGACTTCCGAGTTCGAGCGACTTGTGGGATCGGACGAGGGAAGTAAAGTCTGTCACTGAGGTTGGGGGGCGAGTCTCGTCCGCCCCCTTGCGCTTCTCGGAGCTTTCATGGTGAAACCTGCGCCCTTTGGCGTCTCGAGGCTGCTTTATTCAGTGAGCTTATGATGAAGCTCGTATCATTATGCTTCTTGAAGCGGAGGTGGCGTCTCTTGAATCGCCAGGATCGCCTTACGGCGGATTAATGATGGGGGTCCTCGGGCTCGTCGAGGCGGTGCCTCAATCCTGTAATCGAGGCTTCTCGCTCATTAATGAGTGTGCCGTTACGGGGTTTAAAACGGACACGCGGCGTGACCCAAGGTCGGACGCTTCCGATTTCGTGTTACTGGATCATAATTCCGGAGAGGTGGAGGCCACATCGAGGCTCCACGTGTCCCAGATCTTATTAAATGAGGGGAGCGGGGCGGCGTCCGTTCGTTCCTCAAGACGATTTGATTTTGCAGACCCATGATGAGGCCCCGAGATCCGACGGGACAACGCTTCGATTTCGTACCCAATTTATTAATCCGGAGTGAATACGGTGCCTCGGCTTACGAGGTCGACGCGTGGCGCAACCCGATCGGGGGATGGGAACCGACCCCATCGATCTGGGCCGTCAGGGGGGTCTATATAAACCCCTTGAGGTTGCCCTAAAGGTCTTATTTGGCTGCTTCTTATTTTCGTTGCCTTTCTCCCTTGCTTCCTTTCTTAACCGAACCTTGCCGTCGGTGCCCGGAGCGATTTCCGGCGATGTCCAGTAGGTTTTCACCCTGTTTTCACTAGGGTTTCCTCTTTTTTTCTCCTCCCCAGCTTCCATTTTCCGCTTTTTTTAACTTTTATTTCGCTCTTCTGTGGGAATGGGTTTGGGTCCTGAGGAAGTGGGATCGAGCCTGTCGGGGGAGGAATTGGAGCTGATCCGCTCCCGGTTCTTCTTCCAGCCCGGGTTTCGTCTTGAAACTGCGGGGCCGGAGGACAGGGTGACGCAGCCGCCCCCAGGTCGGATCGCGGTCTACCGCGAGACACTTTGGGCTGGCCTGCGTTTTCCCGCCCACGAGTTCGTGAGCCAGCTGTTGGCCGAGTACCAGCTCGTCCCGGCGCAGTTGGCTCCGAACTCGTGGAGGACCATAATCGGATTCTTGTCCCTGTGCCTTGGGCACGGGATCCCGATCTCGGTAGGCCTCTTCCGCCGGTGTTTTCTGTTAAAGAAGAACCCGGCGGATGCAGGGTGGCTATACTTCGCCTTTCGGGGCGGTATGTCACTCTTCCAGGGTGCCCCTTCCTCGATTCATGAGTGGAAGGGGAAGTTTTTCTTCCTGGCGTCCGAGGCGCCTTGGGGGTTCGACCCGAGGTGGGGGAACCCTCGGTTGAAGACCCTCAATAAGCTCTCCGAGCCCTCGAGGAGGGAGCTGAGGACTCTGGATTCCGTGCGAGCCCTCGGGAGGGGCAACGACCTGACCGAGCTCCTGCGGGAGGACGCCCTGGCGAGCGTAGGTCTGAGCTCGGCGCGCCCCGAGGGTAAGGGTGGTTACATTATTTTATTTTTTCTTCGTTCTTTGCTTTTACTGTCACTGGCCTGATACTTAACGAAATTTTGATTTCAGATATTTCCCGCCTGCCGACCAGCAACACATCACTTTTCTCTCGCCTGAGGAGGCGAGAGGCCGAGGTCGGGGGAGCTAGGCCCCAGCCCCGAAAGAGGGCGAGGTCGGACGGCGCCTCCAGTTCAGCCGGCACGAGTGGCCCCGAGGCGGGGGCCCCTGCAGCCGACCCGAGGCGGGAGCGGGTCGTTAGTGATGCGGGCCCGTCGGCCCCTCCTTGCCCTGCCCCCCTTGCCCAGCGGGGGGAGTCGTCCATGGCCCCGCAGCGGCTAGAACCCGGGCTTGCTCGAGGCCCCGAAGCGAGCGGCTCCGGGACCTCGGGCCCGGTCGTGCCGAACTCTTCCCGGGCTTTTCGAGAAGAGTCGGTTGAGCCGGACTCCCCTATTCCCGAGGGGAGCTCGGCCTTTCAGGATGCCGAGGTCGCGCGCTCCATGTTGCGGCGTGCGGTACTTCCAGCGGACCGGGCCGTGTTCCGGAATGTTTCGCTGGAGGAGGTCGTTGGCAGCGCTTACTGCAACACTGCCCGGGTAAGCTTTCTTATTAATTTTCTTGAGTCACTAGTGTACTTGTGTGCTTTTCAACTCACAATACCCTCGTCTCTTCCTTTTCAGCATATTCTAGAGCTCGACACCTTGGCGTTCATCGCACACGGGTGTCGGGAAGAGGTCCGACAGCTCGGCCGACAGCTAGAGCCGGCCAAGAAAAGAGTCGCCGAGCTGGAGGCGGCGTTGGCCGCGGCCGAGGCTCGGTGGGCGGCCACCGAGGCTGAGCGCCTCGCCATGGCGGAGGGGCTCGGTGAGGAGAAGGCCGCCCATGCCCTAACCAGGTCGGCCTTGCGCGGCACGGAGGCACGCTTAGGGGAGGTCCAGGCCGAGGTCGCGGCCCTCAGGCATGAGGACGGGGTCTCCCGCCTCCGAATCGAGCAACTTGAGGCCCGGGAGAGGAGGGCACTCGAGCGAGCCGAACATGCCGTGGAGCTCTTCAAGGAGTCGCAAGAGTTCCGCGACATGTTGGAGGAGGAGACAGTGGACGGGTTCCTCCGAGGTTTCGAGAACTTCCGGGCTCAGATGCGCCGGTACTGCCCTCAGTACGACCTCTCGACGGTCCGTCCGAGGGAGGACCTGGGCCTGGGGTCCGACGTGGAAGCCCTCCCCACCATTTTGACATTCAAGGCGAGGATATACGAAGAAGACCCCGCTGAGCCTTCGACGGGGGCGGCCGAGGCGATTGGCACCATAGAGGCGGCTCCGGCGGCCGAGACGGACGCCGTCCCGGAGGCGGTACTCGAGGCCCCTGCCCCCGACCCCGAGCCTGTGCCGGCTGAAAACCTCGAGATCATCAATGTGCCGGACGACCCCCCGGACGTTGCTCCCGCCGCTTAGGACTTAGCGTATTTTTCCTTTCTTTTTCATTGTATCCGAGGTCAATTCTTAAATGGTCGACCTCCAATTTTGTAATCGGCCTTCGGCCTTCTGTTAATCGAAAACACTTTCATCATCATGTGTTTGCCTTTCTTTTTTGTTGCGAACGAGGCTAGAGCCTTAGCTAACTGCCTCGACGACCTCTAACTTCACATCTTAGTTTTCGGTTTGCTTAACGAAGTTGTTCCCTTTTCCCGGGCTATGTCTTAGCCTTCTCGGGTTCTAGTCATTCCGACCAAAAGGAGCTCCAAGTCTTAGGTTTTTTAGAAAATTCCTCCAAGTCCCATAGCTCGGATCTAAGGATCGTGGAAGTCATCACGTTTAGTCTTTAGGAAAATCCCAAGGCATCGAGGTCGGGCCTTAGCCCTTCAAGTAAGACCGGACTAGGTCTATGCCTGCTGCTATTCGGAGATTTCAGTCGGGTTTCCGAACTTAACTCCGAACCCCTCGTAGGGAGCGCGGGCTAATAAGTAAGTCATCGTCGAAGGTTTTCGTAGTTATCGTTCTCGGACTCTGCCGAGGTCTCGGTGAACAAGGCTGGGATTTCCAAAAATTGCCTTGGTATCGATGTTTGGCTGATACACTCGTGGTCGGGACCACTTTCTCAGCTAGATGTCGGAGTTTACGTAGAAGAGCCGAGTTGGGCCCTAATTTATGAAGCCTTCGTACAGATTGCGGAGACTTGACGAACGGAGCCTGTATAATGTAGTTAGGGGGTCGATCTTAAGCCGACCCATTGGAGAGGCCCGACTTTGGGGCGAGATAAGACTCCAACGTTGGGATTCCGCTCAGCAATATGTAGATAAAATTTAACAAGGAGGGCGTCTAGCCGGATGTACCTCTTGCATTCTCCGAGTCACGCTTCGCATGGTGGAGCAGGTTGCCTCCTTTCCTCGTTGACCTCCGGAGTCATTTTGACTTGAAGGGGGGCTCGGGTTTCTTACGGACCCAACAGCGCCCACCGAG
This sequence comes from Phoenix dactylifera, assembly GCF_051530095.1. Taxonomy (NCBI): domain Eukaryota; kingdom Viridiplantae; phylum Streptophyta; class Magnoliopsida; order Arecales; family Arecaceae; genus Phoenix; species Phoenix dactylifera. The sequence goes on from NC_143195.1 coordinate 32,042,450, forward strand.
GTTGAGAGAATTTGGCGAGGCTTTATTGAATTGTAGCTCTCTGCGAGGTCGAGGGAGTTTCAGACCCCATGGTAGGACCTCGGGCGCCTCAACCTTGGTCGAGGGATCTTGCGTCGGGTCGGCGAGTCCGTGGACGCTTTGCTGACCTGTGGTGCCTCCCGTGATTGAGGGAGTTTGGAACTCTATGGTCGATCCTCGGGGCATCCCGACCTTAGTCGAGGGATCGTTCGTCAGGCCGGCGGGTCTGGGCATGCTCTACCGACCTGCGACGCTTTCCGAGGTCGAGGGAGTCTGGTTCTCTACGGTCGACCCTCGGGGCATCCCGACTTTAGTCGGGGAATAGCTCACTTCGGGGATCGGGGATCGTCAACCACTCCCGGGGGTCCACTTCGTGGCGCCCCGGGTGGAGCCACCCTTTCCACCCCTTACGGCTTCTTCCCGAGGTCGAGGGAGTCTGGTTCTCTACGGTCGACCCTCGGGGCATCCCGACCTTAGTCGAAGGATCGTTCGTCAAGTCGGCGGGTCTGGGCACGCTCTACCGACCTGCGACGTTTCCCGAGGTCGAGGGAGTCTGGTTCTCTACGGTCGACCCTCGGGGCATCCCGACCTTAGTCGAGGGATCGCTCGCTTCGGGGATCGGGGATCGTCGACCGCTCTCGGGGGTCCACTTCGTGGCGCCCCGGGTGGAGCCACCCTTTCCACCCCTCACGGCGCCTTCCCGAGGTCGAGGGAGTCTGGTTCTCTACGGTCGACCCTCGGGGCATCCCGACCTTAGTCGAGGTAGGAGAACGAGCCGAGCTCGTCTGGTCAGAGAGGACCGTGCTCATAGATGGAAGTTGATGGAGAACGAGCCGAGCTCGTCTGGTCAGAGAGGATCGTGCTCATAGATGGAAGTTGATGGAGAACAAGCCGAGCTCGTCTGGTCAGAGAGGACCGTGCTCATAGATGGAAGTTGATGGAGAACGAGCCGAGCTCGTCTGGTCAGAGAGGTCCGTGCTCATAGATGGAAGTTGATGGAGAACGAGCCGAGCTCGTCTGGTCAGAGAGGACCGTGCTCATAGATGGAAGTTGATGGAGAACGAGCCGAGCTCGTCTGGTCAGAGAGGACCGTGCTCATAGATGGAAGTTGATGGAGAACGAGCCGAGCTCGTCTGGTCAGAGAGGACCGTACTCATAGATGGAAGTTGATGGAGAACGAGCCGAGCTCGTCTGGTCAGAGAGGACCGTGCTCATATCTTGACGTCTCGAGTATCCCTATAGCCGCGGCATCCCGACGAACCGGGGCATTCTGACCTTAGTCGAGGGAATTTCGCGCCAAGTCGATATTTCGTCGTCCTGCGATTCTTTCCGAGGTCGAGGGAGTTTGGGACTCTACGGTCGAGCCTCGAGGCATCCCGATTTTGGCCGGGGAATCTGAGGATCACAGACGACCCAATATTAGAAGAGAATTACAGCCATCAAGATAAGAGAATTGTTTGCGAAAAGGAAGCTGAGTCCATTGTCCTGATTGTCTTGAACCCCTAGGGGTTTTACTGGTAGTACATTCGCAAATTCTCGGAGTTCCAGCTTCGCGGGATCAGGGTCCCCTCTAGGAACTTTAATTTATACGCCCCTGGTCGTTGTACCCGGGCGATCTGATACGGCCCCTCCCAATTTGGGGCGAGCTTTCCTTGCTCAGTTGGTTGAGAAGCCTCGGCTCTCCTGAGGACGAGGTCCCCCACTTTGAAGAGCTTGGGCTTGACTCTAGAGTTGTAGTATTGGGCCGTTCGCTATTGGTATCTCGCCATGCGGACCCGGGCAACCTCTCTTGTCTCTTCGACGAGGTCCAAGTTGCTCCTGAGCTGGGAAGAATTGGTGTCGGGGTCGTAATGCTCCACCCTTGAAGAAGGCAGGCCGATCTCCAACGGGATGACGGCCTCAGTGCCGTATGCTAGGTTGAAGGGGGTCTCTCCCGTGGGCAGTCGGAACGTGGTCCGGTACGCCCAAAGGACATTGTACAAGTCCTCGACCCACTGTCCTTTGGATCGATCAAGCCTAGCCTTGAGCCCCTGCAAAATAGTGCGGTTAGTTACCTCAGTTTCCCCGTTTGTCTGGGGGTGAGCGACTGAGGTGAAACGGTGATCAATGCCGAGCTCAGAGCAAAATTCCCTGAAATGAACATTGTCAAATTGTCGACCATTGTCAGATATAAGGATACGGGGTAGTCCGAATCTGCAGATTATGGACTTCCACACGAAGTCTCGCATCTTTTGCTCGGTGATCCGGGCGACGGGTTCGGCCTCGACCCATTTGGTGAAGTAGTCGATGGAGACGACCAGGAACTTTCTCTGTCCGGTGGCCAGGGGAAAGGGCCCCAGGATGTCGATCCCCCATTGGGCAAACGGCCAGGGGGCGATGATGGAGGTCAGCAGAGCTGAAGGTCGGCGCTGGACATTGGCGTTTCGCTGGCACCGATCGCACTTCCGGACGAAATCCGCTGCATCCTTCTGGAGTGTGGGCCAATAATATCCTTGTCGCAGGACCTTATGGGCTAATGCCCGACCCCCCAGGTGATTTCCGCAGATCCCTTCATGGACCTCTCGGAGGGCATAGTCCGCCTCGGAGGGGCGGAGGCATCTGAGGAGGGGAGAAGTAAATGATCGCCGGTAGAGTCTATTCTCGTATAAGACATACCAGGGGGCCTGGCGCTTGATTCGGCGAGCTTCCGTCTCGTCGTGAGGTAGGGTTCCGTCCTGAAGGTAGCAGACGAGCCCATCGATCCAGCTTGGCTCGGAGTCGATGCACATGGTGGGCTCGGGTTCCTCCGTGCTGGGGATCCGAAGATACTCGAGCGCTGTTCCCTTGGGAAGCTCGCTCATGCGGGAGGTTGCCAATTTGGATAGCTGGTCTGCTCTGAGGTTTTCCGCTCTGGGATGTATTGAATATTGAAAGAATTCAGGGCAGATACGAGTTTCCGCACCTTTTGGAGATACTTTTGCATGGATGGCTCTTTAGCTTCGAAGTCTCCTTGGACCTGGTTCACTACCAGCTGGGAGTCGCTGAAGGCCGTCAGGTCTTCCACTTTTAGTTCCTTTGCCAGCTTGAGCCCGGCGATGAGAGCCTCATACTCGGCCTCATTGTTCGAGGCCGAGAATTCGAGGCGCAAAGCTTGCTCTGCCACCACTCCGTCTGGGCTGGCGAGGATGAGTCCGGCCCCGCTACCCTCCGAGGTCGAAGACCCGTCCGAGTGCAGGACCCATGGCTGCCTCGGGGCCTCCTCTAAGAATTCGGGTGGCCTCTTGGGGTCGTCCGGAAGGGTGCACTCCACGATGAAGTCGGCGAGTATCTGAGCTTTGATAGCCGGCCTGGGCCGATATTCGAGGTCGAATTCTTCGAGCTCGACCGCCCATTTGGCGATCCTCCCCGCACGATCCGACCTCTGCAGTATTTGCTTCATAGGCTGGTCGGTCAATACAGCTATCGTGTGGGCTTGGAAGTAAGGCCTGAGTCTCCAAGCCGAGATGATGAGAGCGAAGATGGTCTTCTCAAGTTTAGAATATCGGGTCTCAGGATCCCTGAGAACCCGGCTGGTGTAATAGACCGGCTTTTGGAGCTTGTCCTCTTCCCGGACGAGGACTGAGCTTACTGCAGCTGGGGAGACAGCCAGATATAAGTAAAGGACCTCGCCTTTCTGGGGCTTGGTGAGCAGCGGGGGAGAGGCCAGAAGGCTCCGAAGCTCTTCAAAGGCCTGCTGGCATTCTTCTGTCCACCGGAAGTCTTTCGGCCGTTTAAGGCTCTTGAAGAAGGGGAGGCATCGCTCGGCTGACCGAGAGACGAACCTTCCCAGGGCGGCAACCCGCCCCGCGAGCCGTTGCACCTCCTTAACAGTCTTTGGAGGCGACATCTCTTGCAGTGCCCGGATTTTCTCTGGGTTGGCTTCAATTCCGCGCTGGGTCACTATGAAACCCAGGAACTTGCCCGAGGTGACCCCGAACGCGCACTTCGCCGGGTTGAGTTTCATTTGATATCTTCTGAGCTTGGCGAATGTCTCGTTGAGATCGGCTATGTGGTGTTCCGCCGCTCGGCTCTTTACCAGCATGTCGTCCACATAGACTTCCATGTTCCGACCGATCTGGTCTTTAAAAATTTGGCTGACCAGTCTCTGATATGTGGCCCCAGCGTTTTTCAGGCCAAAGGGCATCACCTTGTAGCAGTAGGTGCCCTTGTCGGTGATGAAGGCCGTCTTCTCCTCGTCTTCTGGCGCCATTCGGATTTGATTGTACCCTGAAAAGGCGTCCATAAAGGTTAGCAGCTGGTGTCCTGAAGTGGAGTCGACGAGTTGGTCGATGCTCGGGAGGGGGAAGCTGTCTTTCGGGCAGGCCTTGTTCAGGTCGGTATAGTCCACGCACATACGCCACTTCCCATTGGCCTTCTTTACGAGGACTACGTTGGCGAGCCAGTCCGGGTAGGAGACCTCTCGGATGAAGCCGGCCCCGAGGAGTTTGTCCACCTCCTCAGCCGCAGCTCGTTGTCGTTCCGGGGCGGAGCCTCTTTTCTTCTGCTTTACAGGCCTGCTGGTCGGTCTCACCTGGAGTCGGTGGACCATGACCTGAGGGTCAATTCCTGGCACGTCCGCGGGCGACCAGGCGAAGACGTCAGCATTGTCCCGCAGGAAGCTGACGAAGCGATCCCTTTCGCGGGCGCCGAGGCCGGAGCCGACCTGCACAGTTAGCTCGAAAAAATTTTCTTGTAGTGGGATTTGAATAAGGAGCTCACCGGGCTCTACCTGCTTCTTCCAGAGGGTGTCCCTCGCATCGAGGGTTTCTATGGGCAGCGAAGGGCCCATCGGGTGGTCCGGCGCCTCGGCTGGTTGCTTTACTGTGTGGGCCGCCATGTAGCATTGCTTGGCGACCAGCTGGTCTCCGCGGACCTCGCCTACTCCTTGGTCGGTGGGGAACCGTATGAGCAAATGGCGAGTTGAAACCACGGCTCGAAGGGCATTTAGCCCTGGGCGCCCAAGGATGGCGTTGTAGACCGAGGGCAGACGGACCACCAGGAGGTCCATCCTCACTGTGCTCTCCCGGGGGGCGAGGCCGACTGTGACAAGGAAGCTAGCCTCACCTTCAACCGGGACTGCATCTCCGGTAAACCCAACCAACGGGGCATTGACTCTTCGGAGATGCCCTTCTGTCAATCCCATTTTTTGGTAGGCATGATAATACAAAATGTTGGCTGAGCTTCCATTGTCAACTAGGACACGCTTTACATCAAACCTATTTACAATCATAGAGATGACCACAGCGTCATCATGGGGGGTTTCAATCCCTTCTAAATCCTCATCCGAGAACGAGATAACTTCACCAGTACGCGGGCGCTTCGGGGGTGCTTCCAGGGCGGCCGTCCCTGCCGAGGCCCGCCCGATCATGTTGATGGTGCCGGCGATGGGCCTGTTGTCGCGCGGATTTTCGGTTGGTGCGACATTCTCCGCCGGCCTCCTTTCCTCAGGTTGGTTCCTCACGAACCGGTTGAGTACTCCCCGTCGGATGAGCGCTTCTATCTCATCCCGGAGTTGGTAGCAGTCCTCCGTGTCGTGCCCACGATCTCGGTGGAAGCGGCAATACTTCCTGGGATTCCGGGGGAATCCCGTGTCTCGCATAGGGGGCGGGGGTCGGAAGAAGTCCCGTCCCTCGATTTCCATCAGGATTTCGGCCCGGGGAGCGTTGACGGGTGTGTAGTTCTCGTACTTTCCCGGGTACGTCCGAGGCCGTGGTGGGGACCTCGGCCGAGGAGGGGTCCTTTGCTGAGATCGCCTCTGCTGTCAGGGCGGACTTCTCAGTCTGGGGAGGTTCTTCTCTCGGCGGGGGGATCGGCTCCTTTGTCGGCCGCGCTCCTCGCGGCGTTTCTTCTGCTTCTTGGAGGCGGGCTCAATTGCCCCCCGCCTGGATGCAACTGCCTCCTCGGCCTTGGCATACTTCCGGGCTCGGGCCAACATTTCAGTGAAGTCGGCCGGGAAGCTCTTCTCGATGGAGAAGAGGAATCGGTAGGAGCGAACCCCAGTCTTCAGAGCCGACATAGCCATCGACTGGTCCAGCTCGCGAACCTCCCATGTGGCGGCGGTGAAGCGGTCCAGGTACTCCTTGAGGGGCTTCCCCTCTTTCTGTTTGATGTCGAGGAGGGAGTCTGACGTTCGTCGCTGGCGCCTGCTGGCAGCAAAGTTGGTGGCGAACTGCCTGCCGAGCTGCTCAAAAGAGGACACCGTATTCGGCTTCAGCCCAGAAAACCAAAGCCGAGCGGTCCCTCGGAGGGTCGCTGGGAAGGCCTTGCAGAGCATGGCCTCCGAGGACCCTTGTAGGGCCATGAGGGCCCGATAGCTCTCCAGGTGGTCGAGTGGGTCGGTCGTCCCGTTGTAGGGTTCCACCTGAGGCATTTTGAACCTCGCGGGAACTGGCCCATCCTCGATCTGGCGGGAGAAGGGGGACTTGGTGGTGAACTCAAAGTCTCCCTCTTGTCTTGCCTTCTTGCTGTGGAGCGCTGCAATCTGACGCTCCAGATGCTCAACTTTCCGGTCGAGCTCCCCCATCCGTGGGATTGTCGCTGTGGTTTGCGCCGGCTCACGGTGATCTGGGGCTGACTCTGCCTCAGAAAGCTGGGGCCTCCGATCGAAACCTTCTCCCGGTAATTCCCTCTGGGGAGAAGCTCGTTCTCCGTTATTGGCTCTAGAAGAGCCATGCAAGTTTTGGCTTGGGAAAACCGGGCCGTTGGGGAGACACTCCGGCGGGGCCTGAGCCCGTGGGGGGAGCGTAGGCAAAGCTTCCTCGCGCCGCAAACTCTGAACGGCGGCGGCCAGGGCCTGGACTTGCTGTACCAAGGCGTCGAACTGTTCCGGCTGGACCAGAGGAACTGGGTCAGCCGGAGTTGGAGAATTCTGGACAGAGTGTCCAGGGCTTTGCGGGGGACGCCGGGAGATGTTAGAGGCTCCCTTACTTCTCAACTTCATGACTGCTACTCGGGCCCTTCCTCTAGCGCCAACTGTTGCTGGAAATTGGACCCGGGGGCAGTCTTCGGTCGAGGAGAGGGAGCGGCGATGAGTTCTCACGGTGGGGCGGCGGTCCGTCGGCGAGCGGCGTCCTCCGTCTGGAGCAGTCGGAGAGAAGGGGCGGCAGGTCCTCCTGGCGAAGCGGCGATCCGTCAGTTGGCGGCGTCCTCCGTCCGGGTGCCTGCACACAAACCGGTGGCCGGGTTTTCCGGCGCCGGCCCTCCGACGCTCAAGTCAGGGAGGGGGCAAATAGTGTAGAAAGGGAGATAAATAATGTCTGTAGAGTGTATCAATCTTCCAACCCCCTCCTGAGAGGCCACGGCTCCCTTTTATAGGCGGGGGTCGGTTTACCTGCGATGTAACAGGGCGAGGCCGTAGTACGGCTCGGCATGTTGTTCAGGTCGGCGCATGGTCAGGCGAATCATTGCTCTGATGTCGGCGGTGAGGGCGTCGTATAACCAGAACTAGCACGCTGTCAGACGAATTATTGCATTGGTGTCGGAGGTATGGCCGAGATCGGAGACTTATCATAGTTGACTAGACTCTGCTGGGCTGATTTGCCGTGGAGAGCTGAGAGTCCGTAGATGACAGGAGCCATGCGCATTTATGGTGGAGTAAGCCGGAGATCCGCATTTATTATGGAGTAAGCCGGAGATCCGCATTTATTGTGGAGTAAGCCGGAGATCCGCATTTATTGTGGAGTAAGCCGGAGATCCGCATTTATTGTGGAGTAAGCCGGAGATCCGCATTTATTGTGGAGTAAGTCGGAGGGTTACAGCGACCATGCGCAATAAATGTCAGGGTACGGTCCTCGGCCGGACCTCTGAGGCGCACGGCCGTAGTAGGCGGCTGACAAGAGTAGACCTCGAACATCGGGGTTTTTCTTAGGTCGGAGGTCTCGAGGTCGGGCGTTCCGAAGTCGGACGCCGACTTCGGCCGTCCGGGGTCGGAAGTTATACGGCTTCTTAGGGGTATTTATGTCATTTTGGGAAAAAATCTTATTCCCCCCAACACTTACATTTTATGCTGAAATCTTGAGGTTTCATCGTTGTGCTCTCTTGCCAGCTACCGTTTAAGTGGCCTGGCTGGATACTACCACTGAAATTTGTTGGATATTTTTTTTCTCGAAAGTCATGGTTTCACAAGACGCTGCTTTTTTAGGTCTCGAACATACAAAATTAAGTTCTATGGCTTTTCATGTGCCTTACATCTCTTCTGATTATAATTTCTTTTCAATGATTGCTTATGTACTATAAATTTTTTATTCGCTTTGGTCAAAAACATGAAACAAAATGAAATGGAGGGCTTATATTATGTTGAAACATGTTTCCAAAACCAACCTTCTAAAACATGGTTAGAAAATTATGGTTTACCCTTTTAGTCGATCAATGTAAAATTAAATCAAGGATTTAGGTTATGGAATGTACTGATTGTGTTGTATAGTATGCAATATGTCAGACGGATACAATGAGAGAGTACATATGAATTCACGAGTATATTATGTGTGAGGATCTGTGCGAGCGTGTGTTTAGTCCCACATCGGTTATTCGCTGAGTAGATCTTGGGTACTTATACAGGATCAAGGAACCCAAATAATAACTTTCAACTAGCCATGTTGGATGAGATCCTGGATCGTTACATTGTGCATATTGATATCTGTCGTTGTGGCAATCACTGACATGAACCATTTTCTATCATGTAGCCCTTTTCTTGTGACCTGGCAAGTTATCGGCAGAATACAGTATGATAAAATGTTGAAAATGCCAGCATGTGGCTGCAATATTACGTCATGCGATGTTGTATTGGTTGAATTGGATGTTTTTAGGATATATGCAACCTGCTCTGCTGCAATGCTTCCCTCTCTCTGTCACAATCCTCTAACATTTTAACCTGTATATATGTATCAATTATCTATGGGCTAACTATTATTCAGCACGTGTGCTGCACATGAGAGGGAACACTCCATGATGGATGTTCATGGTCCTATTTGATTCTCCAATTTTTTTGTCTATTTATGCTGAATAGGCACTTTTGCTTTTGGCTGGTGCACTTCTGCTATTTCTCTTTCTAAACCTGAGGAGAGTTTGCTAGGCTCGAATATTCTTCCCATTGTTTGGCATCAAGAAGAAAATGTAGGGAGAGAAGTGAAAAGAAAATTATGTGTCAAAATTATCTCCGATGGAACTAAAATTTTTTTTCTACAAAAGTTGGCATTTTTGGGAGAGTAACAAAGAGACAAGTGGTTTATTACCATCTTCTAATCATTTGCACTGCTATTCTCTGCAGTTTTCTGGGCTCAATCACACATGAGAAAACCTTTAATTTTTCTTTTGCAGATTTATTTTTCCTCTCTTTCATTTTCTCGGCAAAAAAACAGAGCTCAGCCCATGGCTACTCAAGTGTGATATCATTATCTTATATCTTCTTTGCTTTGTGATAGCATTTATCATCATAACTGACATGCTCCAATAATAAAATATTGATATTTTAACCCCTCGGCACCAGTAGTGATCTGATAACAAAAATTGCCACTATTTCTTTTGTATGTTGCAGGATAAGGGAAGTTTTTGCTACAGTTGAAGACGACATGCAAGTCAAGTTCTCATGAAGTTTAAAATGAATCCTGTAGACAAAAACATACTTGAGATCTGAGAAGAGTGACGAGATGAGAACGAGGTAAAAAATTTCATACTTGAGATCCTCTAGCCTGGTTTATATGAAGAGGAGAGTGAGGGCTCACTGCGATTCTAGTTGCATGATATTCGGACGAGTTGTTATGCTCTTTTCTTATCTACCGCTCTAGATAATTACACTCTTTATCATCTGGTACACTAAGATCGCACTAGGCTGTAACTATCTATGCCGGCCGTTCGAAGATTTATTTATCCATTGATTCTGTGAGTTATGTGTCCCCCAACCTTTGGGTTTTAGCGGGCAGCAAATTTGAACCGTATCAATTTTTAAACATAGAAACAAGAAATCTATATAAGGGAGTAAAGAAAAATAAAATAAAATGGCAATTTTGGTTGTTTGGGATAATATCTCAAAATAATTTTTTTTTTATATTTATCAATTTATATATTTTTATGCTGGTGGAGATTTATATTGGTTGATTTATTGAGTGACTTTATGAACCAAAAATCTTTCAATAAAGAGGTCAAGATTCCTTCTTGCTCTTTTGCTTTGGGTAGGTAAAAGAAGGTTTGGATTTGAAAAAAAAAAATTGAATTCTAATTTGGAGTTTGAGAGGAAAAGAATGCAAAATCAAGTGAAAATGAATCTTAGATCTCTATATTCAGACTAATTTATGTTTTGTCATTGCACAGGTGGGTAATAGGTGGGTGAAGAATGCACAATGCCGAACGGAGCTAAGCTCAAGTGGGTTATATGTTACTTTTTAAATCACAAATGGGCTTAGTGTAATCAAACTTTATCACAAGTGAGTAAATTATAATTGTGAGGGCTCGTGAGGATATATATTTAATCCTACATTGGTTATTCGCTAGAAAAATTTTGGGTACTTATCTAGAATTAAAAAATTTAAATAATACCTTTTGACTAATCCATTTGAGTAGGGTCATGGGTTGTTATAAATAGTATTAAAGCAGATTCGATCTATGACCTATGCAGACTAGAGGACTGGCCACAAGCTAATCTCTTTAATTTGGCTAGGATACTAAGATTTAAACAGGAGAAATATAAAAGGACCTATGTTATACAGGGCTAAGAAATCCAAATAATATCTTCCAACTATTTTTTTTATGAGATCTTGGATTGCTACAATAATTATCTCATAAATTAATCTCCTCAATATCAGAAATTTGAATCTATTAGATATTTAAATGATTAAAGAACCTCACTTCTATAATGTTGTCTCTCACAATTATTAGTCCTCGTTTGTCACAAATAGAACCAATAATAGCAAGAGCACAAGATCCAATCTAAATCATCTATGTCTCTTTAGTAAAAACAACATTCTCCAGTCCTCGCAGGCATGATGCTGCATTTTGAGTGAATGTTTTCACATTGTCTAAGTGGGTTTAATTAATTTTGGCACCACAAATTGTAGAGAAATATCATTTTTAAAAAAATTCTGCTATATAAAATTAAATAAAATGTTGATAAAGAGTCACGGAGACATCATAGGAATAGAACTCCATCATCCGCTCGTTTGGCATGTGATGAAGGTGGCCCTATCTAACAATCTCAATTCTTAATACACCATATTGATAGTTTAAACTTGTGGCAGCGGACTATTAATTGATGGCCCGGACATTGCTCGTGCTCGGTTGTAGAGGAATAGCACCATTAAGGGCACCTTACAAACTAAACCGTTCCAAATGTATATCTAAAATTAATTGTAAGAAGAGGGATGAGAAGGATCTTTCAAGCCAAGCATGTATTTAAATAGGCTAATGGGATTGCCGACTAGGTAGCTGCTTATGTGGCTAATCATTCAGGGTCAGAAGAGGAGGAGTTATTTTTGGCACTTTATGAGCTTATATTTTTTGATTTTATTGAGCTCATTCGTACATGCATTGTATGATGGGTCATCAAAGCAAAAATAAAATAAAAAAATAATTGCCAGTCTCTATTATCTTACCTCGCTCGACCGCTTCTCACGCGTGCTTAATTATAGACAAAAGCGGATCGAAATCCAGACAACAACCCGGAAACATTTCTCCCCTCAAGAAGGAAAAAAAACCGCCCGAGGGTCCCTCTCTCGAGCTGCTGCTCCCCCATCCGCCGTCCAATCCCGGATGGGCGGGCAAAAATTTATAACAAAAATTAAAGAAAAAAAGAACGAGACAGGAAAAGGAGAGAGGAAGGGGGAAAAACAGAAAGGAAGAGGGGTGGGAGTCCGAAATCTGGTCGTTTTCTTTTTGTTTTGTTTTGTGTTATAGAGAAGGAGAGAGAGAGAGAGAGAGAGAGGGTGGGGGGCGTGGGGTGTGGAAGAAGCCATCGTCTCTTGTTTTGTTTCTTCTCTTCCTCTCCCCTCCTTTGGCTTCTCTTCCTCCTTTGGCGGTGCTCTCCGATGGAGGGAGAGAGGGCTTCTGTTTTCTGAGGGGCCGGCGGGGAGGGAGAAAAGGGGAGAAAGGGAGGGAAAGAGAGAGAGAGAGAGTCAGGTTTGGGTGTTGGAAGGGGGGAACCATGCATATGATGTGTCGGCTGAAGAGCATTGCGTCCGGGAGGTCGTCGATTTCGGATCCCGTAAGTTCACACCGCTTGCTCTTCTGTTTGTTATTTATTTATTTATTTTTTCTTTTGTTTGGTTTTGTTTTAGCTTGATTTTGTGGAAGGAGGCGGCGTTAGTTCTCGGGAATCGGTTGCTCTCATGGGGTTTCATTTGATTTCATGATATTTGGGATGTGTGTGTTTGTGGGATTGAATGGTAAGGGGAGGATTTCTGTTATTTATTTCTGGTTTTTGTTTCATGTGTGCGATTATTTGTTTTAACCTAATTTTGAGTACTGGTTGATGTTGTTATATATCTAGAATTTTTTTTTTTTAATTCATTTCTATGCTTCCATCGGTCGGAAAATAAGATATGGCCAATGCTGGCAGAGTTCTCTCTCTCTCGGGGTTGGGAAGGGAGGGGGGCGGGGGAGGGAGGAGTGTTGATGTTTCCTTCTAGCTTTTTTTTTTGTTTAATTTTATTTTAATGTTTCTGTAAGGATATTTCTAGTTCTCACATCCCTATCATTGTTTGCCTGTTTGGTTGCAAGAAAAACAACGGAAAAGAAAAAGAGGATTTTTCCACGGAAACAAAAAGGTTTCCAGAAGTGTAGTTTCCAGATATGTAGGAATAAACTTTCCATGTTTGTCACTTCTCGAATAAACTTTCCAGACAGTTTTCCTTTTCACCAAACAGACACTTGGCGCTTCATGATTCTTCATTCTTCGTAAGTTTTGTTATGGTCAGTTGACTTTTTCATGGTTTCATGAGGCATGTTTAATATTAAGCTAGTTTGATTTGTACCATTTTACTTGTGGTTTCTGCTTTCTTTAACCATTTCAGTTTTGTCATTTTATTTTGTGTTCATCTAATGCCCTCGCCTTTTCTTATCAAGACTTGGTAGTTGTTGTCTTGGATTCCCGTGTGACTGTGCTCACTATTATTTCTCATGGAAACAGAAAGGAACAGTCTATCATACCGAATCCTAGGATCAATAATAATTTTGGAGCTGATCTTTTGTAGATGAATCGTTAGACTTATTATCATTAAAATCTTCATAACCAATGAGAAGAACTTGCACGCTTTCCCTTTTTTTCTTAATAAAAAAAGGAGTAACCTTAGGCGAGAAAGGCCTAAGGACATAGGGATATCTTTACAAGAGAATTTATTGAATCAAACTTGAATAAAATTTTTATAACTTTCAACTATGGAAGCTGAAAAGTCAAAATGCACATTCTGGTAATGTTAATAATGTAGATAAATTCCTTTATTATCTAATATTCGTACGGGGTTGTTTGCTTGGCATTTAATCAACGAAGAAAAATAGCTTGCTTCATGATAAGCCTGTAATGTGATTTATTATAATTGCATATCCTCTTGATTTGTATTTTTCTTTTTTTTTTCAATTTTCATCCTGTTATAATGCCCTGAAACTTTCTCACCTTCACATAAGGGTGGAGATCCTGGCACCAAAAGACCAAAGTTTGATCAAGATGGAGCAGGGGAAGTTTCTACAGAACCACATTTGGTTGCAGATAAAGCTGTTAGTTTAGATAAGAATGCAGCTTCAACTCATTTACAATTGGATGCAAGCACGTCCAATGGGGATTCTCCTGCTAGAACTGAACATGCTGCTGTCAATCAGCTTCCAAATGAAATGCATGAAATGACGATCAGAGATGATAAAGTTGAAGGCCGCAATGAGAAGGTATATTTTCATTTTTTTAACTGTTTTAGTATAATTTGCCCTTATTTCAGAAAGTACTTTTGTGTCATCTGTAGCTTATCTCTGTTATTATATTTCTTAATTGTCAAGAGTGGCTCTTACAGGACACCGAAGGGACAATGGTGAATGGAAATGGAACTGAGACAGGTCAGATAATTGCAACAACAATAGGTGGTCGACATGGCCAGCCTAAACAGGTGATATGATCTCCTGAACATAAATTTGTTGCTCCTGTATTGCTAATTAGCAGCTTTCTTTATTTACCTTAATGCCATAGCTTTCTCATCTCATAGGCCTGGTAATCTGAAATATGTTGTTCAATTTTAGTAGCTGATAAGGTCAATGCATCAGCTAGATACATGGTCTGGGTTTGTTAGTGCTCTTAGTTTTTTTCCAGATGTTCATATTTCAAAATTGCTTCTCTAACAGTCCTTAAAAATTTTTCACATGATACCCATGGTTCATTTTCCCTTCTGTAAGTTTGGGAATCAAAATCCATTTGAATTCATTGTGCATTGACTAATGTTATCCATTAGCTTGGTATCTGTGGGTTCTGACCTGTACCTAAATTTTCATCGGAGTATCAACAGTGCAGTGGACCCCAAACCATCTTCTACATGAGTCCTCCTAAACCTCTTTAGATTATTAAACCTTGTTGATGATTTCTTACTCATCACTTGTAATCTTGGTTAAGTGTTGGTAACTTTTTGCCAATCGTTCATCAGACAATCTCATATATGGCAGAACGTGTGGTTGGCACTGGTTCATTTGGTGTAGTCTTTCAGGTAAATAGCATTAATTTTTTCTTGTCATCTCTTAGTTTTATACCGTGCAATTCGTGATGGTTGTTTTCCTACAATCATGCTATGATACTCTACATCTGGCACAGGCTAAGTGTGTGGAAACAGGAGAAACAGTTGCCATCAAGAAGGTCCTGCAAGATAAGAGATATAAGAATAGAGAACTCCAAATTATGCATTTACTTGACCATCCTAATGTAGTTCAGCTAAAGCACTATTTCTTTTCAACCACTGAAAAGGATGAGGTCTACCTCAACCTTGTACTTGAGTACGTCTCTGAGACTGTCTATTGCATTTGCAAGTACCATAGGCGGATGAACCAACATATGCCTCTCATATATGTTCAGTTGTATACATACCAGGTGAATGGTGCTGCCGTAATTATATTTTGCCAATTGTTGTTTACTGCAAAATCATTTTGCATTCTGTATTTATTCACATTTGTTTTTCTAGATCTGTCGTGTGCTTTCTTACATCCATCGTGTTCTAGGGGTCTGCCATCGTGACATCAAGCCACAAAATCTGTTGGTAAGAGATTGTCTCATGTTATTTCTTGCCTAGAGTATAAAGATAGGTTCCATTGGTTATTCTTTAGTCTGATTAACGGAATCTTTTTGGCATGCTTAAAAGTTGATATTGTATTTCAGCATCTGTTATGCAAGGATGCATTTGAGTTGTGTATCAATGCTGCATAGATGCGGCAATAACAAGATTCTGAAAGTAAATCTGAGAAGTCTCGATATCTAAAGTTCATGGTCAGAGAGCTCAAACATCTTCTTCTAGATTGTTGACTCAGAACAAAGGTTGAAAGAATTATGGCTAGACTTCTGTCAAACGATGCTTAAGGTTTAGGTTAACAAGTGCCTCCTATTGTTCCATCACGAATTGAGGTTTAACAAATGCTGAGCGGATCAAGAGAAGCGAGGTTAATGTCAATCTTGACTTGGTAGGTGCTAGTGGTGGCCCGAGTCATATACTGTTTTGAGTTGAATAGTCATTTCCATGTCAGTCACTTTGTTATATTCTACTAAGATTAGTAATATCTCATTGTAAAATATACAGCGTAGGTAACCATAGAAGGGTTTTGGAATCTTTACTTGATTTTGTGATGACATCTAGAGGAACTTGAAAACTACTATATTGTCATTTGTAGGTTTATATCTTCTATGAGAAACTTATTTTATAATGCCACATTATTTGGAAGGTGTACTAGCTAATGTATCACTCCCTTACAAGGTTTGTAGTACCTGTGCATACAGCCCCATATCATGCATACCATACCATACTGGTATCAAACTGATACTATGTTGGGGGGGGGGGGGGGGGGGGGGGGTGTATCTAGTGTTAGACACGGAACCGACCCCTGTACCAACATGGTATCGATACAGGGTTTGGTTCTGAGATTGTAAAGCTTGATCCCTTGTAATATACAGATGATTGTACATTCTTCTTCAGGAAGACACATTACATGCATTTCTAATAACCACTTAAACTTTTTTCACATATGAATTTTATTTTGGGGGGGGGGGGTGTATCTTGTACACAGTACTACACATGCTAAGTTCAGTGTAGCATGGTGTAGCTTTCCACCAATTTCATAACTTATGCACATTATAACCCATATGTACAAACAGTCATGTATGCCCATCTTATCTACAAAAAATGTAAGTGTGCTACACTAAAAATATGCGGTACAAAGAATATGCCCTCAGTTTCCATAAGTTGGCATTGGCTGAAATTTGGTAGGCCATACATCTGATACTTTATGTCAATGAACAAAGGGTTGTAAGATTAAGGTTCTTATGACCTCACAATGCTTATTTAATTGCACCTCTTAGTAGGCCATACATCTGATACTTTATATGGATGGACAAAGGTTTGCAAGATTAAGTTAAGGTTCTTATGACCCCACAATGCTTCTTTAATTGCACCTCTTATTCTAATTGATCATCTTGGGTTCTTATTTGTCTAGGTATTTTTTATGGTTCCAGAATCTTTTTGTTCATTAATAATTGTTGTATCTTATTGCCTTTATTGGACCTTAGAAGTTAGTGAATCTTACAACTATTGCAGGAACTAGTATTCTTAATGATTATGGATTTAATACATGAAAATTTTATATCGAGTTGTATTCTCTAATTGAACTTTATTTGATGATTTGATTCATGTTGCAGGTCAATCCTCACACTCATCAAGTAAAGCTTTGTGATTTTGGCAGTGCTAAGAAACTGGTACGTCATGTAATCTGTATATGCTTATGCTACGGTGTATTTCTTAGCTCTGACATCTGACGACCCAATTTCAGGTTCTGGGAGAGCCAAATATATCTTACATCTGCTCACGGTACTATAGGGCTCCAGAACTCATCTTTGGAGCTACTGAATACACCTCTGCTATTGATATGTGGTCTGTTGGTTGTGTTTTAGCGGAGCTTCTTATGGGGCAGGTAGACATTATGCTGGTGGTTTTTAAGCTAAACATACTTTAATAAATTTCTTTCTTAAGATGTTTTTTGTTGGTTTTCTTCTTAATTTGGATGTTGTGTGCTGTTAAGTTAGAGAAATATTCTTTTCTTTGTGTTATGATGATTAAAGAATTTAATTTTACTTACTTGTAACTCTGTAGAGCTTGTGCACGTGTATTTAATTCATATGATTTCAGGATATATTTAGTTTTGCTGATGATTTAAATTAACAAAAATAGTACAAAGAACTTAGGAATTATGTTTATCAGACATTACATTGGATAATGTCTCAAGTGCAAAAAGGATTACCTTTTCCTTTCTGTAAAAGAATTGAAAGTAACTATCTTAAAGAGTTTTTTTCTTTGGTCAGGTAGTATATTGTATAGAATTTTGGCATGACAAGACCGTGCTAGTCAAAATCTTCTACTTAGTCTGCCACCTACACATGGTGGGAATATTGGATGGTTATTGTTTTGACACTGCTAAGCATTTCGAGTTTTGTGCACACGACAGATATATATGTGTATATATATTATATGTATATGTATCTACATATATACATTTTAATTGCATTGTCATATATCAGGGTGGTCCACCCTTATGATAACCTTTTTCTGTTTTTTGGCTTTCTTGGCTCTTTAGGAAACCTTAAATTCCATTTCTGAGAAGTAGGACTCATCTAGACTTAGATAGTTAAATTATATTGTTTTTTTATTACCCAAACAACAATTTGTATTGGAAAGAATATGATGCAAACTTGATTCTGCATCCATATTTTTCTCTTTCAACTGGGTAGATTCTATCATGGGGATTCAATCAAGGTGCTTCCACTTGTTTCAATTTTTTTTTCTAGAATGTGTTTTAATGATGTGGATACGATGTTTGTATTTTCTGCTATGGTTTATGAAGTTGCTTTTTTCACCCCTAGAAGCATGGGAAATTGAATAACTTGAGAAAAACCATAATCATTTCTTGTCAAAAGAAAAGGAAACCCTGACAAAAGGGATAATCATTTGAAGTCATCCTTTAGTGCCTTTTGTTTTGGCAGGGGACAGGCCCATTGGCAATTTGAGCCCAGTCAAACTTCAAATGAAGATAACCAAACCCCAAACCCTCCTGACACCGAAGGTAAAGCATCAAGTATGGGTAGGTACAATGTCATCTGTCTGTCCACAACCTGATATATTCATATTAAAATAACAAACCTTTTGGATGTAGATAACTGGCCTATCTTAACTCTTTTTTAGAAGCTCCATTGCTTCCTTGATTTTGCATGGAAAGTTCCATCTTGAGGTTCATTTTTCTTCAATCACTTGCTCACTGCCAGGTCCATCTTTGGCCCACATCTCAAGTTCCACTGCTTCCTTGTTTTTACAAGGTCCTCCATTCATAAAAATTCAAGAATATGCATCATGGGACTCCAACATCAATCCTTCTCCATGAGTGGGAGCCTACGAAATTAATAGGCTAAAGCCCCATTTGGTATGCATTTACCAGCGAACAATTTTTTTTCATAAATCCACCACTTTTC
Source organism: Phoenix dactylifera (assembly GCF_051530095.1). Taxonomy (NCBI): domain Eukaryota; kingdom Viridiplantae; phylum Streptophyta; class Magnoliopsida; order Arecales; family Arecaceae; genus Phoenix; species Phoenix dactylifera. The sequence goes on from NC_143195.1 coordinate 32,061,162, forward strand.
AATCATGGAGGATGCTCTTACTAATACTACTAATTATGCATTTCTAAACCCCAACATTCGACTAATTCGAACTTTTTGTGAGCTCTCTTAAGCCAGGTCATAAATTGGACATGGTAGAGGAGTGGTGTTTAATATGTAAAGATTTGAATTCTTCTATTGCATAAATGAAATGTCTTGTGGAGGTAAAAATCTATAGTATATAGGATGGTTAGTTGTTTTGAATGCTAGTTTCTCCTTGTTTGAGTGCTTGGTTTTCACTGTGTTCTTCTAGGATGATTCAGTTCTCTTACCAGGTCTTGCACCTTTTCTCATGTTCTTGTGTACAATTGCCATCATGTAATGTCCTCTAGGTACTGTCAACCTTACTCTAAAACCATGTAGGTAAAAGAACAAGAAGCATTTTAATCGAAAAAAAAAGAATGAGCATAGGTCATTGAAGAGTATCCTTTTCCAGACTGCTATCCACTAACCCTCATTTAGCATGATGTAAATTGTAAATCTATGGACTATATATTACACATAGTTTTGTGACCATGCTATTATAATTAGTCAATCTTTTTTGCTTTTTTAATAGTTATTTGGTCTTTGATAGGTTATTTTTTGATACAAACATTTCTTTAGTTACTCATGTTGCTTAACTAGTGAATATAATGCAGCCTCTATTTCCTGGAGAGAGTGGTGTTGATCAGCTGGTGGAAATCATTAAGGTCTTTTTCCTGGATTACTTTGTATGTTCGTGTATTTCAGGTTTTATTCATTAGTTGAACTCATACCCAACTGATTGTTGTTGTTATTCAAGATATTAGGTACTCCTACACGAGAAGAGATTAAATGCATGAATCCAAATTACACCGAGTTCAAATTTCCTCAGATTAAAGCCCATCCCTGGCACAAGGTCAGTGAGTGCATTGCATTAGAACTCATGCATCAAATATAGATAATTAACTTGTCATGCTTTTGGTTTGCAGCTTTTCCACAAGAGAATGCCTCCTGAGGCAGTTGATCTTGTATCAAGGCTACTCCAGTACTCACCTAATTTGCGTTGCACAGCTGTAAGATATCTTTCGCTATTTGGTGATTTACTAACTCATTTATGGCAATATTTTCTTCTTCTGTTTTTATTTGATTATTTTGAAATTATAAAAAGATGAATGGTAATCTTTTGTGGGTGTGCAAACTTGAAATCGGGCATATCACATTTGTCTTCTCTAAAATCATTATATGCTATCGGATACAGTGCTGCTTGGCTGTAGGTTACACTTAAAGTGGCTTGTAGTTAAATTGTAACTTGAGTTTGTCCACTTCTGTGGATGATTTCTTTCTGTTCTGTGTTTAAGAATATATAGTCCCTTCTTTACCAATGAAACAATCTTGGTCTTGTTGAAGAACCCTATAAGGATATCATGTCCCGACATCTCTCATTGATATTAAATTTATTAAAATTATATGACTATATTTTCCAATTATTATATTTGAACATAAGTAGAATAGTTTCTATAGTTTTGTGGGATTGAAAAGATAAATAAGTTAATCACAAATATCTGTATGAATATCTTACCAACCAGTGATCTATGGCATAATATCCATATGAAGAATCCTGATTAATGGCTACTATGTGGACATAAACCTTTAAAGCGATTTGTGAGAATCTGCAAGGGTTATGGTCACTTGAAAATAGTAGTTGTTGACTGTTTGGTGGGAAAGACAATTTCTGTCGACGGATGTGACAGTTCAAAAGGAGGCAGTAAGAAACTTTTTGTCAAGTGATGCATCCGTTCAAAGGTGCACCTACACAAAGTAGTTGGCATTATGAAAATCTAGTTTTATCAAATAAGAAAAAAGAAAGAAAAACATAAAGGCACTTCATTCACTACTTCAAGGAATCATGAGTTTCTTAGGCTGTTCACTCCAGAGAGCCTTCTGCTTAGAATTTCCTAGCATTTACTCTTTTTTTCTTGTGATTGGAATTAAAATTGTTTCCTTCTACTGAGCGGTGCACATTTAGAGTTTATTTGCAAGAGTTGGGCATCGAATCTGGTGGAAACATTTCCAAGAAGCCATCTACATTTAAATAAGTAGGAAATCACTTTAGACATTTTTTTGGCAATATTCTTTATCTGAGGTTCGCTTTTGATACTAGACCCTATACCAATACCATGCTAGTAATATTGTTGGGGGTTGGTTAGGCATACCGAGACTCAATATGACCCCCATCTCGAGTCTTAATCCGATATTGGTACAGTACGATATACCCGGTAGGGGGTGGTATGCGCTAGTACAGCAAGCCTTAGCTTTATTCTTTTGTTTTCATCCTATATCTCCATTTAATTCTCCATCTCCTCATACTGATAAGGCAACATCAGGAAAGAGACATGCCATGCTAAAAGCCAATAGGCATGTGGTGCAACTTAAGGCAATTTAAGCTCAAAATCCACCCTCCAAATTTCCTTGCTTATGGAGAAGGTTAAGGCAAAATATGTTAAGGAGCTAACTTGTGATTTTGGGAGCATTCTTGTCAATCAAAATTTCGTTAAGTGATTTTGTGAATAGATGGTTGTCATGAAGACTTTTTTGTTTAATGGGTAGTGAAGCAAACATATGCATGAACAAGTTGGGAAGGTGCAATCGTATGATAAGATCCCTTTTTTGTACCAGTGTCGAGTAATTATTGGTACCTTCTTGGTACCCAATATGCTTAGTATGATATGGTACAACTCTTGTATGGACATTGGGTCAGCAGACCTTTTTCCCATGCTCGGTCGTGGTATCGGCTAAACTGTCATATGAGTCACTACCATAAGAAAATTGGGAGAATCGGTTGATTCCATCTGGTATAGGCTGGGTTGGTCCCTAAATTGTACCAAACCTTGATATTGTATGGGTACCAAATGAATATAGTATAGTCTTCTGGTACGGAGCAGTATGGGTCGGTATGGTGGACCATGTCTATGATTGAATGAAATTAAAGGTTGTAATTGTTGAAATGCCTATGATCTAATTAATAGAGTTCATTTGGAAGAATGCTTTTTTTAGTTCCTGAGCTTCGCATGTTGCTCTAGGCAAGTGCTTTGTTTGAAAATTTCCATTAATTTGTGGATTGCTAGGTTGTACTATAAACCCTGGAAAAATGTTCTTGATCTTATCATAACAGATTTATCATATATTTAAAATAAAATCTGGAAAACGATTCAAAAGCACTTTCAAATATTTTATAAAAGAACAATCTTGGTAGTTTTGCTCTATTTTGTGTCTATTATATTTTATAAATCATGTAAAATGAAATACATCTATTTTCTTGATTTAATTTGGACAAATCTGATGCACCAATCATTCATTTAAAAACGTGTACTATTAATAATGCTCATCAAATTCATTAAACTTATAAAATGGGTTAACCTTATTATATACCTCCATTGATGTTATCACAAAAAATCCTCCAATTGATTTTTTTTTATTTTTTTGGACAAATGTTACTTAAATCCAATAAAAAAACTATATCCATGTATTTACATGCTTCTAGTCTGAGACATGTAGCTTGCTTAAATGAAACTCTAATTTGTTTCCTTTTCTATTGTTGAAAAATATAAAATGGTTTTAGATTCATTAAAAAAATCCATCCTTGGATTTAATAATGCCATATACAAGTACTTGTTCTAGTTTGGTTCAAGGATAATGGTTTTAGGCCAATCGATATTTTTGAGAAATTCAATGATGAGATGTATCCAACATGTGCGATCCTTGTTTTTCCATGCTTATATTGTACTTCGAAGGAAATTATGGGAGAAAAGTAATAAAATATAATGCTAAGTTGCTTCATGTAGCCCAAAGCAAACGTGATAAAACATTGAACTTAATTTGTGACTATCATTATATTCTTAGCTAAAATATCTAATCTTGGATTCCTCATCTATCAACTGAAAATTACACATAGTAATTATCTAATCTATGGAAAAGAAATCTGTTCAGTTTTAGTTTATTAAGGCCTTGTTTGGTTTGGGGATATTTTCATTTAAGTGGAATAACTTATGCAAATTTGAATCTTCACTGGACTAAATATATTCTGCCATCTTTCTGGAATACTTTTATCAGGTTTACATGGAATGAGTAAGCAAAAAGGTATTGAGATTTTTGAACCCACACTGGCCAGATGATATTACTGCCCGTCTACATATGTGAAGTGGTTGCTACTGCATGTATTTTAGCTGCATGTAGTGAATGACTCTCAACTTTTCATCTGATATCAGCTTTTCTTGAAATTGCGTTCGGCCTAGTTTGAAATTTTACTGTCTGTAAAAGGTATCGAGACTAAAGCAATTCTTGATTCAAGCTCAATTTGCTTTTTTTTCAAGTTGTTTATAAGCTGGTGTATTGCATTTGTTATACCATTATTTGCTGTGGGACGGACTGTTGAATTTCTATAAAAGCATCAGTAACACATTGGCTGCTTTTCAAATTAGAAACTTTAAAAAAGATATATTTGATATTATTATTATTATTATTTTATGAATCCTCTGCAGTTGGAGGCCTGTGCCCATCCATTCTTTGATGAGTTGAGGGACCCCAACACCCGTCTACCAAATGCATGCCCCCTACCCCCTTTATTTAACTTCACACCTCAAGGTAAAAAAAAATCTACTGCCTTTTTTTCTTGATCCTTATCTCACAAAATGTTCCAACCTCATTCTTGTTTCTTGCAGAGCTCAACGGTGCTTCTCCCGAACTCATTCAGCGCCTCATTCCTGAGCATGTAAAGATATAAATGCACAAAACAGCATCCAAGTGTTCTGGTCTGAATTCTGGTCTGAATACAGAAACCTTCTGGATAGCGAATTTCATGATATATCAATTATGGAGCCCAGAAGTGACGGATCAGTTTGTGATTTTATCGGAAGAGAGGAAGCATTAGGGAGGGGGATATTCATAAACAGTCTAATCTTTGCACCGAACCAGATCTCTAGATGACTTTCGTGCGCATAGGCAGGCATGAGATGATCTGGCTTTTGTCCATCTATATTTAAGTGTATTCTCTATGAGGCAGGTAGCTCACTTACCAGCTTCCGTAGCCCCGGACATAATGTAGCAACAGTGTGGGTTTGTCCAAATTTTATGTAAATGTATCAATGAAGATTTTCAAATGTTTTTTCTGAGAACTAGTTTATGTGCTGTTTCTGTCTTGGTTTCTAAATGGAGTATTATAGGTATTTTGGTTCAGGCTAGTAAGTAATTTCAAAAATTAGATGTGTTCATCAGCAGTCTCAAAGGTTTCTATTGTGTGATATTTGGGAGGATTTCTGAAAAGTACATTTGTACCTTCAGGTAAACCTGATGCAATTCATAATCACCAGTCTGCAGTTGTTACCGTACTAAGTACTGCTCTAGGATTTGCTTTTCTAGTGGAAATCTCTGAGCAAGGACTTAAAAAGGAGTTGAGGTGTCCAGGACTCTTCTCGCCAAAAATGAAGCAAATTGAAATTTTGTTACAGGCTCCTATTATTGCCAGGAAGTTGGCCTTGAGATCAGCATTCGAGATGCTGGTTTCCATTAAATACATGTGTTGGTGAATCCGATTTTCTCATGCTCTTGAAATGTAGTGAAATTCCATGTTGTCAACTGTGTTATCGAAGGCATTCATAGCGCCTTCAGCAGAGTTCTGCATCAAGCGCCGCTGTATTCAGATTGAAGTAAAACTCGTCTCTCAAGTTTCCGTATAAAAAAGAGTACTCGCCTCTTATATGAACAGATGCAACAGAAGACTAGGCTCTGTTTGAGCAACTTCAACGTGGGCCTGCTGAATCCAATTTTTCATGTGCCAAGTGATGTACATGATGCCAGCGCTGAGCAGTGCGACCAAGTAGCTTAATGTAGGATAGATGCCTATTCTAGATTTGTAGCATACAGAAGGGTTGAGGCTTATTGCCTTTCATATGATTTTTTTTTTATCCTGATCGATGGATGAAGAATAAGGGGTTGGCAGAGGGACTGCGAGTGGCATCGGTGATGAGAATCTGGCATAGCAAACTAGATTATCCGAGCCGATGCATTGCATCAAAATTTGCCAGACACTTGAAGAGCACTTGTATGCAGAGGAAGGTGATTTTGATATGTTTTGTTTAGGCTTCCACACGTCCCTTATGGTTGGCTTCTTTGCTTTTCAATAGCCTTTGCTCATCACACACTATGGGCTCGTTTGGTTTGCGGGAAGCATTTTCCCTCCTACGAATATGATTTTTTGGAAACAAATTCCTAGGAAGAGGATGCCTAGGAAAGTATTTTTGGCATGTTTGGTTGACCATAGGAAAGTGACAAATTTTCAAAGTGCTTATGTTTGGTTGGCCATCCACTTTCCTAGGAAAGTTCTGTATAATTCCTATTATGCCCTTAATAAAAATTAGGTTTTTAATGCTGAAGGGGCCTTTTGAGAAAAAGTAAAAATTGAGTGATTCCCACCTCATGTAAAAGAAAAAATGGAGTGATTCTCGCCCCATAGAAAATGTGGGAATCATATTCCCATGGGAATACAACTTTCCCTTCTCTCTCCTTTGAAAACTCCAACCAAAAAGAGGCATCTCATTACTTTCTCGTTAACCACATTTTCCCCTCTTCTTTTCCCGCTAACCAAACGAGCCCTATAGGGACATGAGATGGGATAAGTACGTCGAGGATAGCACGGTACTTGAGCTATCTTTCACCTCTGAGCAAAACGCTTATTCTGTCCCCGGCGGGCAACTCGTGCCAAGGATAAGATACACGTGTTATCAAAAGTAAGTGCCAAGGATGTCATCTAGGGACTATTCAACTATCAAAGCTCCCGTTCCACTTGCATACTATTGATAATACCAGCTTCCCTTTTTTATGAACTATAAGCAATTGCAATTTCGACATGAATAATTATCTTAAAACGCTCGAACCATAAGATTTAGCACTTCACATGCTTAGGTAGCAGACGCCCCATGGGCTGAAATTTCTACAGGGACCACTGTTAAACCTTTATTATAAGATTTGCTCATTGACAAGTTCCATTAAAACAGATAAATAAAAAGCTCAAGATGAATGGGTTCTACCGAAGCAATTGTTTGGTTATTTTTCATAAAATCTGTTTTACCAAAAATTGACAAGTCATGAAACCCAAAAATTGAATTTTATAAAAATATCTATTCTGTAAAACGATTTTTCGTAAAACATCTTTGACCCAGACCGTGTTATGTAAATATCTTTTTCGGCAAAACTCACCAGCAAACAAACAATATCTAAGGGGTTTTTTGTTTTAGCATTGTTCTTTCTGCCATAGCTGCTAATCTAGAATGCAGGATTACTTGCATTTCTCACAAATCCCAAAAGAAAAAAAAAGAAAAGGAAAAGGAAGTCTCAAAACGATGAGAAAATATCATCCATCCATAGATCCTCTTATGAGCATTGCATATGGCACATGATTTTTACTTAATTAATTATTTACATATTTTATTATGTGTGTGCTTATAATGCACGTCATTCAACTAGTTATGTGAAGAGAGCAGGAAATATTAAATCTTGTCACGAAAGACTATCGAGCCATTAAACATATCCTAGATTCGTCTTATAATAGTGAGAACGAGATGATATCCTTAGAAGATAACGGCGAGAATGTGTTAAACTATGTTTGCCATCCAAAAGGGCCAAGCCGTAGCCAACTTCCCATCTCATGTGGATTGGCATTTCTCGACATTTAATTGCACCAGAACTATAGAAGGTACACATATATTCTAACTCGTTCAAAAATTTCTAACTTGGACTAAATTCGCATACAACTCCTTAACTATTTAATCATCAGGTTTTTTCATATTTTATTAAAAGAAAATTTAGATATTTTTTAATATTTTGAAGAAGAAGCTGTCTATTACTATAACATGACACCATACCACTTTTTTGAAGGACATGGAAAGCTATCATCATCCTTTTCTTCTTTATAAACATGACATGTATTTAGTGTGCAGATGACGGCTGTTGACCACCATACCACTTTCAATACGATAAGGCAACTTGGCTACGCCCATGCGTTTTGTGTTTTGAAATTTTAAGTCGTCAGGCAATAGTGCAGGGCTCCACGTAGCTGGCAAGATTTTTTTTTTTTTTTAAATAATATATGAATGAAGACGTAAGGTTAGATTGTCTGGTGCAACGATCTTTGCCAGGCTTCTTTAGTGATTAAGACCAAGAGAAGCCCATGACGACTAATCTCTCTGTGGCCCTCTGTTTCTCCTATATAAATAAAGATGAAAGATCCAAATTGATTTCAATCATTCATTCAGTTGGAAGAATATGGCAACACTGACTACTGCACTACCTGTAATCTCTCTCTCTCTCTCATATATATATATATATATATATATATATATATATATATATATATATATATATAGATGAAAGATCCAAATTGGTTTCATTCATTCATTCATTCAGTAGGAAGAATATGGTAACACTAACTACTGCACCAGCTGACATGGGATGTGATCCTTTCACGACAAGCAATCTAATTGAAAATAAGGAACAAACCAAGTGCTGTATACTTTTTGCAGAAACAGAATGACAGAATGTGAGACACATTAATAATTCAGTGACTCAACTACGGAGGCGTAGAGATTCACAACCAATTACCAGAGGCTCAAGGCCTTCTGTGTTACAATAGCAGAAGTTTCGCATCAGGTAGATAATTGTACAAGCTGGTTAAAAAAAAAAACTCACAGAAAGAAATGCTAGTCAATTAAGTGCTGGCTACATGAACTTTTTATATTAATTCCCATTTAGGAGCGGAGTCAAGACATAGTTTTCTTCGACGTGTTCATTATTTTGACTTTACAAATGCAATGATGCATTAGATAGGACATAGGAACTAACAGCAGAGATTTTTTTTCTTTTTATTTACAGATGTGAGATTAGGTAATTCAATGTTTTGTTGTGGTAAGCAATGGAATTCCAATTTTTCGAGACAACTTCTTTCTTGGTTAGATCAAGGAAACTTCTTTGTACGACTCAATGTCGTAATCCTTGAGAAGAGAGAGAAAAGGTTATAAAAGTTGATTTGCCATTTCGCTCTCTTTCAAAAAAAAAAAAGAAGAATTACCATCTAGTGTTAGTGATATTTGATTTAAATTTAAAACGTGGTTGACAATTAGTGCATATGGGTGGTAGGTAAGGAAAATTGATCTCCAAATAGGGCACTTGTTTTCACTACTATATTGAAATTGGCACTTCCTTGGTTTGGGATTCAGACTGGGGTTCCTTTTCTGTGCTTTCCCCCTATTTCTTGAAGAGACCCACTGTCAGTTTCAGGCCATCATAAAGGGCCATTGTACCCCCACCCTCAAATTTTTTTTGTTCCACGTTACATTATTTAGTGAAACTATAAGTCTTCAAGCTATTTCTAATAATAAGTTGAATCTATAACTAAATAGTTGATTGGTTATATTAAGTAAATATATTTATCCCACAATGGCCAGTTATTCAGTTCAAAGAATTTACTATACATCGGTTGATCTCCATGATTTAGCCAGTAAAAGCAGACTCTTTTGAAATCTCAGACCCATGACCCACTTTCCAATCCTCAATAGGCCTTTGCTTGCTGGAGAACGATTCAAAGGGCCAGCAGCCAAGGTTTCCAGCCCAGGACCCAGCTTACCAACTGCGATTAGCAAAACAAACATACGAATATCTCTGATATCCACCACATATAATATATTACCAGATTCTCGAGTCTGCCTGCCAGAAAAAAAATCAAGAATCGTGAAGGTGACGTTATAAATATTAGGTAGGTTGGGTTGGGAGGCCAATGACGGTACCAGTGGGGCTGCCACGTTGGCAAAGAAGCAAACTCTTGTAAGAAAGTAACCACAGAAGGTATAAAAAAAAAAAATTGTGGCATTTGCAAGAACAGTATTATTTGAGGGTAACTTGGCTATGATTATTGTCTGGATCCATATAGACGCCGATAATATGGATGAATGCCTTCTATTGCTTCAAAATATCAGAGCTATAGTCTGCGGCGATGTGATCTTTCAAGACAAGCATACTCATACATGGTCAATTACTTTCAAAATGCTCTATAGGGTGAAAAGTAAGAGCTGTGTGAAGCGTTCTAGAATTTGTTATTTTTTTTTGGATGTCTGTAAAAAAAATTATATGGATAATTCTTTTTAGCAAAATAACAATAATAATAATAATAAACCCGCAACTTGCCTCCTCCTCCTTGGATAATCCAACCCAGTGCTAGTCACACCCTACCAATTTATTTCAGCACTCCAAAAAAAAAGAGAAGAAAAAACAGAGAAGACGAAACGCGAGCGTATCACCTACTCGGCCGTCGCCGAAAGAGACGTGGCGACCTCATCGAAGGGGAAGCGCTCTTTACCCAAAAAAAAGAAAAAAAGGGGGAAAGCGCTTCCGTGGAGGCGAAGCTTAAACCGTCGCCCTCCCCATCTTCGGTTAGCGGGTCCAAGGCGAGACCGCGCACGATAAAGCCACGGCTGCCGAGGCTGAGGTAGGTAATGCGTCACCGCCTGGACGGCTGAGATCCTGTCGGCGTCTGGGATCCGATGGGGAACTCGCTGGGGTGCTCGGCCTCCGGCGAGCGGCTGGTTTCGGCGGCCAGGGACGGCGATCTGGTCGAGGCCCGGATGCTGCTGGAGTTCAACCCCTGCCTCGCTAAGTACTCCACTTTTGGTGGCCTCAACTCCCCACTCCATTTCGCCGCCGCCAAGGGCCACAACGAGGTCCCTTCTCCTCTCTCTCTCTCTCTCTCTCGCAAAAATAGTTCCGATTTTTTTTTTTTTTTGAAGTTTTTCCCCACCATTTGTTGATTTGGTTCCGTGATCGTCTGATTAGATTGTTATGCTTCTGCTCGAGAACGGCGCCGAGATGAATTCCAGGAACTATTGTGGCCAGGTATCTAAAGATCAATTCATTTGCCCATCAAATTTGAATCGCCCTCTTTGCATATCTTTAGATGCGTAAAGTTGTGTGTGTTTGTGTGTGCTTTTCCTTTTTCTGTTTGATTCTGTGATAAAAGACAGCGTTGATGCAAGCGTGCCGGCATGGGCACTGGGAGGTGGTGCAGACTCTTCTGGTCTTCGGAAGCAATGTATGTATGCATTCATGAATGTGTTCGTGTTTTAATCGTATTCTACCTCTTATGATCGGAAAGTTAGAATCTTTTTAATTTTTGGAGTCTTTTTGAGAGGTGGTTTTATGGGATTTGAAGGTCACCAGAGCCGACTACCTGAGCGGCAGGACAGCGCTCCACTTTGCCGCAGTGGATGGGCGTGTAAGATGCATCAGGCTCCTGGTCGCCGACTTTGTCCCAAGTGCTCCCTATGATGTGCCGGCTTTGTCCAAGGACGGTGGAGACAAAGGGAGCAGCAAAGGCAGCAGTCCTGATTCCTCTTTGGGGCGTAAACATGATCAATCGTGCGTCAGTCTTTGTTTTAATGGCTGCATGATGCCTTAGCAAGCCCTGATATCTGAAAATTTCATTAGAGTTCAGTGGTGTTTTATTTGCTGCAGTGCGCTCTTGAGGTTTATAAACAAGCCAGCGGATGGTGGCATTACGGCTCTCCACATGGCGGCTCTGAATGGGTATTTGGATTGTGTACAGCTGTTGCTTGATTTAGGTGCCAATGTCTCGGCAGTGACGTTTCATTACGGCTCAACAATGAATTTGATAGGTATACTTGAATTTTTATTACCGGGTATTGTTTGCTATTTGTTTACTTTACAAGGCAATGGTTTTTACACTCATGGATGTTGCAGGGGCTCGAAGCACTCCATTGCATTATGCAGCTTGTGGAGGGAACCTTAAGTGTTGCCAGGTAAATCTGCTTGTACTTTCTGTGAACATAATGTAAAATATCATCTCTACTGTAAGATACAAGGTTTGTTTTGTTGTTTTTAGCTGTTTGATTTGAATCTATTTCTCTGTACAGGTACTTCTTGCTAGAGGTGCCAGTAGGTTGACATTAAATTGCAATGGGTAAACATTCCTTCTTTGTAAAATAATGTTAACAACCTTAGTAACTATGACTCTTCTTATGAGTGGATTCTTTTTTCCCCGATGCTTAAAACAATAATATTTTGTTTTTTATTTTTTCAGGTGGCTTCCACTTGACATTGCTAGGATATGGAGACGTCATTGGCTGGAGCCATTACTATCACCCAGTTCTGCTTCAATCATACCAACATTCCCCCCATCAAACTATCTTTCCTTACCTCTCATGAGCATACTTAATATAGCACGGTACAATGGCGGTCGTTTATATTTGTCTTCTTGCATACGACTTTTCACTGAAAGTAGCTTTCTTGTCATGTATCATGTTTGCTTATGATTCATATCAAGGGCTCGCAATCTTGGTACCGGATACCGTATTGATACCTTATTGGTTCAGAACGGTACGATATGGTACACTTCTGTGCTGAAATAGCTCTCCAATCATTTTTCTCAATTTCTATCTCGGTACGTTTCGATTCGGACCGGTATGCACCTCGAAACATCTCGGTACAGGTCGGTACGCCTCGGTAAAGGTCGGTACGCCTCGGTAAAGATCGGTACGCCTCGGTAAAGGTCGGTACGCCTCGGTAAAGGTCGGTACGCCTCGGTAAAGGTGGTATGGGGCTTGTACCGACTTGAAGGTGTATTTTGTACTGATTTTTTGCTGGTACGATACGGTATGCCATGTATAGGGCGGTACGGGACGGTATGGCAGACCATGATTCATAAGTTACTTCTTTTGTATATAGTATCTAAGAGAGTCACTAGATCAATTTCGTCCTATCCATAAAAAAAGTTCATCATCGAGCAGCTTAGGGTGAAAGCTGTTTGCCTGACATCAAGTTGAATCTGATGGAACAAGTATAGCATGTTACCATTCCTCGAGAAATATTACATCTTCTAGCACAATTTCTATTATTTATCAAAATTATAGATATCTGTTATTGCTTAAGTTTGTTGCATCATACATTCATGGAGTAATGAAATTAAGAGCCTGGGAATTCAGAGATATTTGAAAATTATGAATTGATGGTAACAAATGAAGCAATCATCATAAGTATTGTATGTTAAACCAAGGTCAAATTTGGTTAGTGTTGTATGGCTTTGAAGTTATATCTTGAGGAGCATTTGAGAGCATGTTAGACAAAACTGTTCTAACTAAATTCGAAAGGAGAGCAGAACCTATGTGCATTTGGGTCTCTTATATACACCTTTTGAACTGCACCCTCCTACCCTTCATATAGCCCTGTGTGCATTGTTGCCTCAAGTGGGGCCTATGCATTACTGCAAAGGTATGCTCCACATAGCTTCTAGGTGAGAGGAACCTGTATTCATGTGTATATGAATGATTCTTCTTTTTTTGTGAAACCATCCATAATGAGCCAATATGGAATTTATCTATTTCAGCTTTTTTTTTTTTTTCCATTCTAAGGGGATGGGAAAAACGATAATGGAATTATTTCCCCCCTAGAAGATGAGGAAGCTATGGTAGGGGTGATAAGAGTTTTTTCTTAAAAATTAAATAAATATTAATTCATGATATGAGGCCAGCGAAGGGAGTCTGTGGATGTTGAGATTAGAATATGGGCTTTCCTAATATGCTTTGGAGGATTGGCCGAATGTTCAATAATGATCTTTGGTCATCGCAGATTGCTATAACTAATATGGCACATTCCATATCAGTTAGGATTCTTTAAGAATTTTTTGTAGGATATAATATTTTACTTTTCAAGTTCAACATTTTTGTGACAATTACAATAACTAAAAATAGGAACCATGCTGAACTTTTAGGGAGAGAAGACTACCATGTAAATCTTGAGAAAGGGGGGGCACCTAGAATTTTGGTAGGAGATTATAAAGACATTCAGATCTTTGGGGACCTTGGCTCTGGCCATGACTTCCTTGGATCCACCTTTCTTACGCATACCATTTTGGAAGGATTATTTGTCTGGTATTCTCTGATACCGAACATGCTTCCGTTTTTTGAGGACCCAGTTAATTAGATCGGATCTGATGCTATGCATAGATCTGTACCTACAAAGTTGTAAAATTGCATATCAAATCTTGATTAACTCAAAAATCTTGATGTAGAAAAATCAAAATATCATGCTAGCTTGATGCCTTCTATTTCATTCTTGGAAAGCAATGCTTGATTATGATCCTCTTTGCAACTCCTCTGAATGACTCAAGCCCAACCTGCAATTGTTGAATCCTAATACATAAGGTTGTGGAAGTACATGCCTATTTATGAACCTAAATAAATTTTCAAAGTTGGTCCTAGAATTTGTATCTGAATTGAGTCATTTGGGGCTTCAAGAAACAAGTTCTGAAATCTTATCAAGCTTGTAGTTTCAGATCTTGGTGAATTAGAAGAGAAAAACTTGATTTGAAGTACTAGAGCATGCACAAAGATGCAAATCAATGTTTGCAAGCCATGACTAATGAATTTATTAATAAAAAGCTTTCACTGCTTATCTCATTAATATCATCAAATTATCATTTAACTAAAGTTCAGATATTTCAATCACTTCAGGTTTATAATCGTCAAGTGGTCATGAAAAGGACAAAATTTCTCCATTTTTATAAGATGCATGTGGGCTCGATCATATTTACAGTTTGAAGTATCAGTTTGAAAATACCCAGACCTGTAAATTTAGTGAGTTGACAGGATTGTAAAGTGACCGGCAAGCATTTGAAAGATGATAATATAAACAAATTATTGCATCTTTGGTTATATTCTTACTTATCATTTTCTTTATGAAAACAGGGTTGAATTGCCGAAATATCTCCATTTTTATATATGAAAAATCATGATTATTAAGCTGCCAAGTCCTCTTTGTTGTTGGTTCTGACTTATACATCAAGGTGGTTTGGAGGGGATCAAGATTTTAATCAAAGATCCAGAGACAGATTTTTGGTGGCAAATCTTGTAGGAGATGGTTTTATTTCAACAGAATCATCATAATTAGATAGGTCAATCATCTTTAAAGACGTTCAGGTTAGTCTGAACAAAGGGTAATCCCGATATGGAAACACATGAATGACAAAATCTTATAATACAATATAAATAAATCTGAACAGAGTTGTCCTGTTCATTTAAACTTGTCTTGTGCTGCCTAAATCAGTTTTGTTGTATACTACTTTCTTTCCTTTCTCACCCCTTCAATGTTGAAAGCATTACATGCAATAGTGAGTGCATTTGGTCTTGATCTGCGAGGAAGTGCTAAGATTTGTTCAGGGTTTAAAATTTGAATTGAAATTTGACACATATGCTCTACAGACTCATTTCTTTTAGGTTGCATCTGACTTTTACAAGTTAGATTCAATATAATTCATTATTTTGGACTAGTTCTAATCAACTCCATTTGATATAGTTTTGCTAAATCGTGCCTGCCGATTTTGGAAGTGAAGGTTTTGAACTCAAGATTGACTTCCAAATTCTTGGAACATGTTAGGTTCAAACCGAGTTGCGAATGTTGTGGGACTATTTTTTGTAGCAATCTTCATCACATGTAAATTTGAAAAAAACTAAAATTATGAGTCCTTATGAACAAGGTGACTTGATAACAGAAAATGTAAAAAATGCGGTTACCAAAAAACTCTAATATATTAACTTTTAAGCTAATAGAGTAGTACCTAGTTCCATAATTATGGTGCCCAGCATGGTACCTATCATTTATATTCTTTTGGAGATTCTTTTGAGTTTGCATTAAATTGTAAAGTGTTAATTGCAATCAGCCAAGCATTTATATTCTGTTTGTCACTTCCATTCTTTGTACATGAGATAGTACATTTTTGCATTCAAAGAAGATTCAGAACAAGGAGCTTAGCGAGCAGCCAAGCAAAATTAAATTAATAAATGATGAAAAGATTAGAAAAGAAATAGAATGCTAATAGAAAGAGTCGTTAAAAAGCTATCTAGACTATGACCCTCCATCAGTTTTCCCACTTTTTTGTTCTGGCATTTCCCACTTTTGTTTACTGTAGTAGCCTTCTAAACTAATTTGGAATAATCTGATCCCAGCTAATTTTGGGTCAACTTTGTAGGATTTAGTACTAAATTTCATCTCCAGCAGCTTTCCACACTATTTTGGCTCTTCTCCTTGTTCTTTCAAAGCTTCTCTCAAACTTATGGTACTGGAACACTTGAGTGCCATCCATGTACATCTCGCTAAGCCGTCCCATCCATTCAAATTTGGTGAGACAATATCTTATTTGTGGTGAAAATTGATGTCATCCATGCAGATCAGGATGCGTGGGTGTAGCACAAAAGGCAGATCTAGTACCATGGAGACAATAGATCAAGTGCCCTACAAATGCAGATCAGGCAGTAAGTGAACAATATATTGGGGTGCCTGAGTGGCTGATTAGGTGCCTTTATATCAAACCCATCTGATCAGAGATCATAGCTTTGTCTAGCATGGAAGGCAGGGATTAGGAGATTAAGAGGGGGAGATAGGTGTTAAGAGAATAAAGGGCAGATATGGTTTTCTATTTCAAGAATATGCCTCACAAAGTTAATCGTGCCGGCATTTATGCTAGATCAATCTTTATCTTTTCTGCTTGCATCTGAATTCTACATTAAATATTACTTGTTTGCAATGGTCAAGTTGACATAAATTGCTACTTATCAGATGCAAAAATAGTTGATGACATTTGTTTAATAATTAGCTTATTAATTGTTTCTTTCTCAAGAATAAACAAATAAAATTTCTGTGAAAATGCTCTTCTAGAATTTGGGTGCTTATATTATTTGTATATGTTTGACTGTTATAACTATTCATTGATGCATATATACCAATAACCATCATATGACACCTTTGTGCAGAGAGTGTGGGCTGCAATCCTCTACAGCCTCTTCTGATGATAGTGATCTCTGTGCTGTTTGTCTGGAAAGAGCCTGCAGTGTAGCAGCTGAAGGTAAGACTCAGATACTCCCTCCCCAAATCTCCACCTGATTATTATAACACTGAAATCATGGATTATCTAGTCTCCTCTTTTACTACTTGTAGTAGGTCAACAGTAACAAATGTGCGATCCATGCTATAGACGCGTAGTGATGGGTACTATCTAAGTTTGCATTACTGGGATATCTGACTTATCCACTTCAAAGATACTTCGTTTTTTGCTTCACATCAGAAAATGCGATTGCCAGAAGACAACCACACTACCAGTGGCAAATGATAATGAACTTTTAATGATGACCATGAACGGACAATTTGACATTCAAAATGATTGGTGCATAAGTTTTTGCCCATTGTAGGGTTACTTAATACGCACGCTCATAAGCATATCTTGGAAGACAGGAATTTCAAAAGGCATTTAACACATTACTCTGCTAATGATGACAAATGTTATATATATATATATATATCTATATAATATAAAATATATATTATAGTACTATAATATATATTATATAATGTGTAATAATTATATATTATATGTACTGTATATTTTTGCATTATGTTTGTGTTAAGATACGAGCAATAGACTGTAACATGAAAGAATAACATTTGCAGCTAATAAGTTAAGTAATAATGAATAAACACTATCCTGAAACCACCCCACAACCTCTATAATAAAATAAAGTAGCTCTTAGTAAATCATACGTAGTATGTGGACATAGGAGCAGCACTCTGTGATATCATATAAAAGTCAAATATCTGCAAAATGAGATGTACCAGTGAGAGAACCATCGTTGTGAGAGAACTATGGTTGGATAGTGATGGAAGACATAATAAGTCAATCCTATTATCTCATGTATATTCATATACATTAATTTGCTAGAGTTTGTATAGTTCTCGTTTTTGTTGAAAACTGAGAACTTTATGCGTAAAGAATGAATCACATGTTAGTAAGAAGGCATTAGAATCTGATGAATAAAAAACATGGAAGAAACATCAGTAAAAGGAAGAGAAAACTTATGGATCTGTAAGATGGTAGGGGTGTTTGCTTTTTATGGATAACATCTGCTAATGGAAGTAAAATTACTAAACATAGAATCCTCTAAATGGAAAACTAATTGGTTTGTGGAGTTTAGTATGATGGAAATGTTATGAATAGTGCTAAGATCGTGTAGAGAGCAAGAGAATCTCATTAAATATTGTGGAGGGCAATGTACGGCATTTGTGAAATGTTGGAATTTATTGCACTCTAGAGAGAAAGAAGGGGAGGAGAAGCTTGTGGTGACTTAGTGTTAAAGTTACTTGATGATAGTGGAGGAGGTTCACAGTCTTGAACAAATGTTGGTGTCAAGATTAATAATTGATGATGGCAATGTAAGAAGTGGGATGCTGGTGCTGGAGGATTGTTGTGGCAGCATTGTATTTTGATTGTGACATGCTGAAAGGTCGATGGAGGTTCAGTGGTGATAGAGGGTGGAGGTGGTTGGTCACAGAATAGGTCGATCGTGATCCTGGGGAGTGCAATTCTTATTAGAACTGTTGGGTGATGGCAATCGTGGTAATCTAGAATGTCAGTTTATGAAGGAATGCAGACCTTGTAAATGACATGTTTTTTGTAATTTTTATGCACAATTTTTAAGTCATTTAAGATTATGTGTTAGTGTCACTTAAAAAAGTGAGGTGGTGCCAAGTAACACACCTTATTTAGTATTCATTAACAACCATTGCATTTGAAGATACAGGCTTTGGTTTGTTGGTCCATGATATTTGCATTATCGTTATATTTGTTTCTGCTTAAGGAATTGATATTTGCATCATTGTTATATTTTCATTAACCTTTATTAACTTGGAGTTTGCTCCTGTACTCTTTTATTATATTTTTAGTCAATTGGAAGAATAGATCTTGACATTTGCTTGATCAGGGGTACTATCGGAAAATAGTAGTTCACCGGTTGCCTACCAGTTTTTTTCTTCTTTTCTAATTCTTTTTTCAATTCGATCTGCATCCTTGTACCCCTTCCATGCCCCCATCTCCTGCGTACTTCATCGGTTACTCCATCCATGCCAATGCCATAGGCGATGGCCTCGCCATTGCCTGCACTGAAGATGCCATCACTGCTGGCAGCATCAAGATTTCTTCCTCCATTGTGGGGTTCTTGACTTCCTCATGCTCTGCCTCAAAGTTCTTGACTTCTTCCCCGTCCCCGCTCTTTATCCGTGGGCCATACCCCATACCCCCTCTCTGGCCTCTTCAACGTTGTTGACACCCCGACCACCTCTGGCAGTCCCTATTCATCCACTATGCCTCCTCCTCCCATGCCACCAGCAGCCTTTTCAGTTTGCCGTCTAGCTGAATCCATCATAGCTGGTGCCAGTGCTACCAGCAGCCTAGCTGAATACATCAATTCCATCGGTGATCTTCTCTGAGAGCTGGAAGAAGGCTAAAAAAAAGGAAGAGAGGGAGAAAACATGAAGAGGAACAAATTTCGAATTAAAGATCTTGATGGCCTGTACCCCTGGTAATCTGGTCATCCATCTAGGACGCTCCACTCTTGAATTCATGATCAATATTATGTACCTGTACGGAAATTTGGTAGTACTACAGAAAAAACCTTTTTTTTTGGAATGGCAAATTTGAGTTTTGCCTTAATTCAAAAAAATATTTCTAGGCTAAGTCATTCTCGACTTGTATAGGTAGGGTCCTTCATTGTTGTCATTTGAACATTATTAATGAAAGCTTACTGACTTCTTAGACATTCTGGCTTTAATGGGGAAGATATCTGCAGTCTGGTGACTTGAATCCATTCATCTTGGTGGTGCACCTTTATCTTAGTGTTCCTAAGAATTAGTTGAGACTCAAATTTCATTGTCATGAAGAGAGAAATGCTTCTTGTTATCCTTATAATGATCTTCAAATTTAAAACTTGAAGAACAAAATTTTTTTTCCTTCTCTTTCTACTAATCTGTAATTGCGTAGTACTCTAAAGGGCAGAATTCCCTTTCACCATCCTGTGTCACATAATGAAAATAGTCCCAATTCCATAAAAAATAGAAGATGAGAGATAAAGACACGAGGAAGATAACAATTTGACATCGAATTGCGGGGTTTCCTTATTATTTCTTTGTTTATTTTCCTGTTTATTCTGCTTTCTCTTCCCTTATATTATATGAGATTGTAAAGATTTTCCAACAGTATGAATAGAAACTCCCATCCTAATGTTTGTGATCTGATGTAAATGCATCAAAATAAATTAGGTCTCATCTTATGACCTATGGTTTTCCTTTTTTTCCCTTCAATCTTCAGGCTGTGGACATGAACTCTGCGTAAAGTGTGCACTTTATCTTTGTTCAACCAGCAACATCCCATCTGAAATGATAGGACCACCTGGGTCAATCCCATGCCCTCTATGTCGAAATGGGATAGTCTCATTTATTAAGGTGGCCAGTTCCCCAGCAAAGGGGCTCAAACCAAACCTAGCCCTAAGCCTCTGCAACCCATGCATTATTCACCGACGTGTGGAGCCACCAGAAACAGGTTGTAGATCTGAGACTCGGAAGAGCCGTGTGGCAGCAGTTTCTTCAGAGCTTATCTGTCCTCTCACTTGCAGCCCATTCCCTTCTGTTGGCATCCCCTCCTGCACCTGCGATGATGACCCATGCCCAACACTCGAACCTGAAGGAGAAACTCGAGCACAATCCCCTTGTCACTCACAGAGCGCACCAAACGAGCTGGACAAAATGGAAGAGCAGAGATTTGATAGAGCGAGCTGCTCAGGTATCTTCTGGAATAGAAGAAGCTGCCATAGAGAACACCAATGCAATTCAGAGATAAATGCTTGATTTGGCTTTTGCTAGTGAATAATCCAGTTATAGAATCGCAATGAGAGAGATGACTGGCTATTGTTTTTTTAGTGGCTTGCCCCATTATACATCTTCTGTGCTTCAGCTATGTATATGTTATTTGCTTTCTCTTGGTATTTCAGTAGTCAGCTGCAGCCTCCAAATCTTTCAGGTAATTTGAAGGTTAGGATTGATGGTCTTGTAGTTTGTTGTAAATTATTGTATCAGGTCCATGCCTTTATTTGTTGGCAAATCATTGGATTTCTGATTACATTCAGTTAATCAAACCAGCAATAGTTTCTTATCACTTAATGTAGCAAGTTTGAGTTGCCTATGATTTGCTATTTTATTTGGAGTGGGCTTATTATGGTGACTTGTTTTCCCTTACGGTTAATCTGTTTTCTTCGACTGTGATTATATATACTTCTGCATGTTTGATTCACACCTATGATCAATGGTGAATACACATGAGTAGTGTTTCTATTGATGCGGTAGTTATTATGTTGCTGGAGAAATGCAGTCGAAGCTGAAACGAAATTGCTATATGCTATATGCAACCTCTCTTCCAGCAGAAAAACCTATATGCAACCTCTCTTCTAGCAGTTTTATTTAGCAACCTCTCTTCAAGAATAACAGGGGCCAGGTACCAGGCGACCTCTTGTTTCTTCTGTCTAATGGAATAGTTCTTCTCCATCGTACCCAGTTTCGTGATCTAACGCATCCAAGGCTCGTCAGCATTTAAGGATGCCGCTCCATCCACACTGAGTCGCACACGCGCGGACGACAAAAATAAAAGCGTCTGGCAAACAAGAACTACTTTTTTCCGCGCTGTATGTATAACTCAAGACCCAACTGTAGACGATTCCGGAGGGCCCAGAGCCCGGATCTTTAAGTACACGTGCCAGTATATAATTCGCTCCTCTATCCATTTCTGCGTTTCTTATCCTGCAGCCGATCCGTCTCCTTCTCCTTGAGCTTTCGCATCTCTCTCCACTCTTTCCCTCTCTCGCCATGGACGGAAAATGGTAAGAATTTTCTCTGCCAGGGTTTCTATATCAAGGGTTTCGGTCGAGTTTTGTAGGCTTTGGAGCGATGCTTGGAAGCAATTAGGGCGAGGGCAAGGTTTGCTCTTCTTCGATCTTGTCTCTTCGAGCTTGGAGATGGCGACGACGAGGCCTCCGACCTGGGCCGGTGACGCCGCGGTCGACTCAGCCCCGCTTCTCGGCCCCCACGGCGCCGGCCGCGGCCTCCCCGGCCGGGCGAGCCTCCGCGGCGCGGCCAGGTTCCTCCGGCGGGCGAGCAGCCGGCGGCTGATGCGGGAGCCGTCGGTGGTGGTACGGGAGACGGCGGTGGAGCAGCTGGAGGAGCGGCAGAGCGACTGGGCCTACTCTAGGCCTGTGATGTTCCTCGACATCCTGTGGAACCTCGCGTTCGTGAGCGTCGCCGCTGGGGTGTTGGTTCGGAGCCGGGACGAGAGACCGTCGATGCCTCTGAGACTATGGATTGTGGGGTACGCGCTCCAGTGCGCGCTTCATGTGATCTGTATGTGTATCGAGTACCGGCGGAGGCACCGGCCTCGGGGGGAAGTGATGGATGTGCAAGAGGGCGGGAGTCTGAGCGCAAGGAGCTCGGGGTCGATTTCGCCGCGAGAGGTGGAAGAATCTGCTGATGCTGAGCAGGGTCACGGTGAAGCGAGGACAAGGTAAGGGAGACAGCTCTAGCATTCAGAACTACTCGATCTATATTTTGGAAGAAATGGCATCTCTTGCTTATTATTTGAATAATATATGTTTATTCGATAACCTCCGTATGAGAGGAAATTTTGTCATGATAATTTTCTTTCTTTCTTTCTTTTTTTTTGGCGCGGGGGGGTGGGGGGGGGGGGGGGGGGGTGGGGGGGTGGGTGGGGAGAGGGAGAGGGGGGGGGGGGGGGTGGTTTAAATCAAGCAGCCTTTTTAGATTTTTGAAACTTGCCAGGAGGTCTTGTTGCAATCCCCTTGCTTTATACATGGCTTTTAGTTACTCTTCTCCCCAATTCTTGATTCTTGGTTGGGGATAGAAGATGCAATCAGTAGTTTATCTTAATTATTGCGTTTTAGAAATGATGACCAACTTAACGTGAAATGTTGGTTCAAATGAATTCGGACTAGAACCAGTGCTGAGGTTTAAGGATATCAAAGAATATGTATATGTATGCATTTTTTCCCTTCTTTTAATCCCTGAGGAGTGCCTAACGATATTTTTTTAACATTTGTTTTGGCATGTTTTCTTGGATAGATGATGCAGGTGTCAAGTATATGTCCAAAAGAATCTTATGCAAGAACCTTTAAGAAATTGGACAGGGAGACGCATGTATATCTTACATATGCTTAAAATAAGTAATCATGTTAGTACATGTTTGTTAATATCACAAAATTTATAAAAAAAATTAACTCAATGTTGTGTTATACTAGGCAACTTTTATGTTCAAGTGCAAATAGCTGTATATTCAATGACGGTGATGCCACAAATTAATGATTTAAGCTTGGAAGGGTCAAAAGGTGTAATTAGGGGCAGAGCTATGTTTCTTATGTAGGGGGCTGCCTACATTTTCTAATAGATGACCGTGGTACCTTCACGATCATCTTAGGTTATTATAATTTAAAAATTTGAAAATTATTAAATAGAGTGCATTGATTGACAGTTAACAAATCATTTCTGAACTAAATCTTGTCACAAGTCACAATTATCCTTAAAGGAAGGCTGAAGATTTTTTATTTTTTATTTTTATTTTATTTTATTTTATTTTTTTTTTTTGGGGGGGGGGGGGCACCATAAGTCTGCCATAGAAATGAAAAGCGGTCTTAAAGGCCACTTAAGAAAGTGCTATATGTCCAAGCGTAACAGTAAAGTCCAACATTCTCTTGCCATCAGTCCTATGATACTGTGTCGTTTCTGGCATTTAAGTGATTTAACAAGCCATTTGAAAATAATCTGTTGTCTCTTTATATTTAAATGTTCGAACTATGCATCTACTGCATGAATTTTAATCATGCGCAGTTGAATTCCTTAAAAAGTCAAAAATTTGTTCACTTGTAGTTATTAGGAGCAATTTTTGTTCGGATATTATTCTAAGCTTTACTTTCTGGAATATATTATCAGAATATACTGTTTAAAAAGTCCTGTATCTGTATGGCAAGAATATAAAAATGAATAAAGGTCACTACTGTTTGTGACACTCTTATACTAATTTTTTTTTTTTTTTTGAAGGGGGGGTGGGAATTGCATTGGTATCAATAAGTTAAAATATCAGACTTCTTGTTTATGTCAAAGAAAACAGGACCCTTCCTTTTGCTTTCAATATCATGTCTTATTTTCTCTTGTAGATGGAGTAGGAAGAAAATAAGGAAGGAAAACTAGGTCCCTTTTCATCCAAGTCCCAAATGGTTCCATAGTTTTCTCAATTTCTTAAAAAGAAAACCAAAAGATGATGCTGCTAGAGTATAGACATATAATGCTTAGTTATCAGTTCTAGGGCTGAAAATGAATCGGATGTGAATCGGGTATTAGTATATCCACATCCATATATGTTTTTATTTAGTGAATATGGATATAGATACAAAAATTAATTGGATGTTAAAATTTTTATCCATATTTGTTCTAAACGGGTTGGATGCAAATCGAATTCTGACGGTATGGATCTAAATTTGGATGTAAATGGGATAGTTAAATTTTATGAATCATCAAATCAAAGATGTCACTACATAGAAGGTAAAATAAGTTGAAGATATGTTAATATTGTCAGTTGTTTTCCTTTCAAGTTCGTAAGAGCTATATAAGACTAAATAGAATTACAAAAAGAACCGGATTTACATACAGATTAGATAGTTATCTATCCATATTTGTATCTTTTTTGGTAGATATGGATGTGGATAATAGTCAAAGATTCAAATTTGTATCTATATCCAGATAGATTCGGATACAGAAGCAAGCCCAGATGGATGTTGTCTGGTCCACTTTCTCCCCTAATCAGCTCTCCCAATCTTAGGTTATAAGTTGACACAACGTAACAGCCTGAGATGGGATACATAAGATTAGAGCATTGTGTTGGTCATATTATCTCAAAATTTTGATTCTTAGTTTTCTTAAAAGGAGAAGGGTGTGTGACTAATCAAGTGGGGTTCATGGCTAGTTAGCTGAGAATCCAAAAGGCAGGGAGGTCATCATGAGTGTTGAGAAATGAGACGAATGCGGGGAGGGACATGTGCATTCCTTAAGGGAGGGAGAGAAAGGGAGAGGGCATAATGCTCTTCCCCACTGCTCCATATGTAAGAGTTCATGAACCCAAGGGGCAGCTGCTCCCCTTTGCACCAATGTGGCTTCACCCTGAGGTGTCATGAGGTGCAAGTGTCTGATATTTTAGGAACCCACAAATTTGGAGTTTCAACATAACATTGCCCCTCCATCCTGTTGGATGACTAATAGTAAACAGTAAACATTACAAATATGGTATCCCTGATCATGTCTAGGAACTTTTTGTTTTCCACTTCTTTATCTTATGATATTTATATCATTCCCAAATTGTGTGTGATATTGTGCCGATGGAAAATATTTTTGGTTGTTGCAAAGCCTCATGGATACCTAACATGGGGGTCCTGTACAAAACACTTGGTATTTTTCAAAATATTTGATCTTTTTTCAGAAAGTTAATCTTTATATAGAAAACTCACTATAAATGTTGTGTTTTGCATCAGGATGTATTTTCATATTTTCAACTTGGTTACGTATGTCAGTATGAAAAATGCTAGGGCTATTCATATTCTAAATTGAAAGAAGATCTGAAGTAGGACATGAGGATTGCTTGCAGGAAGAAGCGTACTGATTGTTTCTAGTTTTTCTCTATGTTTATCTAGTATTCCTGTACTTAAACTTAATTTCATCAAATGTTTTGATCCTTGAATTTGAGTTTGTAAATATGTTGCTTCCCCAAGTTTTTTATGGCCCACTATTTTTTTGGCAGAATTGCAAAACATCTGGAGTCTGCAAACACAATGTTTTCCTTTGTATGGTGGATTATTGGATTCTATTGGATAACCGCTGGAGGCCAACTTCTGATCCGTGATGCACCCCAACTTTACTGGTTTGCATAAGACCTTATATATATGAATTTGGACCGACTTGTTTTTACAGTCTTATCATTAATTCCTACTCTGAACTTGTTTTGCAGGCTTTGTATAGTTTTTCTAGCATTTGATGTGTTCTTTGTCATCTTCTGTGTTGGTCTGGCCTGTGTTGTTGGTGTTGCTGTCTGTTGCTGTCTGCCTTGCATCATTGCAGTCTTATACACTGTGGCAGATCAGGTTAGTCAGGCTAACTACTGATGTTTGCTGTTTTATGAAGTATCATGTGCTGCATGAAATATTACCATGAGCTATAGTTTCATTCTTTCTTGATGAAGCTGTTCTTTTAGTCCATCTGCCGAAGATGAACTCGTCATTCT
Source organism: Phoenix dactylifera (assembly GCF_051530095.1). NCBI lineage: Eukaryota > Viridiplantae > Streptophyta > Magnoliopsida > Arecales > Arecaceae > Phoenix > Phoenix dactylifera. The sequence continues at coordinate 32,087,401 of NC_143195.1, forward strand.
TGCCAGTGTTAATATTTATGCTTTACCAATAACAGAATGTACACAAAGATCTGTTACTAAGTGCAAGAGATCGTCTTGGTAAGTTGGTAGCTGGTTGATGTCAAGATCAGGAAGAGAGCACCTTAATATCAGACTATCAATAGTCTCTTGTTTAAATGCACACATGTACAAACATGCACATTTGCACTGCACTGCACTAGTAATTTTATGCATAGATTTAGGTGCCAGTTGGCACGACATGGCATACATGATATGTAGTGTGCCAGTGCCTTATTGGTATTGTTGTTGGCAAGATACAGGTTGTGGAGTAGAACTTTACATGCTGCCATGCCAGCTTGTGCCAAGCACTATGACAGGCAGCAACAATATGGGTTGTGCTTATGCCAGGATGGAATGCTGCTAGCACATGATACTTTTATTTGATTGAGGGTCATCAATTTTGGCATGTAGGATATCACAGATTTTTTTTTTTTTAAAGGCGTGGCCTTGGCTTTAGCATAAACATGTGTTAATTCATAAATTGGAGGATAAAATAAGGCATGCTATAGTTATCTCTTGAATTCATTTTTGGAATGAAACTGCCTCAAGCTGGCAGTTAATATTATATGCCTCAAGCTGGCATTTAATATTATATTCTGAATGATTCACTCAACTTACCATTTGAAGATGAATTTGGGAAATTGTGGAGACTTGAAATGATGCATACTAAGAAAGCTTCCCCCCTGAAAAACACTAGCGAGATTCAACCACAATAACAACTGTTTTTTCTTCTCAAAACATACAGTTGTCAGACTACTGAGCTCATTAATCGACCTTGAAGCTGACCTAACATGCTGATTAGGAGAGATCACTTTATGTATTTCTCTTATTCTGGGTCAGATCTTTTGATAAAAATGTTTTTTAGATAACAGGAACATATTAAATTCTGTAAATCCTACTTTGTCTTCACTTCCGTAAATAAAAGTGCTGCTTGTTCTTCATCAGCTTGTCTTTTTAATTGTTTATGGGTTGCTAATTTCTTTTTCTGAAACAAATACTATAGTGTAAAGTCATTGTTCTGTTTCTTTGATTTGGTTGGACCAGTCCATGTAATGGCTGGTCTGCTCAGGTATGTAAATAGTGCATTTTTTGCAGTACATGTATGTACCATCTGCCATTTGATCTAAATTTTCCAATGACAGTCATCAAGTGTGGTTTTGTTGGTCCTCTCATAATCATCTTTTCGTGTACGCATTATATTTTTTATCTAAAAACTCTGACCTGTGATGACATTAGATATCTGGTCTACAGGACTAGGTAACTTATTGCATCTATTTCACTTTCCAAAAGCAGGAAGGAGCATCTGAAGAGGACATCCGCCAGCTTCCAAAATACACATTCCGTAAAATCAGTGACTCTGAGAAAGTTGCGTGTGAGATATCAGGTTCCTTTGGTGGAATAATGACAGAGTGTGGTAGCGATCCACCCATCGAGCATGTCCTTTCAGGGGAGGATGCTGTAAGTCTTCTAATCTTAAACCTTACTTTATTATATGTGTTTTTTTGCTTTCTTTATAGTTAATGTTTTACTCTAAGTATGTTGGAATGGCTCACTTTGCAAATAGCAGCAAGCAGTCGCTCAAGAGTTGAAGTCAAGAAAGTTCCTTCTTTAGCAAGGCAATAACTAATATCATTAGCTATCTTAAGCTGCTGCATCATCTAGAAACCTTTATTTCACTGCAAAGTAAGACCTCAAGGGCCTGTTTGGGTGCACATCAAACCCATGGTATCTCTAAAGAATCATGCATTAAAAGAATCCTAACCATCAAGAACTTTTTTCCCTGAATGCTTAGTGTTTAAGATAACCATGGAAAAGACCAAATCAAAATAATCACTTTGATTGGATTTTTATTTTTGTATATTTCTTGTGGAAATCCTTTTTCACACATTTCCGATTCTTCAAAGTACCGCCCCCAACTCTCCCCACCTCTACAAAACATGGGTGATGCCGGGACAACATCGTATTCCCTCTCCCGCTACATGGAACAACTTTCAGTTCCTAAATCCAGCTTGTATTGTGGCCATCGTCCTTGGAACCATTGTTGCCCTCCCCTTTTGCATCTATAAAGGATTTGAAAGATAGATGGCAAGATGAAACAAGAGAAGATAGGGTGAGGAGATCACATATACTGGTCTTTACCTTTTGAGATTGTCAGACACCAGGCATGGGCTCGGGAGTTGAAGGCACCATACCTCTCTTGGGCTTTGTCCTTCTAAGCTAGAGATTGAAGTTTGATATCCAGTTTTTCTTTTCTTGTAGGAAAATTCAACATGCAAACATAGGAACCATTATCATTAAATTGGAGTGGAACGAGTGGAGTTAGAAATGCATCTAATATGTTTTTCAATTTGTTAGAATTCATGTTTTCCCATAGAGTTTTCTGTATCTATCAAAGCAACAATTATAACAGAATCCCAAATAATCTTTTCTTTTGGGATCTCATTGCAGCAACACTCTACTTTAAATGGTTTCATGATTCTTTGGTGATTTCTACAAAAACATCCAAACAGGCCCTAAGTTTGTTATGGAAGCTGATACTTGAGGATGTAAGCTGACAAGCCTTCAAAAAATATAAGGTTAAAAGCCCTCCTTATGTCAGACCGACCTTAATTAAAACTTTTACTGTTAGTTCTAAGATGGGTTAGAACTTCGAACTATTGTTGAATTATTGAGACATACTTTGAGATGCTAATAAGTGTGTGTTTTCATCCAAAGCCATTCTATATCTGGTATAGGTTTTAGATTGGTTGTGGAGTAAGTTTAACTCAAAAAAAAGCAAAAGACCTATTTGATGCATGACACAAAAAAAATCAAGGAATTTAAAATAATAAAATAATAATTCATGCCTGATTAAAGAAAGATATTTATATTAGATATTAAAATATAATATGAATGCATGTACAAGTCTAAATATTGTGCTTAGTTCACTTGAGTCAGAGAATATAAAAATTTCCGCCTTTTCCCTTTTCACAGAAACACAATTAAATGAACAGGCCTACATGTAAATTATTTCAAGATTGATTTATTTAGGTTGAAATGATGCAATATAATTCAACTTAGACTTGAGTCTGTATTCACGAAAAAAGCGCAATATATTGATTTGAAACTTGATGGGTTGCTGTTGGATAAAATCCTATCTGGCACAATCTGGTAGAAGGATTTGTTATTTGAATTCAAGCCTGACCACACCACGTTGAACCTTACTGTTGGTTTAACTCAAGTTTTTAATTGTGATAACTAAAGAACAAAACAATAAGCATCGAGAATTAATACAATGCATGGTAACTAATACAATGCCATATTATGTTCAACTGATCAAATAAGAGACATAAAATGGTATCATAGTGCCCCTAGCACATGCATGAGAGAAGGATAATTAAGTGAGAGATGGTTTTCACATATTTGAAGGAACAGCATACATGATTTAGAGAATTGAACAAACTCACATTATGATAAGACACAAAAAAGGGAAAAAAGAAAATAATACTAAACAAAATTCTTGAGATTATACTGAAATTTAGCATAGACCTCTAATGAAATGATTATGTGGGCCCTTTCCCTTCAAGATTGTAAATTAATATGAATAAAGGGTAAGAAAAAAAATAAGGTTAATAAGGATAGAGAATAATACCTTCTTGGACTTGAGGAATGGGCATGCATGATTAACTAAAGTTTGGATGCATTAAGAAAGATATGCTGCTAAGTTCCAAGCTTGCAAGCTCAGGGATAAAGACCGTTATGTCCCTCTTCTTGGAATAGATTGCCCTTGTGTTCATAGTCCATCTAAAGAGAATATGGGAAGAAGAGAGGTTTTGGTAATATGGTAGGCAATTAGAAAGGTGGAGTTTTTTTTTCCTTTTTTTTGGTGGGAGGGGGGGCGGTGGGGGAGGAGCAAGGGAAAGTAGTAAGATAGGTAAGGGGAGAGAGTGGATATTTAAGCGTGAGTATGCGAGAGAGAAAGTGGTTAAGGCAAGTTTAGAAATTGAAGAGTGGATTGCACGAAAACGGGAGAACGAGGGTATGGGTTTCCAAAGTAAAATGGTTCTAGTTTTTATTTTAATTAATGGTATTTCTTTCTTTTTGGTCCAAGAGAGAAACAATGAGAAATTTTGCTCTTGTAGTAAAATAATTATTAAATTATTATATTCTAAAATAAGTTAACTCAATCTCCCATTGGGTCAAGAGAAACTGAGCTATGTAAGAAACATTAAAGAGAGGCTCATGGAATTTTAAGTATAAGAGGTGGAGTTTGCATGAGTGTGGTAGGACAGATATAAGGCCAAGGATGGGAGTAGTGGTGTTGGTACCTTTACCGGTATTCTCTTGAAGCTCATCCTCTTTATGATAAATGATCCGTTTGCCCCGAAATGACCCGCCCCAATAGGGAAATCCCAATTCAGTGGGCCTTTTGATACAATCAAATAGATTGCCACAAGCTTGTCATCCAGGAACTTGTTCGGAAATACCGTTATGAAAGGAACATAGGAGTTTGTCGTTAGATATTTGACCAAATAGGATCGTCTAGTTCCTATAGAACCTATCACTAAAATACCCCTAGAAGGAGATAGGGCTAAGCGGAGCGAAAAGGGGGCTGTGTCTATTTATCTATCTCTTGACTCGAAATGGGAGCAAATTTGAAAAAGGATCTTAGAGTGTCTAGGGTTGGGCCCTTCATAGATTCGAGGGAACAAGAGAACAATAGCCTGACAAATATTGGGTGCAGTCCGATTTAGGTGCGAATTCAGGTGCCAAATCATTGTATATGCTACACCTCTTGCTAGTAAGGCTGCAAATGGGTCGGGTTGACCCACTTAGACCCGACCCAACCCGAATTGGAGGACCCATGGGGCCGGGTTGGGTTCTAAAATTGGATCCGTTCTATTTTTTCGGTCGGGTCTGAGTTTACTGAATCTCGACCCGATCCGATCCATTTTTTTTAGGTCAATTTTGGATCATTTATCCAACGATATGATCCGATCCGACCTGAATCCGAATTACCCGTTTAGGCTCGTAGCCCACAGGCCCACGATCTACCGGTGAAAATCAAGCTAAAGGAGGTGGGGGAGTGGTACAGCAGTACTTGCCCACAGTCTATCCATTTTTTATTCTTACCCTCCCCTCTCCCCAGGGCGACATCATGTCGCCCTTAATGATGATGGGACGGCCCCTCTTCCCCCCTTCCCATGCGGTGGCCTTTCACTCCCCAGGGCAACATCATGTTGCCCTTAATGATGATGGGACGCCCCTTTTTCCCCCTTCCCATGCGGTGGCCTTTCCTGTTCTCAGTTCTCACCATTTTTTTTGGGTTTTTTGAGCTGCAGGGTAGTGAAAATGGAAGGAGCCGCAATGGCTGTTGTTGTTGCTTCGATTCTAGGAGGGCGGAGGATTCGCTCAGGTGGAGGACTTGCGGATTTTGTCGGAGAGCACAACATCGAAGGCATCAAGGTCCTCCATTGCTACCGTGAGGTGATCGGAGTTGTGGGCAAGGCTCTCTCTGCGTCGCAAGCATGGAGATCAGAGGAGAGGGAAAGAGAGAAGAAGGGAGGGGACTACTGAGGTTAGTCACCGGTAGGAGAAGTCGCCCTTGTCGCCATTAAAGCCGCGGATGAGGCTCTCCCCTCGTCCCAACATCTCTCTCTTTCTCTCTCTCTCTCCCTCTCTCTCTTTCTCTCGAATCTCGCTTGCTAGGCCCAAAAAAATCGGCAGCTCTCTCACTAACTCCTTCCACATCCTTTTTAGTGGTAGTAGGAGCAGTAGGAAAACCGTTTTCTACTAACTCCATGCCTTGCCTTCATTCATAAATTAAAGCAGCAAGTTCGAACCGAACCCGACCTGGATCTGGACTCGACTTGGACTAGACCCGACCTGGATCCAAATTTTTTAGGTCGGATCTGGGTTATACATAGACCTGACCCGACCTGAATGACTCGCCGGATCAAAAATTATAGCTGTCGACCCGACTCGACCTGATCTGATCTTCAATCTGGTCGGGTTTGGGGCCAAAATTAAGATCCGAACAAAAATCGGGTCGGATCGGGGTCACTCAAGATCCGACCCGACCCATTTGCACCCCCATTTGCTAGTGACCTAGCAAAATAGAGTTGAAATAGTATGTGCTAGTTGGTATCGGTAGCCTGCCAGTACCTTATTTGATAGGATCAAGTACTTCTAATATGGACTGGTATACACCAAACTTAAATCCTTATGTAAGGTAGTGTGGGAGTTAGTGTTAAGAGGTAGGAGGGAAAAACTGGCCTGATGTTTGCTGGATCATTTGATTCCCTATGTTTAAAAGATCTTAGAATTCTTTAAATTATTATTTTTTGTCCGTCTTGTCTTTGCTTGGTATTATAGGAAGATAAGGAGACCCAGAGGGGGGCTTGGGGTTGATCAGAGTTTAAATTTCAAATAAAATTTTATAAATCAAAAATGGAATTAGCTTACATCAAGAACTGCATAGACATCCACAAAGATTTGTATAAATTTTATGGGTGTTTACAAAGCCATGGTGCCATTAATGTACTCTTCCTTTTGTGCAACTAAACAATAAATTGTATTTTTATGTCCTTGATAAGAAGTGGCTGGAAGCTTAAATTCAGCCACGCAACTGCGACAACTGAGCAGAATGGAAAATCATGACAGGGGAATGCCTTGAAAGACCTTTTATAATTTAAGTATTACCTGACAAATATTGTTGGCACATGTAGGAATGTTGCATCTGCCTCTCAGAATATGATGATGGAGTCGAGCTGCGTCAACTTCCTTGTCGCCACCATTTCCACTCTGCCTGCATAGATAAGTGGCTCTCCATCAATGCCACATGTCCACTCTGCAAATTCAATATTATAAAGAGAGAAAACCATGGGAGGGAGGAGGTATAGATAGATGGCCGTTTAACAAGGTTCCAGGATCTTCAGGTTGACTTGTTCTATGTGCTCCTATGATATCACTGGTATCAGCGTAATTGGGTTGTGAAGATGTGGGTATAGGTGCATGTATTGACATAGTGAAGCGACACTTCAGTTTTCGAGTCCATAGCCAGATATTTGTGAGTAATGTTTTCTGACATTGGTGATATACAGAATGTATTGGCGAACTTGCAGCACCATAATGATTCGGCTTCTTCAAGATGATTGGGCTCTCTGTCGTAGAAGAAAGTTTGACAAATTTTACATGGTAAAAACACGTCTGTAGGATTTCAAATGTGTGATTCTGAGCAAATACAGGTCATGCACCATTTCAGTAAGCAGATCCTGCTCTGGTAATGTTTAGGAGCTCTTCTTCTCTTGGAAGATTAATTGATGGAAACTGAGATAAAATCTGGGCATGACAAATCCTGTGCACCTGTCAATTGAGAAGAAGATGATAGATTGAGGCGTTGTAAATATAATGGGGTCCAAGATGAGAACAAAGCCTTGGAAAGCTGTATTAGAATTATGAAACAAATTACTAACGCTGCTAGCCGACGACAGGGTCAATGTAGCATTTGCAACCTGACAATTAGCTACTCGTCCGGATGTCACTGTTTATGCTTGAAGGGGACAAATACAAAGCCTTGGAAAGCTTGTAATATTCAAATGAACTAGAGCAGCCTATATGATATTGAAGTCTGATCAACGAGGAAACTCAGATGAGTTTCACATTTCTGAGGTGAGTAGTGTTGCTTTAGCATTAAAACAGCAAAGAAACTCTGTCAAAGATTAAAGCCTGTATTTATCAATTCTTTTTTTTTAATTTTTTGTTCAACCTTAGTCTGCTGGCCATATTTTTGACAAAACAAGGAGGCAAGAACATACAGCATGCATGCACAAACATGCAAATAAAATAAAATAACCGAATAAAAGGAAATATCCTTGGAGAAAAAAACAACTCAACTGACTTCGATATAAGTTCTTCTGCGGGCAAAATGATCACCTGAGGGTGGATAGTATAGTTGGGTCAAAGAACCGGTAGGCATGACAAGGTCTGAATTCTAAAGTTATATGGCATAAAATATTCTTCACCTAGGTGATTTGCAAAAAACACCGTTATTATCGGAATGTATATGGGGTAGGAAAATTACGTCTATCTATTTAAATATGGCATGCTACAAAGGACATGTTTGAGAGAGACAGGTATTATGGGAATATAAGAAATCAAAAAATTCCAATTTTTGATAATTGCAGACTCTGGTTTCATTCTGCTCTATTTCTCGCTTTATGAAGCTTGCCTTGAAAAGCTATTCATGTATAAAATGCTGAAAGTTGGTATTTCCTAAACATATTTTTTATAAATACGTGTGAAAAGCCCATAATATTGTGTCCCTGCTTTTACCAAGTCCGTTATTGCTCATCCTACTATTGCAGTTACTCCAAAGTTAAAATAAATTAGAATAGATCGAAATCCAACAGACATGAAATTTGTTCTCATAAAGCATGGTGGGTATTAATTCAAAAAACCACCATGGACTGAAAAGGAGGAGGGTCTCAAGGGAATGCAAGATGGAATACTTTCTTAATTTTCATATACCCTGTTTGGATTTGATAACCCTTTCAGATTAAAATATAGTTGCTAGATATATGTTCTTTTGGTTGAGAAAATAGTAAAGATGAATACCTTGCTTCTGATAGCAACATGTTATCATATTTACATGGCAGTTGAGTCTAAACTGCTAATTTATGCACATAACTTTCTACAAATTATCTGCCGGTCAGCTCGGTTCACTGGATCTAATGGCAGTCTTGCCGTCGGGCCTGGTTGCTATTTGGCGGATCAGCAACTTTCTTCCATCATCGGTGCACGGAGTACCGACTAGACATAAACTTTAGTCGGCGTTTGGTAGGTGAACGTGATTCCGTGAAAATGAGGAAAAAAAAAGAAAAAGCTATGCCAGGTGGCACAACTATGCTCCTGTTTTATGCCAGATCTACTGTTTGCCAAAATTTTTGAAATAGAAACATAATTGAAGTAGTCTGTCTAATTTTTATAATCTATTTTATATTATAATATTAATATTTTAAATATAATACCAATGCTAGAGTAGTATTATTTATTTAATGTTATAATATTATAGTATATCAAATTATTCAAATATATGATATAAAAATTTCTTATATGGTGATATAGTGTATTATAATATTAATGTTTATTTAAACAGGCCGGACACCGAAGCCGACCCGGCCTGACAGGTCTCGGGCCGGCCCGGGTCCGTTTGCGGCCTTAATTCCATATCTCATGCTCCTGCGGTCCTGGTTCCTAAACGGCCATTTTTTACCTCTCACTGCATCCTAATGTCACCCTCACGCACCGACCTGGGGACCCGCAACTGACCGGCGCTGAGAGACAAACACGTGGCATGCGGGGAGCTGAACCCAAGAACAGGATGCGAGCGTCCTTTTGTAGCCTTTTCCCGGCCCCCACTCTTACCCCACTGCGGAAGCATCTCGTTCTTTTCGCGCGCTCCTCTTGCACGGTCAAGAACAAAGGCCGGAAGGAGGACGGGAGGAATTTCTTCGAGCACTTGGCATACCCCGTGTCTATTCTCAAGAACGGATGGAAACCCTTTTCCTGCTGCAGCGGCACCGCCGCGACCGCCGCAAGCTCCTCGAGTTCATCCTTTCCGCGGGTCTGATCCGAACTCCATCGGGTGACTCCCTCGACTTCTCCGATGTCGACTTGGATACTATCAGCGTCGACTACGTTCTTGAATGCGTAGAATCCGGTATTTATCTTGGTTCTTGCCTTGTTCCTCTTTCATTCCCCCCTCCCTGCGGCGATTATAGTTCTTGAGGGTGCCTTTGTTCTGCTTCAGGTGGAGTATTTGATCCTTCGGCAGCCAACAAGAGGTACATCGAGGCGTTGGATTATCCAGTTATGGTAAGGATGCCATGCCCTAAATGAGGGAGTTGTTAAGTTTTAGCTATATGCATGATCTTGAGTAAGAGTAACTGTCTTGGGTCTTGAATCTACTGATGGGGTAAACAAGGTATTTTTTGAATTGGGTGATGTGGTAGCTGAGCCGTTCTTGAACTGCTCAGGCTCGCTGACAATGCCACCTTCACGCTTGTTCAGTTGAAAACAGTCCAATCTTGAAGAGTACTTGGCTTGCACAATTTAAGTCCAAGGCTGAACTTGGCTTGAGAATCTCCTCGTTCAAATTGACTCGTGGCCCGAGATTGGAGAGGTATAACTGGTTTGAGCTTGAACACCCTCTTCTATGACCAAGCCCAGCCCAAAAAACCCAAGGCTTGGATCGATTCAGCTCATCTGCAGCCCTATAGACAATTGTTGGATATTACGTGTTCAGTTTGGGAAATGTTAGGTTAGAGTTTTTGTTTTATTATGTTCAATGTCTTGTCTTCAGTATAATGAAGGGTCCAAACAAAAAAAATGATCCAAAGCAGCGAATACTAAATTGGACACATTAGAAATCATAATTAATTCGTCTATCCATACCCATTGCTAATAGCTCAGTTTTCTCAAGTGCCCCTCTTGTTACTTCATCCAAGAATCCTTAGATGTTTCCATCTTTTTGTTGAACATGTCTACCCAAGAATACTAGTTCTGGTATTAGCTGTGGCTGTATATAAATTATTGATATTAGTTTTTTATTTGATACAAGCTGATAAAATTGATTTCTAGAAAACTATGTTATGACATCCTAGCATAATTGAATAGGATGATGAGGGCACTTACATCTGTTTCCCTACTATATTTGTTTAATGGCATAGTATTAAGAGTTTAAGAGAATAAAAGTATAAGGAGAAAAACAAAGAAGTAGATACTAGAATAATTTGTATTAGGGGTGTATCGACTGTGTCAGCATATCAGTTGATACCATTTGTTTATGATGCAGGGTGTACCATACCCGCCTTGTTCAATACGGGTTTGATGCTTGATATTTTACCCTGTAGTACAGTGGCTTCATGTGAATAAGATGTACATGGCAGAGATGAACATATTGAGATTGATGTATGAAATAACTAAGAAGGTTAGGTGAGGAATGAATTTATTCAAAGAGTTGTTGGAGTTGTACCAATTGTAGTATCAAGTGATGGAGAACTTAGAAGGTGGGAGCATGTGCAATGAAAACTAGAAGAGGCCTTGGTAAGAACAAGTGCGCCGATTTTTCTTAAGGGCTCAATGGAGGGAGGAAGTTACCCTTGTTTGATTCTGAGTTGCGGTAAAAGGTTTGGAAAAGCTTGCAGCAAAACCAAAGGTAGGTCTTAAAAGAAACAATCAAAAAAGGGTGACCTAGTGGCAGTGCACGAGTCTTCTGCCATTATGGGATCTGGAGAGAGTCAGATGCACATAGTCTTACGACCGCATGTGCAAAAACCATTTTCATGTTTTGAATCCATGAGCTCAAGTCACAATGGAGCAACCTTACCACTGTACCAAGGCTCACCCTCTTGAAAGAAACAATCAGTGAAGGATTAATATTTCAATTTTCAACCTTGGTGATAAATACATATATAGGTTTCTTTCTTTTTCTTTTTCCCCTATAATGTATATGTGCTTTACTTGCTCAATTTTTTCTAACATAATGATGGGCCTTCCATGGATAAGTTGTTCAACACTAACTAATAATGCTGGTTATCCTTATGCTTTCAATTTCACATAGTTTGTCTAGTTCTGGCATTATTCTCATTAGTTATTTCTGCAAACATTTCTTGCTTTTGCTTGAAACTCTATGAATGTATGTGTGTGCATGTATAAAGTAGATCTTATATGTGGATGCCTACACAACAACCTAAATAAGGTCGGTCCTGACCGGATGACGAAGGGCCAGGCATAGCTATTGGATACATTCTACTATTTCTAAATTGCTTACTATCAAAAATCATGTGATTTGCATATCTCTGGTCTATGCATCGCCTATGTATCTAGTGATCGAAAATGGATAGTTTAAATAACACGAACAATGCATTTTTTTTGACCATTGGATGCATAGGCTAGGGATCTCTAAATCAAATGATTTTTTTTGATAAAATAATAATTTAGAGATAGAAGATCACATTCAATGACTCAGATTATCAGTGCCGGGCCTGCGGTCATGGACCGACCTTATTTGGCCTATTATGTGGGCGTCCACATATTAACTCTACTCTATTTGTGTATATATGTATATGTATATTACTATTGTTGTAAATTTACGTATTTTTCTTGGCTTTCTTGCCTTTTCCTCAATCTGAATAAATTACGTTCTCACTGAGATAAGACTCATGTCTTCTATGAACTATGTTGGTATTTTACATGTGAGGAAGTATGCTTCCATAGTAAATTGCCCTTGAAGTCGTCAGGATACTTTTAAATTCAATTGTTATCATCTTCTTATTGACTTGAACGTAAACTATCTATCTTTTTTTTGGCAGATAAACTCATCATCCCGAAACTTCTATTTTCTTCGTTCAAAAACTGAATTGTCTGGATCTCCTCCTCGGCGAATTGTTCCTCAGATCAAAGTGAAAGTATCTTCGAGTCACTCATCTTGTTTAACAAAGCAACCAGACCATTTAGTTGGCAGTGAAACCAATAAGTCTGGAGTTGAAAGCAATATTAGTGATCTAACTGCAGCAGATGTACATTCTCATCCAGTGAACGATGCATATATGCCCTCTTTAAATTTACCCACATTAACTACAGGTATGCATGGAGCATCATCATTTGTTTGCACTACACATGGTAAATATTTGTCAGGTTAACAATGAATTTTGGCTGTTTAGTTAATCGAGCTACAAATCTTTTTTGTCAAACTTGTATATTTAGATAATTTTGTTGGTTGCCTTAGTAAACTGATCAGTAGTTTTAAGATCCTGGAAGGATTATCTGATGATGATATGCGAGAAACAGCCTACGAGGTGCTTGTTGCTTCTTTCATACTCTCTAGGTAATTTCTCTCCTTGTTATCCCACCCTTTTCCCTCTCTCTCTCTCTTTTACGTGCACTCACACTTAAACTTTGTTCAAAACCAGGGGTGAAATACGTTTGTTTGAAAAGAAAAAGAAGGAAAAAAGATCTAGATTTTTAAAGGGGTTAAGATCTAAAAGAGATGAATTAAATTCACGCTCAGAACCAGAGGATTGCCATATTGACCTGCTGGATGTCATTCGTGTTCAGATGGAGGCAAGCATTCTTTAATCTACCGGCCTCATTATTGCGACAAGGCTTGATTGTGGTTAATGAGGTTCTTTATTCATTTGTGTGTTAGGCATATCACTCTTGACAGGTTAATGTCATCGCTTGATCTTCTCTCCTCTCTTCTCTCTCTCTTTCTCTCTCTCTCTCTCTCTCTCTCCCCCCCCCTCTCCTTCCCTCCTTCACGTCCCCCTTCCTCATCTCTATGTAAATATCAGATTAATCCCAAATTTGTGATGCAGAGTTTCACATAATAATAGAAATGTCTTTTATTGTTTATTTTCTGCAGACAATTAAGCTGCAAATGATTGACAAATCATTTCTGCTATTTTTTCTCTACTTTTAAAAAGACAAAAAATCTTCTAGCTTCCTCTTGTAGTTATGACTTAAGAATTTAAATCTTTCCAGACAGATCAAAACTGTGACCAGTTTGGAGTGTTGAACTTTTGGAGAGTCACAATCTCAGATCTATGACCTTATAATTAATTATATGTAAGGATTGAAAACAACTTCTAGAGCATGTTATGAAGCATAGAACATTTGGATGCAGAAGAAGATGCTCGAAGAAGCTAATTTTTATTTTTTAAATATTTAAAAGCTGTAATTTTTTATGTTTTAAAATTTTGTGGTAAAAATATCATGTTAATTAATCCCTAAATACTCTTTTTGGCCTTTATGGAGTTAGTCCCCAACATGCATTTGAGTCCATCTCCCTTATTTGTGCTTGTGTTGCCTTGATTTCATTGATTAAAAGTGTTGGTTGGCACACATGTTACGACACAATAGTTATCATACCGGTGCCTTACTAGCATGCGACACTAGGATGGTCCTAGCTATCTGTTAGTACTTGACATGCTACCATGTCAGTGTGTGCCAAGCAGGGCACGGAATGATATGATGATACGTACTCATGCAGACACGCCACACAGCATCTGATATTTCACTCCTTTCTTGATTTTAACACTATGAGCCTATGACTATATACGTAAACATATAATGCAATACACACATAGATACATACAAGAACTTATTATACTTCAATCAGTTGTTTCCTTAACTTGGGTTGCTATGCTCCTGTTAAAAGAATTAGATTCTTAAGTATTTTCTATGAGAAGTTTAATTGGACGTGCTATCTCTTCTTCTAATTTTTTTAACATTAAGGAGTCAAATAGTAGCAAGCAACCGTGTGAACCATTGCCAGGCCAAAATGAGGTAAGATTCCTGATTCCTGCAGTGGAATTGATTTGTTGCAGTGACTGCCATAGAAAAAAACTGTTTAAGGTCCTTTTTTGATTAGATACATGATTTCGATAGTTTTGTGCTACTTCTTTGAGATAATATAATTTGTTACATAGTAACTAATGTCACGATCTTTCAGATCTCAGAAGCAATGGATGTGCGCACTAAGCGAGGTTTGAGGCACTTTGGTGAAAAGAAGATGCATGAACAGATTGATGTTCCTCAAATATCATTGGAACTCTTAAGTGCCATTAGCAGGTCAGATTTTCCTACTGAAAGATCATACACACAGTGGCAGAAGAGACAGGTCAGTTGTAATAATTGTTTATATTTAGAGTTGGCAATTGGTCGAGTCAGATCAAGTTCGTGTTTGGTTGAGAAATAGGTATTCTAATGAATCTATAATCTTGAATCTGATGCATTTAGTAAGCGGTTCAATAACCTGAACCCTAGTCCAGGCTATTTATGAAACATGTAACACAAGCTGACTCATATAAACTGTTTAATAAAGAGGTTGAGCGGCTTGCATATGAGGACATGATTATGATGACTCCACACTAAAACTTTAGCTGACACAAAATATTGACCTAGTTAATCTATTAACGGTTGCTAATCCATCAATTTCAGATCTAATTAACCTATTGCTTTATATTGATTATTATAAACATTACTTAAGCATAAAATTTTATCCATACATAGTTTATTGGGTTGAGATAAGCCACTATCAGTTCTGGATCGCGATCATGCTGAACCAACTTACTATTAAATGGGTCAATCTAGGCCAACCCTCCAGGCCTGAACCTGACCTGTTTAATAAAGGAGTTAGTTGTGTTGACTTGTTTATGACATAGACTTGTTTATAGCTTGCTTCAGTCCCTGTCATGTTGGCCAATTGGGCCAAGGACTGCCACCCTTATATTTCTTTTTAGCTTGCACCAGTTATAAAGGTCATATTTCTTGCAATCATGTTTTCTTTCAGGCAAATATTCTAGAAGAACTACTTATGACTTCTGTTGACTTTGTTTCTGACGTACATGCAACACTTAGCATGCTTCTCTCAAAGCTTAGAAATATAGAGGCAAGTGTTCTCCTAGTCTCTTGTATATATAAAATATGAATTTCTCTACAATACTAACTGAAACAACTCATATTGTATCAGCAGCAAAATTTTTATAGTTCCCTTCAAGCAGCGGGTTTCCTGTTGCCAAGTTCTTTTAAATAAATCTGATTGGTTCACATTATGGTTGCAGGAATGGGTTTTAAATACAAGTCCTGATGGACATGCTGAGATTCTGACAGATATTAAACAATATGCTTCAAAATTTTCAAATATGCCTAGAAAGTTCGGTATTCGAAACGAAACCTATTATTGGACTAGTAGTTTCCATTTTAATGTTAATCTGTATGAGAAGTTACTCTGCAGTATCTTTGATGTTCTGGAAGATGGTCAGATTGTAGAGGTATAACATTTTATCTCATGCATTTTCTATGGTATTTAAGTATTGTTAAGGAAGACAATACCTAGATTTATAATCCAGCTGTTATTCTGTTCTTTGGGTTCATTACTAGGAAGCGGAGGAAATTATTGCTGTTCTTAAATTGACTTGGTCTACGTTAGGTATTATTCAAAAGATGCACAATGCATTATATGCCTGGGTACTTTTCCGGCAGGTATATTGCCCTTTTCCTTGATTATATTCTGATGTATTAGCAATATATCTAGGATGTCTATGTAGTCTGAAAGTCGGGACTTTGAAATAGATTATCACAAGCAAAAGTTTGTTATACGGCAAGAACTTGCAAGAAATTTGGAACATGTTCATATTTGTAAGACATTCATGAGAAAAACAAGAGCAAATAATATTAGAACATTTTCGTGAGTTCTGTGTGCAAACTTTATTCTTCATCAATGGGCCATGTTCAAATTGATATTGCTGGTGGTTAGATGAAAAATAGAAGGAAAAGAACTTCTCTGGATATCTAAGGCCATGCTGCATCTCATTATGTGCATTATTACAATAAAAAGTCTTCCTATGTTATTCTTGGTGGTTACAGTTCAACAAATGAGTAGATATTTCTAGATTTTGTTGAAGATTCTCAAATAAATCATTGCACATTCTTTTGACATATTTAAGCTGCTACTTTTTTTTCTAGGATAAAAATGTTATAACCAGAACAACCAAATGTTTATCTTTCATGGTTGTGAAATTATTGATGGATTTGTGTTTAGTTTTTTCGGTCTCTATTCTTCCACAGAGCATAATCATTTATTTTGACCTATAACATTAAATTCTCATAAATGAGTTATTGTTGGTTTCCAAAATGGGATGCTTAAGGAGTTTTGGCTCTCTTACGAGTTCTTTATTGTTGATGCATTGATTTTGTATTATAATATCCAAGACTTTGGCTGGATATATGGTAAGATAAGGAAGGGCTTGAAATCAGCAGACTAACGAAGTTTGAGACTAGCACTGATGGAAATCAAAGGGATACTAAACTTCTATGGGCCTGTATGACAAAGAACAAAGCGACCAGGGTTTGCTAAATCGACCTAAACCATCTTGTTCGAGGTGTTCCAAAATCAGTGTGGATTGGATGCTTGATCTCTGGGCATTTAAGGTGAGGCTGTCATCATTAAGTGGATTTGATGCTTGATCTCCTGCAACAACTTGGTTCAGTGTTGATCATCTTGTGAATGTTCCTTTATTTAGCAAGGTCTTCTTTCCGGGGTCACCATGTAACTTTGATCTTGGTGATTGTATGTGGTTTTATGATTTTATACCCAAGATTTTCCTTGAAGGATATGGCAATCCTTCGGAAGCATGATGTTGCAGCATATTTCATTCAAAGTTCAAACCTTGTCTCCACTAGAAATGTATGAGACACCTTTGACTCATATGAACAACTGAGCCATCAAGCAAGCTTATGTTGTATGGCTCTGGATAATCTTCAACCTTAAGGCCCAATTTTTTGACCAGTTTTGGGTGCATGTGAAGTTATCATACCGATATATCAATTGCTAAACTAATGTTTCAATCACAATATATAATAGAGCTTCCAATAGACATTGGTTGGCTTGTTTTTGAATGTGGTTGTTCTCCTTTTGATCATCAGGAGGTTCTGGCTTGATCAAATTAGATGCCTCAGTCTTGTGAGATTGGATAGATCCATCTTCCTTCTCTTCAAGCTGTACGATAGTGCATACATGGGGTTTTGTTGTCTTCTCTTGCTGTGGTTTCATCTTTTTAAGTTCTTTCATGGACCTTGCAGTGGTATAATCTTTTTTCCATTCAAAGTGAAGTGTAGGTGACACCTTGGCTATGATGAATGACATCATGTCTGTAGAGCCATAGTCGACCTAGGATGTGGCATAAGGTCGATAGAACCATAGACCCCCCTTTCTCTCTCTCTCTCTCTCTCTCTCTCTCTCGAACTGAGGGACGTAACCATGTCGGTTTGTCTGAACTGGATGATTTGGGATGGTACCGCCTTCCATATGGCAAACTTTCATGGGTAGTTCATCACTCTAAGCTTCATCTTTCTGCCTATTGTTCCATGTGAAGGAAACAAGGCACCTGTAGTCGACCAAGATAGTTAGGTCATTGATCCAAGCAATTCAATAACGTAATGGACGGCTGATAGTTTTGAGCCCAAGTTTATCCACAAGTTTCTAGGAGGCTACCTTCTTGCTGCTGCCGCTATCGATGATCACATGGATATAGCGATTTTGGCAGATGACATGGCGATAAAAGATGCCATTCTACCATCAATTTACCTTTTATTCTCTTCAAGGGATAGTGGGCGTCTGGTGAAGAACAAGGAGCATTTGCAAGACTCTTCTTTTGCCTCCTCAAGATCTTCCACACACACTTCTTCAGGCATAGTAGTCTACTCTTCCCAACTTAGCTGGCAAATAACGCACTGTATAGCTATCTATATGTGCCCCTTACACTAGGAGCATTGGGGCCTTCAACTTCTTAGTGTTGGGCTTAAATGGTCTTCTCTTGCTGAACATTGTAGTGGTTAGATTTGGTATGCTATGTTTTGGGCAGGGGTTTGATCCCTTGGCTTAAAAAGTCAACTTGCAAACTTTAGACTTCAAGTGTTCCTTAACCTTCTAAGCCACTTGATATGCTTCATCCAGAGTTTGTTTGTGCTACCATAATCTGATCTTGGATCTCATGACAAAGTCCATTATGAAACCAGCCAACTTATTGGTTTAGACTTTAGGGTCTTTCTAAGTCGAACTTGAAATATGAGATCGTTAAGTTCTTTTCAGTGCTCCTGGATTGATCTGACCTTGCTTAAGTTGGAACATCCAAGTACAGAGATTCTGAGAATAATCTAAAGGGATGTAACAATCCTCCAGTGTCTCCCTCTTGGGCCCATGTTGCTATGGGCCTCTTGTAACAATTGGATCGGTTATCTTTGAGGTTAGACCATCAGATGCGAGTTGTGCCTTTAAGTTAAACCTTAACAAATTAGACTTGCTTTCGGTCAGATAGATGGTACCAATTGAAATGAGGCTATGCAATCTTGGAAACATGGTCTGCCGTACCGGTCGGTACGGGCCGGTACCAGCCGGTACATACCGGTATCGAACCCTACCGGTATGGTACAGCTACATATTTCGGTACCGAACCGTACCGGCCCGTACCGGTCCGTATCGACCGGTACCGATGCGTACCGGCCCGTACCGACCGGTACCGGCCCGAACCGAACCGGTACCAGCCCGAACCGACCAGTCCGTACCGGCTTCAATTTTTTTTTTTTGGCTTTTAGCTCCATCGGTACTGTACCGGTTCGGCTCGGTTTGGTTCGGTACCGTACCGGTACCGACGCCCACCGGTACGTCGGTACAGTCGGTACCGCGTACCTTGCTTGGAAAGCTGCTTGTTTCAACTTCCCCAAGAAATCTATAGTCAAGTGCACAATCTTGTTCCGATGTCTGTCTTATTCTTCTTCATTTGATTGCTGGTTCCTAGTAGGATTACCATGATTTAGGCATGGAGAGTTTCTAGTGTTAGATTCCTAGTCATCTTGCAATAGGGCTGGGGCTGCAGTTGATTGAAGAGCTTGTATGCTAGCTAGGATGTCTTACATGGTAGCTTGCATTTGCAAAAACCAAGACTCAAGTTTGTCAATTGGAGAGTCAGTGTTAAGTTGGTTACCTAGCTGAAGCTTTGTTGGATTGCGATCGGACTTTTAGAAGGTTCTTGCAATTGCATAGGAGCATACATAGATCAATTGGGATTGCTGTGGAGAACTTTTGGCTTGATTAAGACCGTTGTGGAGTCTTGGTTTGTCTAGAATTGCCACAAAGTCTCGATTCGATTGGAATTGGTGCAAAGGAGGCTGGGTTCAATTGGGATTGCTGCGGAGTCCTGGTCCGACTTGAATTGCTGTGGAGTCTTGGTTTGATTGGGATTGCTACGAAGTTCTAACTTTGACCGAAATTGTTGCAAAGGAATGTTGGTTCGATTAAGGTTGTTATGCAAGAGTCGTGGTTCGATGAGTGATTGTTGCGAAGGAGTCCTAGTTTGACTAGATTTGCTGTGTAGGAGTCTTGGTTTGATTGGGATTGCTGCAAAGGAATCTTGGTTCGATTAGGACTACTGTGGTAGTCCTAGTTCAACTGGGACTTAGCTGTTTCAACCTTTATCTGATGGTGAGTTCTTGGTGTTGGATGCATGCTTTGACATCATTGCATGGTTCACGGCCCTTGGTAGCAAGTCAGGCCGATAGGATCTACAGATGGAGCGTGTTGTAGTGTAATTATGGCTAGTAATGAAAGTAGGTTTGCCCTAGGATTCGGCTGTGGATGTAGGATGTGGGATGCTTGCGAGTGGAAGAGAAGCTAGGGTACAAATACTACTAGGATGACCTTTGCAGGACTTGTCCTCTATCCACCCTCGATTGGATAAGGGAATTCTAGCACACTCACAACTCCAGCAGAAAAGAACAAAAAAAATCCTTTGTAGGCTAGAAGTTTGAAAGCAGTTTGGACTTTGAAAGCAACTTGAAGTTCAAAAGAAATTAGAAATTTGAAAAAGACTAATCTTGAGAGTAACTTTTTATTTTTTTTTTGAGATCAAATAAGAATAGGAATTTAAAAATGATTGGGACTTAAATGTTAAGAGAATTAGGTTTCCTGCACTAAGCATACATGCATACAAGGTCGAAACAAGAAAGAATGTGCTTTGATACTAGAATGAGCGACATGGTGGAAGAAAGGAATCAAAAAATTAATTATGAAATAAACTAGAAGTCAATTAAAGATCAACTAGAAGTTTAGAAAAAAGAACTTAAGAGCAAACACAAGTTAACATGCACTCACGAGAAAAGATACTTCATTAATGTGAATTTCATGTATACATGGGGGTATTAATATGTTTTAGGGTCCTTACGTTGCAAGAAACTTGAGGTCCCTTAAATCTTGGTTCAAACTCAACTAACTTGTGAAACAAGGCTTCTAGAACATCTTAAGAATATCAACTAGGACTCTAAAAGGTGCTCTAGAATAAAGAAACAAGAAAGATTTGACTAAGAATATTAGAAAAACTATCCTTAAATTAATAGGCCATGGAATGACATTTTCTTAATTATTTTGAACCTCGTCAACAACGTGTTAGCATGATATGTCTTCAATAAAATCATCATAACTTCATTTTAAGCTCCAGATAAGGTGATTCGGGATGCATTGTAAATGCTGGATATATTGGAAATGGTTTGAGCACGAAATTCACCTTGTACTGACTTTGTAATGCTATCTTTGGGACTGTTGTGCGCTAGACTGCAACTTGACTTCTTATTACGTTCTTAGCTTCCAAAACTTAAGCTCATTAGGCACATGTGAGTCAAGTGTCACTTCATATCCACCTTCTACTCAGTTTTGGAAGTGTCTGGAGCACGGTCTGCTGAACCGGCCCGAACTGGCCGATTCAGCACGTACCGTACCGGTACCGGTGCCAATCGGCATGGTTCGGCTGTGGAAAATGGTTCCAGGGCCGGAACCGACCAATTTTTGCTGTGTACCAGTGCGAACTGGACCGGTTCGCACTGGCCCGCGCACGGGACAGCGCGCCCTGCGTGCAGGAAATATTGCCCGCGCGGGCGAGGGGCCGCGTGCCCGTTCAGAGAACCGCGCCCGCGCGGGCACGCTGCCTCGCGCAGGCTATTTAATGCCACTCTGTGGCATTTAACGTGGGGCGCACGTGCGGAAAATGTGCTGGTTCAGTACCGGTTTAAACCCGTATGAACCGATCTAGTAGGCGACCGGTACGGCGTCCCTTGGTCTGGAGGTTGCCTATGGCTCTTGTGACAATAGAAGGCCTGGATTAGGCCTTTGATCTTATTCCATCTCAACTTTCAGTGCATCCATGACTGCTTCTTCATCCTTGGTGGTTTTTGAGCCCGTATTTCAGTTTTCGAGGCCATTGTACAAATTCATGTATGAGGGTCTAGGGTCAAGCTCAGTGACTTTAATAAACTTGATGTTAATTTAGAGGAAATGATTGAAATAGTTGCATGAAATTGGGATTCCTTCCTAGAAAAGAATTAATGGAGAAGAAATATCCATAAAGTGTACCTAGATTGATAAGATAGAGCATATTAATTATGGTTAGGATCACTGATTAATGAATAAAGTGTATCATCCAAGCACACAAACATGAATTTGTTAACTGCATCTATTTAGCATACATAATGCATACTGCGATCATAATTCTTCAGTTTCTTCCTGTAAAAATTTAACCATCTTCTGCTCTGCTAAGTATGTTCCCTATGCTGTTTTTTTTGGTGTTTGCTGCTTTACCCTGATTGCACAATATAACTTTGCACAATTTCTATTACCTGAGATGCTTGGTGTAAAATTCTGTCATTCTGACTCGTTAAGAATTCGATGGTCATCTATCAATGTAGTAAAATTGCACTATAGTAACCCATATTTTTGTCTTTAGATATTTCTTTCTGTTTCTTTGTGTTGATTGATGATCGGATTTGGTTGCTTGATCACATTATGATATCGACACTATCACTTTATAAATTTATGTTTCTAGGTGTTTTTTGGTGGTCTAATGTGTTTGAAGATATTCTAATCAGCAAGTTTCCCTCTGTAGTTTGTTAGGACAGGTGAGGCAAGACTTTTGAAATATGCAGTTGTTGAGGTGCAGAAAGTTGTATCAGGTAAAGATGGTGAGGGAATTGAAGAAGCATATATGAGCAGTCTTATTTGTTCGGTTGACGCCTATGGCAGTACAAGGCTTCTGAATTTGGTTGATGCTGTTCTGTTTGATATCAGTAAGTGGTGTCACAATCAACTAGAGGACTACCATTTGCATTTTAGTCAGGTCAGCTCTCTGGGTGTTGTAATTTTCATGCACAAGTAACTGTTATGTTCTGTGATATCATCTTTTTAATCCATTCTTCTATATTCTGCTCTCAAATGTTATGCCTCATAATTACTAGACATATGCATGTCGTAGTAAAATTTATTCTGATATGCAGATGCTGAAAAGCTTTCAATTTTGTTATAAACTTTAATTAATCTGACATATGGACTTAGTCTGTTATTATTATATTGGCTATCTCATCTGTTTACCATGCAATATGACATTGATAGTTTGATACTGTGGTAGTACAATGTTGGTGTAAGTATTGATTACAAAATTCTGATGCAAGAATCATCACAGACAGTAGATGATTTATGGTTCAAAACTTCAAATTATTGTCAAACATGTGAATTGTTTCAAAAGCTTATAGGAACATATTCCACCTAGCATAAGTGGCACTCTGAACCTTGTATATAATTATTTCAAAAAGGACTCAAGATAAACTCGAGATTTATTTCTAGGTCACTTCAAACATGGTTTGGTTGTCTCATCCAAACAAGCTCCTAATATGGCAGAAAATAATTTCTTGCCTATTAAAAGTGTGTTCTGATTGTAGTAATAAGGCTCCAAAGTAGTACACTTGATCCATCTCAAAAATAGCTTCTGACAAGTTTTCGGTATTAGTACTCCTACAGTTCTACTAGTATATAGGGTTAGTGTTGGTTCTGGCTGGTATGCTTTTTGTGACCAAATTCATTCATGCATTTTGTTCTTGCACGTAGTTATTAATCAGGAACCTTTCAATGAGCTAGGAAATATAACATTATTTTGTTGCATTCCTGTCTTGATTATCACATTATGTGGGCAATGCAAGATTTAAGAATAAATTTATGTTCAGTTTTGCTTATTAAACTTGCCATCATAAATTTTTCTATTACAGTTGCCAACCCCAAATAGTTTGGAAAAGGAGTGCTGGTTGTAGTCTTATTGGTTTTTCACTTTTCATATTGAAGTTCAGTAAATTGTAATCTTTGTCATTGTTTGCCGTGCCCGTAATCAGTATGAGTATCTTGATGTACGAAGCACTTTTTCAACTTCTCAGTTTATTGCTTTGTGAATTCAAAATATATAGTCTAGTTTATATGATTTAAATGGAATGCACCTTAATTAGATTATTTTATTTCTAATACAATAATGGAACAGGGTTCTGCCCTTTTGATGAATGATGCACATGAGTTGTCATGTCTTGTTAAGCTAAGCAGGTATCAAGGATGTCATGAATTTAGGTGCTGGCCATGCCAGTCCATACTGGCCAGCATGTACGTGCTGAGTCAGTATCAGCACCTGCCACGAGTTGGCATGGCACCCCTTTTTTGAATATTTAAATTTTAAATAAATTGTTTTATATTTTTCATATCTTCCAGCATGGAACGTATGGTGCTTGCGAGTTACTGGCACACCCACCTGCACAAGCTTTTAGAACCTTGAAGGACACAGCTTCCATTATATTCTTAAGTAGTTTCTGTTAAATTTCTTCCAAGCATTGACTGCATGGCAGGAGAGCTTTGTTGTTGCTTTTGCAGGTAAACCTAAACTGTCTTCTGTGTTGGTGGATTGGTTACTGTACTAAGAGATTATTAATTGTTTCTGATAGGCAGAAAATCATAATAATATCTCTCATATAAAACATGCTATAAGTGCTATGATGTCAAGGGGGAACAACTTCTACATAAAGAAGATAACGTACTTTTAACTATTTTTATTTTCTGATATTTTTAAAGGGAAATACAGCTTGCCAAAAATTATAATGGATATTCTAACGAGCCATTAAAACTAGTATGTAGTTTACCAATTATCTATATATAGTACATTATGTAACTATAACTTCTGATAGATTGGTCGAAGAATCTTCAGTGGACAGTATCTGATATTAGGCCAGATCATCACACCTATTATTTCCTATTGCCTTTAACCTGTGGTCATATCGAAAAATTTCTCTTGGTCTCATCATGACTATTATTTATAACTCATCCTTTGGATTGGTTTTCTGATTCCTCATTCATTGCTTGGACAATGGCATATATCATTCAGTGTATTCTCTTTCAAAAATCTCCTGGAATCTTTGCTCTGAACTTCCTGTTTACTTGTTAAGAGTGCAGCAAGTAGGAGAACTTTAGCCAGAAATCTGCACATGTATGCTCAGTCTTATACTTTTTATCTTTGTTTCCTGTCATTTCTTATAAACCAAACAATGGCTACGTTTTCTTAGTTTCTGTTTTTTCTGTGATCTTCCGCACAAAAATATACGTGCCTCTCCCTACCTCCTTGCTCTGTTATTCCCATGTGGTTCTTATTTCAATCATCTCTTTTGCCTATAATCATTTATGCAATTCCATTACTTTGGAAGCTGAAACCACTTTTCCTAATTTTTAGATAATCAAATGGTATTGTGTTTAAACATAGTTTTAGTACAAGTTGGATCAGGTCCATCATAATACCTGTCCAAAAAAAAACAAAAAAAACAAAATGGGACTTGAGTTTTCTGTGGATTAGTGGATCAGAGAGTCTTTTCAATCTAAGAATTGGTTTCACCTTTCACCTTGATATTTTTGCTCAGGAGTTGCATCACACAATTAAAATTACATGTAATCTTATTACCACACCTCTGAGAACTCTGAGTGCCATGGTATCTGCCAAAGTATGACGAAAACATGGATCTTTTAGTAAGAAAGGGTCAAGTCTGATGGGCACTATTGTGTCATTAGATTATCCAACACAACATTGGCCATCTATCAAACTTGGATGTGCATGAGATACCGGCAGAGATATCTATGCTGCATACTGCATATGTGCAGTCCCTCTTACTCATCTCGAGGGTGCCATGGGCAGCCAATATTGCATTCTATGATCATATGGTCCAAACAAGCATAATACCTTTTTTTTACTTCAAATTTTTTTGTTAGTTTGAGTATCATCAAGGTTTTAAAAAACCATTAGAACAGGATGATACGAGTAGTATCATACCATTCTGGTAGAAAACCAGCACCAGTATACAGTGTGTCAGTAAAGGATGCAGTTCTGGACCATGTGCCTGTACTTGGCAACATGCTGGCAAAAAATCGATACAATGTCCACTATCGGTATTTGAAACCTTGAGTATAATTATTCCTTTTTTGAGAAAATTTAATTTCTTATTACCAGCATCTTCTGTCCTAGGTTAACAGATGGTCAAATATTATATCGGAGTTCTATCTTATGTTTACAATTTTATATTCTTGTGCTATATCAAATTTAAAAGATGAAGTGGCTATATGTTGAATTTTACAATTCTCTTAGTTATGAACAGTATGAATTTCAACAAAAAGAATGCTTTTAACATTCTTAATTATCATTCTTCAGGCATTAGTCGTTTGATTGTATGATGGATAAGGATGATTCTAGCAATTTTTTTTTTCCTTTGTTGATGTCCGAGTCAAAATAGGTTGTAAATTGTTCGAGTTTCTGAGTTGACTGACATTATCAGTTGAGAATCCTAAGCTGTGAGTTCTTGAACCATGCTTTCAAGTATTATTTTCTTCATTCTTTCCTTTAAATCATTTTGCTCATTTATTAACCATTAAAATAAAGATCATGAGGCCTTGGCCTTCTAAATCACATCATCAATCATGTTTGTTTTACTTCAAGTTCCTTTTAGGTTTGGACACCAAATCAGCTATTAATATTTAGTCACATGTGATGCCTGAGTATTAAATTTTTGGTTTGATGCTTTGATGTAGGACAAATCTGCTATGTTTGAAAGCGTCCTGACATTGGCGATACTTTGTGGGTCTTGTTTTGCTGATGAATTTGCAGAAATCAAGGTTAGACATATCTCTCTGCTATAAATCAGTTTATGGCAATATCTTGATGTCATTCATTTCATTGTCATTGGTGCTTTTCAGTTAATAAGTTCTAACTAAATTAGCTTCTTATTTGATTATTGTTGGTTTTCTCTTATGGCATTTATATCTTATTGCAAGCTGGATTTGATGTATATACATTCTGCATCAACTGTAATAAGCATTATATCTGCAGAGTTAGAGGTTTGCTGATTTGTCTCCAGGTTAGCAAGCCTGGAGATGAAAGTTTAATGTCTAATAGATATTCTGTTGTAAAATCAAATTAGCATGTGATGATTTTCTTGTTGATGATCAGTCCAGACTCCAGACCATTGATATCTAACTCTAGCTAATATCTTCTGTTTCTTATTGTAACTATACCCAATTTACCCATTTTCTGCATGAACTGAGTTAAGCATTAATTTTGTGATGTTAGATGTTATTTTAACCTGTCTCTGAGTTAGCAATCCTGGATAATGAATGTTGAATTTCCATTGGATATATTCTCTGTCACAAATTCAGATTTGTATTTGATGTTCAACTTTTCAGCAATCAGTTCAAAATGGTTTATAATGTGATTTTGAATATTATAAATTGTTAACTACATATTAGGCCCCTCTTTTGCTGTTTATTTTGACAGTACTATAGAAGATTATGACAGGATTTGTTGGTTTTGGTTGATACTTTAGTTATTCATCTATTATGCTGAAATAATTAAATTTCTTATCTAGTCTTTGGCTTGTGATACTTCGGAACACACCACACTGTCAGGAGATGCTGTTTAGTTGCTAATTCATACTGCAGAATAGGGGCTATCAGATGTGTTACAATCCAATCTATGTAAATTTTTGATCTATCAGTGATCATACCAGTGGAAGGATGTGATTAATCAATCTACGTAGTTTTTGACCTCTAGCTGTTAAACTGTTTGGTTTATTTTATTGCATTCAGATATTATTTGTATGCATGCTTCCTATCTCAGTAACAAAATTGAATATAATGCCATCACCATGATGATAACCATGCACATGAAGGTCTTTATCTGGGTCTTCTGTTTTTAGTACACTATTTTTTTTCGTCAATTTAGGTACATACTCCTCAACATATGTTTCCTCAAATCCCCTTTATCTACTTGTTTGAGGTTTTCCTTGGTATTTCTAAATTATTTCTATAGCCATTAATTTGAAGTTCAATCTACGCAATCTTCCTCCACATGAAGCCTACTTATCATCAATATTTGAAGTTCTGAAAATCAAAATGTTTGGCAGAATTGGCTGGTTTCATATGAAACTGATTGAGTTTTACTAGCTTTGGTCAGCTTCAACCACTTCCAATTAATTTTCAGCCAAAATTTACAAGTTTAAGGCTTATGTTGGAGGGATATGAGCAATGCGCTGTGGGAGGGAAACTATCAATCTGTAGTGTTTTGAAAATATATATGGATGATCTAATTAAGTGCAATTAGATTATTATTATTAATCAATAATTTTAACAAACTTATTTGGACCATATTATGAATAATTAACACATCCAATAGAATTTTTGTCATATTACTTAAAATTACAACTGTTGGAGAATATAAGAGAATCCTAATGATAATTGAGTCCCTTATAGAATCTAGTAAAGTTTATACATATTTGATATAGCATGAATATATGAGATGTTATTTATTTAAGTGTTGTTTCAATGGTTGTTAGAGGCTTCTTAGGTGAGTTTTTTTAGGTAATAAGTGGGTTTGACGTCCCAGTACTGGTATTGGCACCGTCTTTCTTTTGGCTGCTTGCTTCGCATGCAAGAAGAGAAAAACATGGAAGGGGAGAAGGGAGGACGAAGGGGAGAAAGAGCAGGTAGTGCCGACTTCTATTGCTATCATCTGGCCACCTCCAAGTCTAAATCTATATTAGAATCTAGTTTTCTCGTCCTTGTATCTGGCTTCATTTGTTTTTCTCTTTTGTCTATTTGCCAAAAATCAAAAAAATCTGATATCAATAGAGAACACAAACATGCCAACCCATCCCAAATGGTGGGACAATGGGTATTGGTTGTCCTGGTTCGTACAGGCTGGTTACCAACCATGATGACCTAGTTATTCATGTATTCGGTCTCCGACCCATCCTAGAAGCTAGAATCCCACTGGTCTGATCCGAAATAGCCAGTGTGGATTGGGATTTCAATCCAAAGAAACCCTCAATATTCTATGGCTTAGAATGTTGGGCGCTAGAGGGCCAATGAGAAGCATGTGCAATAGACCTAGATTACTAGATTATATTTAGATAACTATGGTGGCAAGTTTAAAGAGCATAGAGTAGGAAATGGTTGCATTAGAGGACTTGTAGGGATTGCATCGAGGTGGGACAGAGAGGTGATTGAATGCTATGGGCACATGCAATGTGGACATAAGGAGGTTCAGGTCTGGAGAGTTTCTTGATCTTTTGGGAAATTCAGAAATGAGGTAGGCAACAACCAATTAAACCTAAAAACCTGACTCGCTCTTGTGCAGGGTGGGAGCCAAGGTCTACTGTACTGCCTCGTACCATCTTGTATGGGGCGTACTATATCATGCCGGGAGAAAACCGATACGAAACAAACATTCAAATCTGTACAAGTTCTATACCATCCGTATCGAGACGTACCGATCTGTACCAAGGAATACTGGAATGAAAATTGAGAAAATGGATAAGAGAACTATTTCGGCATAGAAGCATACCATACCAAATCGATAAGGTACAAATATGGTACTCGGTACCAAGATTGTGGACCTTGGTGGGAGCTCTATAGTTTGGTTGGGTATCGGTCAATCTTTTGGCCTAAACTTTGAATGAGTTGGTTATGGGCCAAAACTTTGACCTAACTCATGTCACAAGGGTATAGTCTTTGTTTGGGAAAAATTGGGCTTTGTTGGTTGCTTCATGATCTTTTGGTAAGAATGAGAGTGAATTGTCTCTTTTTAGTACTAGTTTTCCAGCTCACTTTAAAATTAAGTGACCAGGAGTTATAAATTTGGGTCAAGTTGGTTAAATTGGGTCAGTTGAAGGGTTGGCTCATGCGGTTACAGGTTAGATGGGTTGGGTTGAACCATGAGGGTTGATGCATGGGTTGAAGGGTTTGGACCGGACGTTGGGTTAGACTGAGTATTGTTAAGGTTTCATATGTTAGTATGTTATTGTTTGACTTTGACCTGAACTCAACCTGACCTGATCTATTGCCACCCCTAAGAAGGCCTTAGATAACATGGATCAAAGTTGTGAGATTAAATTTGAAAAAGCCTGGACTAGCATTAGAGGTAGACCTTACTAGGAATGTGTGGGTAATGGAGAGTTATGAAGTTGACTCTGATTAATTGGGGGGCAAGAGTTATGTAAGTCAAAACATGCAGCATATGGCAGAAGGTACAGTGCGGTGATAGCTAAATGATAAGGCCAGAGCAGTTACATTTTTTATTTACACAATTGTAAAAGTGTATTTTTCATAGAGTTTGTATTCTAAAATAATCAGGGGAAAATAATCGACAGATGGGATCTTTCATAAAATTGAAATCTTTTTTTACTATAGTCTAAAAATGGCTTCATTTGAATATCTCATAAAATTATTTGCAAGTTTTCATCATATTTCAAATCACATAAATTAGATGCCTAAGATTTTACCATATAACATACTTTTTAAAATCACAAAATGTTTCTTATTATTTTTCTTCCAAATTTCTTTTCTATTTTTTTTTGATTTGTTGCATATTTTATTTTCAATTTTCTTTTGACAGTTCATAAAAGGTTTCTCCTGTAGATCATCAAAATATACATAACGTAAAAGGTTCTGGAGTCCAGACTAAAATGATATCTAGTATACTTTAGTGGCTCATTTAATACTTTTTGTTTTATGCTTGTTTGGATTATTTCTACATTATATTATATTTTTATCCGAGAGTCTGAAACTGAATAAAACTGCTGATGGTGACAAACTGCTGAAAAGAAAACTCATTTAGCCTGGCAAACTACCCTCTCAAATTTTATCATATTTATTATTGGTGAAACATGATGAATGGCTTTGAATCATTGTTTATCACATTCTGTTTTTTTCAAGTTCGTCACAGCTCATGCATCTAAGCAAATTTATAGTTGAAAACTGAACTGCCAAGTGTTAGTAATAGGATCATTAAGTTTCATGTAGTTAAGAAAAGAATTTCACAATAGGCTGAAACTTATCACTTGTAATTGGAGCGGAACAGGGAGTGGTGATGAGCATATTACAATAAGTAGGCTTACGAGAGATTCTAAGGAAGTAAAACTTGTGGTAGTGAATTAGCCATTTTCATTCTCAAAAATAAGATTATTCTATGCATTCACATCTCTCCTTCCTTGATGATGTTGAGTTTATTATGTTGTAAACTGTTTCCCTTCAAGTGCTTATAAGAATATGGCAGGTTTGCAGTAAATGTTTTGCTCATACTTGAAGGTTTTAAGAACTTTTATCATTTCAGTATCTTGGATTAAGCTCCTTGAAGCGGCCCTTTCATCAGTTTTCAAATATTAATTTAAATTAGATTTCTTCAAATTACAGTACATTATACCTATGGCTGGAGATGGGACAGCATCTATCTTAGCACATTCATTCATTGAGAAGTCCATTCAAGCTGCATATAAACGGGTGAGTCATGTCAATTAGGGTTTTTGTCGTGAAGTGATATGTTTGGAAGATGTACAGTGATAAACTCAAGTTCTCTTGGTATGCTAGGTCCATAATGTCTGGGATGCGAAAGCTAAGTTGGAAGGGAAGCATCCCCTCACCATGCTTGCTGATGAATTAAAGTTAATTGCTGAGAAAGAATGCACAACATTTCTTGCTTTGTTGTGCCGACAATATCCTGATGCTGGAATTCTTGCTTCTGTACTCCTGCATCAGTTATATGGGGAACAACTGGTGTGTTTAATAAATTGAATTTCATTTCTCTCACATCTAATGTACTGTTAGATTAGGCCAATTTTTGGTTAATACTAATGCATAATATATTCTGTTATGCCTAGGCTCCATTCTTGGAAGGTGTCTCACAGTTTTCAGAGAGTGTAAGAGAAGTACTT
Organism: Phoenix dactylifera; assembly: GCF_051530095.1. Lineage (NCBI taxonomy): Eukaryota > Viridiplantae > Streptophyta > Magnoliopsida > Arecales > Arecaceae > Phoenix > Phoenix dactylifera. The sequence goes on from NC_143195.1 coordinate 32,119,075, forward strand.
GCAGCAGCTGATCGTTTAGAACGTTATCTTTTTCACATAGTCCGTTCTGTACGAAATTGTGTGGGATCTCCGATTATCAATTATTTACATCCATATCAGGTTACATACCCATAACTTGACCAACTGCACTAAACATTACATATGAGCTTTTTATATATTGTATTTGATGATGCTTGCTTAGCGTGTCATGTGTATGTAACTGCAGGGATTTTTGTCTTCTCTTTCATTTTGGGTGTTCATATACTTGGCATGGTGGTTAAACTCAAATATTTATCACTAAAATATACTAATACAAGTAGAATGTTCATGTACAGCAAATAAGATTGCTCTGGATTGACTTGCAGTTCAGGTGCTTGATGAGGATATTTGCAAATTTGTGGTTTCATACCTGGCTTGCACACAAATTTCTTGCTTATGCATAAGAATTTAGTCATTGAAGTTTTTAAATTGGTAAAATTTGTTATCGGAGTTAATTAACTTGACATGATCTGTTTAGTATCTCTCTACACAGATACAGCAAATTTGTGCACCACTTATTCTTCAATGGTTACATACTCAACACGACATCATCTTAGAGTGGACAAAACGTGCTATCCAGATAGAGGTAGGTTTGCTTGATCAGCAAAATTGGTTCTAACAGTATCTTTTATCTTTTTTTAAAAAAATTGTTCTGGGAAGTGATTATGTAATTTAGAATACATTTTACTTCATATACTGGATATTGTAGACCAAGGTATGCCATACCGTACCGAATCGAATGGTCGGAGCATACCGTACCGTACTAGGTTAGTACTAGTATGAAGTACAGGGGGCATACCAACATTCGATACACCAAATCAGCCCCTGTGCCAGACGTACTAATACAATAACATGGTGGCACCGATATGGAGCTCGGCACTGAGATGGCGTACCTTATTGTAGACCACTTTCTCAATATTTCATGCTGTTTTCCTAGTTTAGATGATTGTTTTTTACTTTGTGTACTTTGAACTGATAAAAATATATAATTTGTGTTTATGCATTTCACAATCTTAATTGTTTGTTTGCAGTTTATGTGTGTGTGTGTGTATGATTAGGTACTTCTAAAATATGCACGAGACTAATAAATAATTTATGAACAATAATTGGCCAATAAACATGCTATAGGACCAATATGTCTTATAAACATTTGAATCAAGATTTAAAATACCAGTGGGATGACAAGGCGTTCCACTATCGTGACAAGGCAATGATCCAAGTGTTGAGATGGGATGATTTGGGAAGTGGACCAGGATGGGACGGGACATCCACTATCTCGAGTGTTAAGATGCCAGACGGCCTTGTCCCACGGAAAAACTGGGACAACCTTATCCCATGGCATTAAAACCTTGACTTGAATATGCGGTGAGACCTGATTATTAAAGGTACACACATGTCTATGTAAAAGCTACACATGTATATATTTTTCAAGATCGCATGTATGTAATTTTCAAAGTATGTGTATACAAGATATATATGTAAATATGTATTTATACATGTATATACACATGCAAAAAATCAATGCATATAAATACATAACTATTAAAGTTGTATCTCGACTAATTAGTTGTTTTTTGAAGTTCAATTTTTTAAATGCTCTTTAATGTGGTTGTTTATGTTCTCCTTATTGGTTCACTTGATGCTCTTTAATGTGGTTATTTATGTTCTTCATAGGATTGGGAGCCTTTATCATCTCAACAAAGGCAAACAACATCCATAATTGAAGTCTTTCGAATCATTGAAGAGGTTTAAATCACTGCAAACAATTTGTTCAATTTTTAAATGCATTCAAAATTTCAAATATTATTTAATTTTTGTCCCTTTGAGAGGGTTATTTCATGTACTTCGTAGTTGAGTTTAATGTATTCTGCATTTATCTCTTTAAGAAGATTGTCAAATTATGGTGAAGTTGATGTAACCAGAACAAATTTGATGAGCATGAAATTTCTTTTTTTGCTAAAGGATGGCGAAACCATCTCCAATTGCCCTGTTCGGGGCATATCAAGCCGTACCGACGACGGATTGTGATGGTTTTGGCAAGCAAATTGAGAATCTAGTGATGGAGGGGGAGATGGAGAAGGAAAGAGAGGAAAGAGAAAGAGAGAGGGGGAGGGAGAGAGAGGGAGATGAAGGAAGAGGGAGGGAGGGTGGTAGACGGCTGACGGAGGGCTAGGGAGCTGCGCAGACGGGCCCTTTTTGGGACTCTTGTTTCGAATGAAACAGGAAAATCAGAGGCGAAGCCCCTTCTGCGCCCCTCCATACGGCTCCCCAGCCCTCCGCCGGCCTCTACTGACTTTTTCCCTCTCTCTCCCTCCCTTTCTCCCTCTCCCTCTCCCTCCCTCCCTCCCCCTCTCACTTTTCCTCTCTCCTGTACTCCTGCTGCCCCACCCTCCCCTAGCTCTGTCATGTCAGTATAGGCCCAGCACAGAACGGCATAGTACCATGTTGCTGAGCAACCAACACGGGCCTTGATATCGGCATAGCGATCCTTGGCTAAAACTGAATGGGATGTTTTTATTTTTGCCAAGCATTTAGAAATATCAAAACCACAGCCAGCAAGCCTCATGACATTTGTATATTATCAACATAAGTCATTAATTGTCATTTTATGCTAAGGCTATGCTTTTCATAAGTGCAAGATGTTTTTCAAAACTTCCATCCAAACTTTCCTTTGATTCTCCTTTTCTTTAATCTTGGAAAAAATAGTACTTTTAGGTATTACTTGCTTCTTTTGACGAAAGATTTCACTTTTTGTATTATTGATAATGAGAGCTTTTTTTTTTGTTCTCTTCTTTATAAAATTTCTTATATTCATGAAACCAAGATACCAAGGTATTCTAGGCATCTTAGTCTTATGTAATAACAGAAGAATAGTAAATTTTGTATACTAGTAAGTATTCTTTTTTCTTGATATTTACTACCTCTAGTATTACCTTTTGTAAAAAAACTGTTTTGATCATTTTTCCTATTTTTCAATCTTTAGTATGTTGAGAGAGCAAGAAACTGAATTACTGAATTAATCAAAATTCCTATAGATAGATCTAGTAAGTAGTGATATTCCTTTGATTCTACCCATTGAAAAAATATCTGGTAAAAAAAATGGAGATTTCCTTTATAGACAAAAGAAATACAGGATCAAGGAACAAAACTGCAAATTGTAGAACAGAAATCTTGTTGATTACAGGTTTTCTCTTTGAGTATCCATTATTAGTGATTGATGATCTATAATGACATGCAATATTCGAAATTTGAATAGCATCCTTAGGGATTGAGGAGATACAGGCCTTTTTAGTTACAGTTCAGGGTCTTGCTTTGTCCTGCCACTAAGTATTTGTGCTGTCCCACTGTTACAAATCAATAAAAGATAAGAAACTCTTATGTTTATTTCAGCAATGTATAATGATTAAATATGTGCGAAGATCTAATCTTACATGGCTATGGAATTAGCTATTTCAACTGGAAGGAGTTGTTTTTCCTTGCTGGCATTGTAAAGGCTTGTTGCTGCATTCTAATTGTCAAGTATTGTTTTGTGTTTAAAATTTACACGCTTATTTCTCAGGAAAAGTCAAGCACAAAATAGGAACGAATGAAACTTTTTGAACCAGTCATAGGACCTTTAACTTAACAAAGAGTGGACTGTGGACCATTTACACTTTTCATCATGCAAACCTTCTAATCAAATGCTTCCCTAAAATTAGATTTCCCTCTTTATTCAGTTATGCTGCTGGTATTTTATGTATTTATGTCATTGCTTTCCTCTTCATGCATGAGATAAAGATCTAAGATTATAATTATTTGCAGATTGTTGATCAATTCTTTAACTTAAACCTTCCTATGGATACGATCCATTTGCGATCTTTACTCATTGGAATTGTTCAGAGCCTTGATTCTTATTTGCAATACATGGTCAATCAGCAAGGTATGATTTGCACCATGGTAGAAGTCCATTGTTTAATACCCTAAACTATTTAAAGATATTTGTTGCAATATGATAAACAGTTGTGAAAGAATATAGTAATACCAAGCTAATCCTTTTGATTTTGCAAAGTGATGCATTATTATTTGTTTCATTTTGTCAACTTGGTATTCTAGTATGTCTAATACTTTTAGGAATCTTCTTATATTTAATACGATTTCAAAGGTAGTCATACAATTAAGTATTAGGATATTCTGTGTCTTGCACATGCTCCTTATGACAGCAAAGCACATGTTTTGTTGTGGCATGCTGATTTTGGCATGCATTAGCAGAAAAAGATATGAATGTAAACAAATTTGTAACTAGTAGCCATGGTATGCTGAACCGGTCGGTTTAGCTCGTACCAGACCAATACCGATAGGCACCGATCTAGTACAGCCCTTGAAATCGGTTTCGACCCCATCTGGGTCAGAACCAATTGGATCCAACTCCGTACCGGTGCGAACCGGCTCGGTTCTCGTACGGGTTAAATATTAAATTTGCCACGCGATGTGGCCTTTTTGTCGACAGCACGCGGCCTTTCTCCGTGGCCGACAGCGCATAGCCTTTCATCTCATGATTTAAATCATTTAGAAGTAATAAGATGCATCATCTAGTTTAAACCTTAAATCTAAACATAAAAACATCAAAAAAAAAATCCAAAAAAGAGAGCTCCTCTTCCTCCCCTCCCCTCCCCTCCCCCTCCCCCAAAAAAAAAATGACGTCGGGCCGAAACTCGGCCGAACTAGCCAAACCGGTACGGTGCTGGTTCGGTACGGTACCAGTACCAGTGCCCACCAGTATGTCAGTACGGTCGGTACAGCGGTTTAAATAAAAATGGGAAGTTTATATTTCAAATACTAAGAACACATTACGTGTTGTAGATATTGTTAGCATGCAAGAAACTCATATAGTATTTATATGCCATGATTTTCCTTCATCTCCATTGTTGATCCAACTTAGAATGATGATATTGTGTTGGCTCGTACTAACCGTACTGTACCGTATCGATAAGGTACCAGTATGGTATTGAGGTTTGGTTCGGTACGGCCATACCAGTCCAAACCGCATGGAACCACCCTGTCCTTCTCAGTTGCAGGTGGCACCATGGCTAAGAGTGTAAAAAAAGTGTTAGAAGACGGTCTCGGTACGAGGTGTGTACGATACCATACCTAATCGTAGCGTATCGAATCGATAACATACCAGTATGATTCTCGGTACTGGTTGCGAACCCTAGTTATTACTGCTTCTAATTCATGTAGCATGTCATCATATCCTCAACGAAAGCCAAAAAAAGATTTGAAATCCTAGTCCTGGACTCGATATTGGTTAGGGATTGAGTTGGTGGATTTGTTCTGACACCTAGGATGGCCTCACATCTTAGTAATTTCCCTGGAACATTATTTTTTTCTCTCTCACTTGTTCTTAATTGCTGTTTAGAGACTTTTTAGGGTTTTTCTTAGGTCATTTAGGATTATAGGTGGTTTTCAAGCCCATGAATCTTATGGTGCTGGTAATAGTATCGTCACTGATTTGGCATTGTTATTCGCTTTTTCTTTTTTTTTTTTTAGTTTTTTATTTGGAACATAAATGCTATTTGGGATATTGTGTTGTTTTATTTGTTTCTTCTACTGTCCATAGCATGGTCTGCCGTACCGGTCGGTACGGATCGGTACCGGCCGGTACATACCGGTACCGGACTCTACCGGTACGGTACATCTACATATTTCGGTACCGAACCGTACCGACCGGTACCGATGCGTACCGACGCGTACCGATCCGGTACCGACGCGTACCGATCCGGTACCGACCCAAACCGACCAGTTCGTACCGGCTCCAAATTTTTTTTGGCTTTTAGCCCCATCGGTACTGTACCGGTTCGGCTCGGTTTGGTTCGGTACCGTACCGGTACCGATGCCCACCGGTACGTCGGTACAGTCGGTACCGCGTACCTTGGTCCATAGATTTTTTATGTTTTTTTCAGTTTATTAATTTTTTAAGGTTCCACGCCCTTGAACATATTAGAAATCTATTGTTCTAAAAATCAGTTGCTATGGCCATGATAGTGACCGCTATGGTGGTTTTGGCCCAAAAACACTATATCTAAGTATCGTAGCAGCGCTATATGGTGCTTGGATAAGAATCAGCTGATATATTGGGTAAAAACTATTACAACAGCCGCTATACTACGAGTTGAAAGCAGGTGCTTTATTCTGTATCAGGTTGGAATGCTTTCGAATTGGACCAATCCAACAATCAGCTGATCCAACCAGCGGTGGATCCAAGGTTCGCCGTACCGGTACCGAACCCCGTACCGGTGCCGCATTAGTATAGGCGTACCGAGTGTCGGTACGGTACCGTACGCTCGGTACCGACCGTACCGACATTGGTGTACCGATACCGGTACCCATCGGTACGGGTACGGTACGCTCGGTACCGACCGGTACCGACCGGTACAGCGAACATTGGGTGGATCCAAGGGGGCTGCAGTAGTGGTGGATCCAAGGGGCCTGCGGTGGTCATGGCCCTTTCTGAGAAATCTGAAACCATTTATTATGCATAGGACATGCCCCTTTCCCCCACAATCGTTAACAAATGTCCCCTCATGCCCCATCGCTTTCCACTTTGACCAATCAAAATTTCAAAAATTTGATAGTTGCGGGCCCCTGCTAAAAAACAGTAAGATGTGTCCACCTCCAAGCTCTAGAGTCCAGCACCCATTCTCTACCATAACAACTCACCTTATATCAAAATACTTGAATTTCAAATAGGTTTTCAAAAATCTTATATGAAAACTATGCAATCTTTCACTTTTCATTCTTTATGAACCTAAAATACTATTTGCTTGGTTTCAGTTTCTAGTTAATAGAAAAGTTTTGCCACCAATTTATTTTACTCGATGTTAAAGTTGGAGTAGAGGAGTTTGCACAGGACTCTTAGGCCTAGATGGTGGATCCTTTTATAAATTACCAATTACCTTTCTAAATAGAGAAAGAGAACACCAACACAAAGCTCTAGTCTCACACTAATGAGGGCATCAAGAAAAGAGGTCGAATAATCTTGTCTCCAGAAAGATCGATACTTCTTCTATTCCAAAACCATCTTCGAGTTGGATGCCATTCTTCCAATCCCACAAATTCGCACCATTAAAAGGAAGAGGCTCCATAGGGATGTTTTAACATCACAGAGAATTTGTTTTCTGAAGGCAAACATCAAGATCAATGTGTGTATTCATCGAGCACAACAACTATATTGAAATTATGATACTCAAATGTTATAACTGTATGCAATAACTATGGGACTTGCAAATACATTGTTATATTAAATGCGCAAGTAATTTTAATTTATTCTTTGTGCTTTTTCCAAACTCTCATGTCACAAATGCATGCATTAGTTAATATGTTCTCTAATTGTCAAATATATAGCTATAGAATAATCAATATATTAAGAATTGTAAATGATCATATTTTATGGTCAAGATTTCAAATCATGGGTAAGTTAATGCATAATCAGTTGCATTTTAAATTTTTTTAAAAAAATTCATTGATAATAAATTTTAGTATTTAATTATTTAACTTTTGCTGTTTTTGTTATGTTGCATTGGCCCCCCAAGAACAAAATCCTGAACAAATCTTGAACAAAATCCTGGATCCACCCCTAGGTCCAGGAGGTTGGTTAAAGCACGGGCAAGTCAAATATTACATGCCCTAGTTGGATGGAAAGAGGAGAAAGAGAAGTTTGCTATATAATTATGTCATCTTTCTTTATGGTCGATTTTATGTGATTGTGGACATTTTTATATTATGAATGATGTTATTTTGTTTGATGGATGATGATATTTCTAGTTAGATTATGGATCTTTACATCATATGGATGTTTACAAAATTATTATGATGCTAGGTAGTAATGTTTTATGGTTTTTTCATGAGTTTTTATAGTTTGCATGAAGTTGATATAAAATATTCATTTTCGGTACTTAGTCAGAAAAATATAGGTATATTTTAGCAGCTAGCTTTGGGTACATAGCACCCGTCATAGCACCCGACATGACCTAACTTGTACTAGTTGATATCGGCTGGGGCCTGTTATTGATCTAGTTTGTACTAGCTAGTACCTTCATGTACCAGTTGGGATGACCCTAGTTTTCTGGTACTGCGGTCCTAGACCAATCCCAGGGCGTGGAATCTCACTGGTTCAATCTAGGACAGGACGACTTGGATGGATGCATACAAACTGGGACTTGAAACCTTGGCGAAAAGCATTAGTTGCAAGAAGCTTTGGATTGCTTTGGATAGAAACAAGAATATTCTAGATCAAGGTTCATTGTTTCGATACCGAACTTCATATCGGTGCCACACTAGCACTGCACTGGTATGGTACGGTATGAATTTTTTCAGCATACCGAGTATTGGTACGCCATCTATACTAAATACTAGTACCGAACCGATACGGTATGGTACGCTCTGTACCGCCCAGTTCGGGCTGGTATGACAAGCTATGTTCCAGATGTTTAGAAATGCTTTTAAAAGGGGAAATAACACATTGTCATGTACTGCTATTTTTGTATCTATACTGAGAGTCTAGGAGCATCAAATCAAGTTGAAACATAACAATGTAGATCAAGCACAGACACACTTTGAGATGTACAGTGCAAATCACATGAAAGCACCTCACATTGGTACATAGTGATATAGGCCAACATGGATGTTATATATACTCTTTCCAGAGTTGATGAAAGCGATATGTTATGTTGTTCTTCTAAAGATTAATAATTTGTAGCACTAGTTCTTGACTGATATGTTTGTTTTTTCTTTCTTGGGTGCAGTCGACAAGCGTATGTTATATCCTAGCCCACCAGCTTTAACACGGTATAAAGAGTCAATTAATCCTTTCACAAAGAAAAGGTCTGCAGAGCATGCATTTATTGAGGAGAAAATAGCCAGACAGTTAAATGATTTGACAGTACTAAAACTATGTGTTAAACTTAACACTCTGCATGTGAGTTTCATTCTTTCAAATTTTTCATTAACCTGGTTATTTTTGGGTAAATAGAAGCAATCAATTCTCTTATTTTCCCAGTCAGGTGAATGAGCATATTATGTATTGGCTTCATCTTCATTAGTAGATTATATATTTAACTTCTTGCGTATTTAGTAGTATAATGTTGAAAATTGATTTCTGTTTTATGCATGGAAATGGAGACCATGGAAATTTTATTATGTTTTGATATATGCAAAAGGTGCCCTATTATTTAAACTGTAGCATGGTATAATTGCATATGTTCCCTGTGCAGCGGTGTTTTGCTTTGAAGAATCCTGAGCTTTGTTGTTTTATGAACTGTATGTAGGTTTATATAGACAGAGGTGGTCTATCTCTGATAAAACTATACAGGAGCAAACTTTTCTAATGCATGAATTACGTGTCTCAAAGCCTTGACTTGCAGTTCAGAGAGTTAATTGCTACAGCATGCAAGGTTCCCATCAAAGATAAAAATAGATAAAGGAAAGAGAAAGGAAAAGAAACAAGAAGATGAAAAAAGAAGATGAAGAGGATTAAGATTGGAGGGAGAAGAGAGTGATTATGAATTATTTAATGGGCTTTATTTTGTCCAATTACATATGATGTTGTATAGGGGTGGCAATCGGGTAGGGTCAGATACAGGTCGGATCAGAAAATCATAAACCTGAACCTGACCTCTTTATTAAACAGGTCAGAAAATTACAACCTGATCCTGACCTGTTTATTAAATGGGTAACCCGACCTGACCCGTTTAACCTGTTTAATAAACATGTTAGAATTACGTTTAACCTAACCCGACCTGACCTGACCCGTTAAACAGGTAATCTACTAACCTGTTTGCCCTCCTCTTTCTCCGCCGCCTCCAGGAATGCCTTGAGAGTTGAGACCCTCCTCCTGCTCCTTGTTATCGACCTTCGGGTTACAAGGCTAATAGGCGATAGGAATTTGGAGTCTTTTATCTCAACTGGAGGTTTAGATTGGGCTCGGGATCTGCCGTTAATTTACTGGTCGAGGAGGGAGGAGACGGTCTTGAGCGGCGAGGAGGGATTCGAGAGTCGGAGCGGAGGCGCTTGAGGACGAAGAGGTAACCGGTGGGGTTGGCCCGGGGTTCGATAGGAGGGGCCGCTCGCGGCCGTGAATGGCGACGCCAGGGCCGGCGGCGGCGGCAGCCTCCAGGGAGGGTGCGGTGCTGCGCCACCGCCAGATCGCCATTTTGCGTCGTGTCGGTGACGATGAAAGGGTCGGACACGATGGGTGGAGGGGAAGGGGGAGGACGGTGGTGGGGGTGGGGGAGAGCCGGAACCAGAAGGTCCCCTTTTAGCAAAAAAAAAAAAAGAACTGGAGGTCCCTCTTACCGGAGTCGACGGGGTCGTCGTTGCCGTCGTCGGACGAGGACTCGTCCTCGTCGGAGTTGCCCTGCGAGGCTGCAGTTCTTGAGCTCCTCGTACCTCTGGAGAGCCTCCCGCTTCTTATTGTGCTCCAACCGCAGGAGTTGAAGAGATCGATCCCTATCGTGGAGCGGAGATATGCATCTAGGCCTCTAGGGTTCGATCCCCAATCCCCATCACGGAGCGGAAAAGGAAATGTCGTATGTGAGCAGTTTGATTCTTAACAACCGATCGAACATCATTCATCCGTCTGCACGGATTCAAAGCAGCTAAAAAATATCTAAAGGTTCCATATATTAAACAGGTTAAACGGGTCAAGACATCTAAAACCTGTATCCGACCCAATTAATAAACAGGTTAAATGGGTCAACCTGTTTATGACCCGAATCTGTTTAGGCCAAACCCAAACCTGTTTATGGCGGGTCGAACATGGGTCGGATTGGCGAGTCGAGTCATATTTTGCCACCCCTAATGTTGTACCCATTTGAAATTATGAGCCAAAAAGATAATATGGACTGAGAAGGATGGGCATTCTACGTAAGGGGGGCAAAATTCCAGGTCCAGTTTGGATCCAGGTCAAACAAGACCTTATAGTTTACGGTTTTCTGCTTGATTCAAACCTGATCTAGATCTGGATTTCAATCAATATAGTGTGTGGAGTCAAACATGGTTTTAATTTGGTCAACAGTATGACCCAGTTTGATGCAATGCTAAATATTGAATGTGATGCATACTAGAGAGTACAGTTTTGAAACTCGATTCTAAGCACCATAATATCCAGATTTACCAACCCAAATCCAACCCAGTTATTAAGCCTTATAGTAAGAACCTGGATTATCTGAATTTACAGATCCAGAACCTGGCTCTGACCCAATTTAGAGCACTATGCAAGGGCCTCAATTTTTTGAATATGCAGATCTGGAAAGATCTGAATTTAGATTCAGATAAATTTTTTGTCCCGACCTGGTTTTTGAGCAATGATTTTATTGTATGGATGTAGTCTTTTCAAAGTTGGTCTGTGTCAATCAGACACGGTGCACAAAATTTTGCCACCCCCAATTCTACTACTTCTATTCAATTTATGCACCAATGATGATAGAGACATGCATCTTTTTGCAGTCAGTATCATTAGTTGTTCATCCACTCTTAATTCTTCGCAAAAGAGCACATTTATAAAATTATGGTATTAAAGCAATCCCTATCCTTCAAAAAATATATGGAGTTTACATTGCTATGCTCTATTTGTTTCCTAAGTTTTTTATTTTTCTTCGTCATATCCCATCTTACTCTAGTTTTCTAATATAATGCTTCATAAACATGAATAGAAACAAGAAGCTTATGGTTTTCCATCTATATGGGTTTGTAATTTTTCTCTTTCTTGTCCTATTTTTTATGTATAACTCCTATTCATTCTATGTTATCCATTTCTTTCATCTTTTTAGTTTTCTTTTCAATGCTATCTGATATCATCCAGAATATTCATGTTCTTGTGGGGGCATTTGCCTTCAAAATCAGGGTGAGGGCAGGACTGAAACCTAGGTCCTTGGTACCAGCTTCAAAGAGTTCACTGACTACACTAGTTGGCACCCTCTAGGGCAATGTTGTATTAATATTCTATTAATTGTTTTAGTCAGCATCCCTGCCACCACTTCCTCCTCCTCTCAATCCCTTACCTTGACTATATGTACAGATCTATTTCATGTCATGTCTCCCTTGGTAATTACATTTCATTCTTGCTCAAATGCCATAAAGCTCCATTTCCACTCTCTTTGTACAAGAAGGTTGCTCACTTGCTCCCCTAGTGTAATATATCCACATGAGCTGCCAAAGCTTATTAATCTTATTGTTTTCTCATATTCTTGTAATGGTGTGCATATTCCAATCTCTCTATTTACAAGAAATTTATCTGTGCTCAAATCTGGTGGGAGTGAGAAGCAGGGTAGACATTTGCTATTGGTTAATTATATGAACCCTGCTTAGAAAGCAACATGCTATCTGATGGTCTTTGCTTTTGTTTTGTTCAATGGAGAAAATTATTGCAATAAATAAATCAAAATTGCCTATCCTCCAAAATTTTACTGTTTTGTATATGTTGTGCTTAAATCTGTAGTTCATGATAAGTCAAAATGGTGCTCAAGAGGAGCTCAGATGCAGTGGAAGTATTTGGTGCATAAGTAGGAGGCTGAGAGCATGATGCCAGTAGTCAATCTATGTCATCTTTAGTAGGATATAAAAGCATGAATTTCGATGAAACCGATGAAGAGTTTAAAGTTGATATCCAGATGACTTGAAGTATATGCATAAATGCTGCTTATGCCATGCAATCTCGTCACACCTGATTTGAGTTGGAAAAAGAGTCTTGAGGTTGTACTCCAACTGACCAATTGACTAGCTTTGGATCAGTGCTTGAAGTTCGTTGACCTGGAATGATCCAGTTTAGCAGGCAGGTTGTGGGTCAGCAACTCTACCATGGTTAACCTAATTCCTCATGGCAACATAAATAAATACATAAGTGCATAAATGTTAAAATTTTAAAAATTCTAAAAGAGCAAAATAGAAAAATATGAAAAAAAGTATAATAATAATTCAATTGTTTTTTAGCATTTACATAGTAAAATGATGATATTTCATATTATCGCATAAACACACACACAAATAGTACAATAATTCCAAAATGATCTTTGCACGCGTTCATATGTAAATAAAACTTTTATTTTAAGGTTTATAGAATCTTACTTTAATTCATAACAAAATCCACATAGTTCATAATCAGATTTATATGAATCAAGAAATCTTCATTTGAACCAAGATATTTCTGTGATCGAAAATTAAAAATATAAGCTCATGAAAAGGGATCAGATTCAGAAAAATGTGAGTGTGATATATGAATAAAAAATCTAAAAACAGATCCTGTTCACTGCTTGCTTCTTAATTAAATCGATAATTTAGATTCAATGATTCCATATCTCACAACATATCTATGTTTTCTGTAGCATTTGAAAAAACTTCATGATGTCAGAATAAATCTCAATATAAGGACATCATCCATGTCAACGTTATCTTACAAATTTCATGGCCTGCCAATGCCGGTGGCTGACCACATATGCAATGCTGGCTCCTCTGTGAAAACTCAAAGGAAATTCTATCTAACATACTCCCTTTCTCACGAAGCAAAAACAGATTCTTTGGTGGCAGTAAATCGTATAATAAGAGAAAGGCTGCACATAAAAAGAAAAGGGGAGCAGTCAGTAATAGCAAGCAGCAGTTTGTCCCATTCCTTTGAATTGAATGTTCATTCTTTAATGTCACAAACAAGACTCATACTTCAGACTTTGAACTTGTTGAGTCAGGAGCTGTAATCCGCAGCTTTAGAGATAGGGGCGGCAGTCACAGCATTGCCCTGTTAGAATGGGCTAGAGCGAATCTTTTTTTTTCCACTTTGACTTCGCACTCACCGGGCAATAATCACGATGAAGCATCCAGGGAGAATCATGGGGTAGGTGAGAGGCCTCAGAGTGAAGTCGTTGTAACGGAACTCAAGACCCAATCCGCTCTCTTCCCTCTCGGTCTATGACTCGGGGTCCCTCCCTGTCTGAAAGAGCATCACGGAAACTGAGCTCGTCCGGTTTAGGGGGAAACCATTCGAAAAAGGAAGGTTAACCTCCACTACTCGTTGTCTATGAGTGGAATCGCCCGTCCAACCTTATAGGAAAGAACGTTAGCGGGACTGCCGTACTAGAAAGAGGATTCGTTCGGAAAAGCCATAATCCTATGTAATTCAAGTTATGGAAAGAGAAGCTGCACGGGAATGACCCATATCATAGGAGTTTTTGGTTGACAGATTTAGGTGTCCAGATAGCTGTGGCCGCAATTGGCCACTCCACAATGGTTGGTGACTAACAGTGGCCAATTGATGGGTCCAAAGTCCAAATGAAAAAAGGCCAACTGGTGGAGTAGAGGAGAGGGGGAGAAGCCTCCGGCTATCAGTGACCAAACAGCAGCAAGCAACGGTGAAGGATGGGGATGGCAGAGGACAAGGACCATGCTGTCACTCCCCAAAACTAGGGCATCGAATAATTGAGCGCCCTTGCCCTGCTACTTTCCCAAACACACCGAATCCCTTTTAGGTTTTTCATTTTATAAAAAGAAAAACATTATTAACTCGGGTGGGTGGAAGGTGGGTTAACCTATTCTGGGTTGACCAGTTCAGCTGCTCGACCCAGCAAGTCAAATGGGTTTCAGGGAATAGCAGGTTCTCAATTCGCTCGACCTGCCAATGGCTGCCGGTGCACGGTCAGGCGCGTTGACTTGTTCAATTGGAGAGTGTCTCTAAATGTGCTTCGGACTGTCACATGGAGAAGTGACATTTCTATGCACTGCAGTAGCATTTTCGGTTCTATATAAACTTGGGCATCGTTTAAATACTGTCTTAACATACTAAAATGGTTGATCCTCTAGCCTCAAGGAAGGCTCTTTGCAATTGCAACTTGAATACTTGAATGTACTTCAGACTGAATTGTTTGCACTAAAAACTACATCAAGGATTCAAGAAAAATCACTATTCGACAATTATTGTTTTTTGTATATGTGAATTTTTTCAGCAGTCTGTCAACCTACGAGCTGTGCTACCGGGAGTTTCTGCTATATTTAGTAGCTGTTTTTAGAGATTGGTGAAGAGGTGGACTAACAATGAATTCCAGTTGCTATGATAATGTGAGGTGAGGTGGAAAAGAAATTGAGATATAGGTATCAATATAACTTCACAAAACGTCATCTTTCTTATACCCTTAAGCTAATTGGCATGTTTGAATGAAAAGCATGTACATTAAATGACCTTTATAAATTATTTCATTTAATTTTTTTATACAATACTTAACATATAGAGTTTAGTTGAAATTTTTTCTTCCTATGCCTCCCAAATATCCTTGTTCTTCCTGTTGCCAATTCAGACAATTGGATGTCTGTGAATCCAATTCTCGTGTTCATGCCCATGCAACACTATTTGAGGGCATGCAAACTACTGTTACGTTAGTTTAGCGACTTTGGAGCCAACCTGTAAATCATGGCCAATATGGTAGAATGAATGAAGCATGCAACATTACTGGGGTGGACTTCAAGTAGGATTAGGATGTCTAAAATGGAGGAAAGTAGGAAACCATTATTAGCATCGATCCAAATTTAGAATAGAGATAACAACATTTTATGGGTTCCTATCATTTCAAAGAGAGTTGAACAACAAATCTGGTAGTGAGATTTGAGCTTAAATACAATTGATGTACATGTTTGGAAGTCTAAAATGGGAATTCACCCATCTGATTATGATCCATTCTGCAACATGGGGGAAAAAAACCAAGATCTCTTACCTGTTCATTGAATGGTTACAAACGGATTTTTTCCCCAGTAACATGCCATGTGAAAATGCATGGTGGACAAGCAATTGAGGACCTATACTATTAACTGTGGTTTGGATATCGTAAAGCGCGTGGACCAAAATTTTATGGGTCTGAAATCTGAATTCTTCGGATGGTAGAGCAAATCTAGGCAGGTATCATGTTGGTAAAAAGTATCTTTTCTGTCCTTTTTGCATAGAAGAAATGCATAGGAAGAAACTTCCAGAACAATTCACTTTTGGTTAGTTGGTTCAAGTCCTATTGGTTCAAAATACATGGTGAGCCACCTCAATATAGAATCCGCGCCACCAATCATGTTCTACAGCATCTAATTTATGTAAAATCTAAAATCATGAAAGAGGTTTCTTCCTATCAAGGGATAAGATTTTTTAATAATAACAAACTAAATAATTTAATATAATTTCTATTTCATAAATACTCGATCTGATAGGATTTTAGTCAGTATTGATGTTTAGATCATCGTTGATGATGGTTTGATATGGTCTTCTTAATTCATGCACTCTAGCACTACCAGCCATTTAATGCTTTAGTTGGTGCATTAACAAGAAAATTGAACTTATGATTTTGGCTTTTAGACTTATAAAACTTTTATATTATGTATATAATGTGGATTCTTAATTTTTGTTGTCCTGTTGTTGGCCTGGAAATTAGGTGATGGTAACATGCTGTATCATGCCCAGCTGTGCTGTTACTTCATTGCATTTCACAAATTAAATATTTTTATTTTCACAGTCAGGGATCATTTTTTTTTAAATTATAACATAGACGAAATTGTCAAAGTTAGTATGCATCTCTATGTAATATAACATTTGAAAAAACACTCAACAACTCTTGCTTATTTGTTTCAAGTTCGCCTCATAAACTTGTAATGTTATATAGCATTTTCTTAAAGTTTTGTTTTATTCATAAATATGCAGTACATACGAGATCAACTTGATACACTAGAAGATTCTGTAAAGCAATCTTGGGAACTTGCTCAATCAGGTAACTATCTCAGTATTTTGGGGATATTTCAAATTGTTATTTTTATTAGATTCGATTCATATTTACGAGGTTTTAAATACCATGGAACAAGGCCATCCGGGTTTTGCTATGTAACGGAACGCCTCATGTCCCTACACTTGGGATGCTGGATGTCTTATCCTGGTCCATTTCCCAACTCCTATCCTGACATTCAGGATGGTGGATATCTTGTCCTAGTCCATTCCGACTCGTCCCATCCCAACATTCAGGATGGTAGGATGCCCCGTCCTACCAGTACTTAAAACCTTGTATGAGGGACTGTAAATATTTAATGATGAGAAAAAAAATCATGTTCAACTGAGTTTATAATGAAGAAAAAATGGATAGATACGTGCGATGCTTGGAACACAGTTATTATACCTCATCCATGTCCATTATGGCAACAATTTGCTTAATTCAAATGCTAAATCTAATTTGATATAACGAATTATTATGATTTGATTTTGCTTTTATTAGGTCTTCTTTATTGTCATGAGGCTGTTGGAATTAGAGAATTGCCTTCCCAGACGCACAACTCACTGTACACTAGTTTGTTCTAGACATTTAACTTCAGTTTTTTTGTCTTTGTTCTTTCTCTTCTTTCTCTTATTTCTTTTGCCTCCTTTCTTTGTTCTTTTCATGGTAAAAAGAGAGATACTCTTTGACCTTTTTTTACCTTGTGGAATTTCTCTCAATCTTTCCTTTCTCATTTATCTTACATTTAATGAGTCTTTTTCTTTCAGGTTGATATATGGCTAATCGTACGATTTTGTTAGTGATATCTGAATGCTAATTGCTATTTGATTCCAATCATTTTCTTTTCTGGTTAATGTTGGCCTAATATGTTCTGATCCATCTAATGTGTATCTCAGTGTCGTGACAAGCATAGCCAATGTTTCTGGGGTAGCATCTCTAAGTCGATTTCTTAATATTTGCTGCAGTTTTGACATTGTCAAATTGCTTGTCTTGTGCAGGTCAAACTTTTGGAGCTGCTAAGCAAGATTTATCCATATCTAGTGAACCAGTTGACGAACTATTTACTATTTTCGATGACATCAGAAGAAGTGCAGTAGATGCAAGTGATACAATTACTGACTTCATTGGTAAGCTACCAATTTGTTTACAATACATCATTGCATTGTTTGCTAACAGGGTACTTTGTTTTTCTTTTGAGAAAAAAATTATTTTGAAGTATTCTGCATCAGAATTATTGCTATTGGGAAATGTACATATACATAATCTTTTATTAAACACAAAGGGAGAATGGTTAGCAGATGGTGAGGAGGTTCTTCATATCAATTTTATATCCTCCAGGTAACCATTTAAAACAGAAAGTTGCAGGGAAAAGGAACATGAAAGATGAGAGTAGGGCTGACAAAACTCAAGCCAAACCCACCAACCTGCCCGAACCTGCCAGTAAAAAACTGGGTTTGTGTTTCATGACCCAGCAAATCAGGGTTAAACAGAACCTACCTGGTCAAATATGTAATGGGTTTGGATTAAGCATCCAGACCCGGTTGGGTCACTAAATTTTTGATTTTTGAATAAAAATATATATAAAAGACTGCTGTAGGACTTGAAGTCCAAGAATTCTTTGCCTTTTTTTTTCCTTCCTTGTTTCTTCTTTCTTTAGGGGTGCAGGGTAAGGGATCAAGAGGTTAAGGCCTTCTCTTCAAGCACAATCACTCCCATCACCCAGCTTAGCTGCTGCACCATGAGCATTTTTGGTTCTCTACAATTTTGTTGGTTTGAAATCAGTGATCTTTCAAGATCTTGTTTTTGCAAATGATTGAGATTTCAAAAGTACTTATTATATAAGGTTTTGTATAATAAATTCTAGGTTGTTTGCTGAAATCGAGAACTTTTCATGGATTAGGATTGATTTTCCTTTGAACTTACTATTCTAGAATATATTATTTTCTCTGATTCAAGTGATTCTTTTCTATCTCTCCACCGATTTCCTAGATTCATATTAAGTCCCAGAAGGACATCTCGTCGGCCGTCTGGTGGGGCACCATCCCAAGTGTCAAATTGGACCGTCCCATGTCGCCCCAGAATACCGTTCGGTTCATGATCTGCCGAACCAGGCCGAACCGGTTGGCTGTGGCATGATATTTAAGATCCAATAATTTCCCAAAGTCTCATTGCTCTTTAGTTCAATAAGAGTTAAAGAGTCTCAAGAAACAAAAAAGTAAATTGAGGGAACATTTGTCATTAACATCACTAGCTTAGCTGGCATTAGAATATGCTCAAATTGAGGGCAAGTGGTAAAGTTAGCAATGCATGAAACGATACCTTGTATATAACAAAGTTTTGAAGATTAGATAATTAATTAGTATTAGGAGTCAATTGGTTGATAATGTGCAATCTCCTGACAAGCTTTCTATGTAGCTGATCACTGTCACCGGGCATTAGGCCAATGTTTTGAGAGAACTTAACAGGAGTACGATATCTGGCTGCACTTCGATTATTTGTAAGCAGGCACAATGGATGAGGTCTATCAGATACTTCCTCTATGTTCTAGCGTAAATGAGCATCGCTATTTTAAGCAACCTGAGGATAAGATTTCAGTGGAGTCAAGGTCCATTGCAAAATGGTAGAGGTGGTTCTTGAATATGAGGTGCATTGTTGCTAGTGATAAGCAATCCATCCACACCATTGCCTAACTAAGCTTGAATATTAAAACAGTTATGCAGAAAAGGCATGATCATGCTTAATATGGTACAGTTACCTACCATCATTGCCTAACTAAGCTTGTGAAACCGAGCCTAAGAAGCATATCTGAGATAGTAGAATGCTCATATAATACACATGCTGAGGAAAATATGAAGGCATGGAAGTGGCTGCAAGTAGGCCGCCTTAAGTAGATCACTTTGAAGAAGCACATTTTTCTCTGGTAATAAATTTAGCTGCTAAAAGTTTACCATCGTAGTAGCAAGTTCATGAATAGTAATCATGTTGGTAATAAGTGCAAATGTCATATAATACTGGTAGCAAATGAAACAATGCAGGGTGAAGCAGCAAGCCATGAAACACATTTTTTTGTGTTCCGTGTGCATCCAGGATCGGACTGACTTAATCTTTGACTCTGTGATAAGTTATAGGCGCGTCCTTAGGTAGAAGAGAACAAGAACCTAAATGTGAATGCATTAAGTTTATTAATTCCTTAAAGGTAGCTTGCTACCTCTTGAGTACTTGTGGCTATGGATTTAAGTGCCAATATCTATGGCATGCATGATAGTACCATGCAAATGCCTTACTGGCATGTAGCAGTAGCAGGGTAGCTGTAGCACTTGGTATGTTGCTGTGCTAATGCTTGTCGACCATTAGCACCACTCGGCACGGCATGGTACATATCATGCTAGCAACTGGCGGACACACCATCTGCATGTAATAAACATTCTTGCTTTGGTCTCAGTTTGATGCCTTCGGTAGGCATGAAATAATTATTGAATATAGCTGGTGGTAAAAAGAGTAGCCATCAGTGGCAAGAAAGATTGTTTTGTTGGGTAGACAGTGATCATTAAGCAGGTAACAAAGCTAAAATGAATGGCAAAAGTACCAGGACTAGCAACAAGAGCAAATAAAACAAGATTGCGCCGGAGGCTTTCTTGATGGTTGCCAACAGTTATAGATGTCTATGGTAAGAGGTGGATGATATGGTCTAGTAGGTACCATGGCAATATCCCATAGAGAATGACTGGAGTATATTGAGAAAGTGGTGGCAGTTGTGGCATTGAAAAGTGAAGGATATTAGTGGCATTGAAAGAGGTGAGATAGTTGTACTAACATTAGATAGCCAGATCTAAAATACAGATATGGTGAGAAGATGGATGTAGTATGGCTCACCCATGCTTAATACAAAGTTACAAAACTAGCCTCACCCTGTATCTGAAAAACTAAAACAGAGAAAATAAACTAGTGGTGTGATGGATCAGCACTTAGTTCCCACAAACTACACTAAAAAAATAACATTATATAAGAAGAGGTACTCTTAACTAGTCATTATTAGTCTGTATCCGATAGTTTTGAGCTATATGGTGAGCATAATGATTTTTTACTACTATAAGTGGGGTTCAAATTCTACTAATTATGTGCTCTGCTGGTAGTTTGTATGTTGCTCACATTACTATATTTTTAAAACTTAATGTATTCACTTTATTCTCCCAACTGAGGGGGGAAAAACTTTGCATTAGGCATTTAATAGAACCTGTTGCACTTTGCCATTGTAAATAGAATTGATAACTATTCTAGAAAGGATGTTAATGAAGGAAGATACCTGATATAATCAGGATTCTTTCTTTCATCGAGTATTGGTTGAACATATGGCTAAATCACTTTTCTAAATTAGATTTTTTGTGTTCCAGGAGCAAGGGTCATATTTTGGGACATGAGAGATTCCTTTCTTTTCTCATTATATCAAGGCAGCGTTGAAAGTGCTCGCTTCGAAATTTTTATCCCATTACTTGATGGAGTAAGTAGATAAAATGAGAAAGCAATCCTGCTTCTTTATTTACTGTTAGAGCATCATTGTAGATCATGATTTCTTCTTCTGGAGATGTTCATCAATTTGTCCATTCCTGTATTACCATTTTTCAGTAGCTTTATCAGAAACTTGCATAAATTTGCCTTGTAGGTTCTTGACTACATATGTGATCTAATCATTGATACACTTCGGGATCAAGTTGTTTCAAGCATTTGTCAAGCATCAATGGTATTGGTATTTTTCTTCATTTGGCAATAAAATAGTGAATTGGTAGCATTGATTTGATCTGATCCTTTCTATATTTCTCATATAATAGGAGGGCTATGTGTGGGTATTGTTGGATGGAGGCCCATCCCGTGTGTTTTCTGACTCTGATGTGACAATGATGCAAGAAGATTTAAATGTCTTGAAGGTAAGCACTCCAACAAATGCACATTGATATCTAGAATCCTTCACATTGATCAATGACATTTTATTTGAAAATATATATATAAGCTATGTCGTCTGTGGTGTTTTAATCTACTTTATTAGGATTTATATTTGCTTCATCTACCTTTTAGAACCCTTGTTCTTGGAAGTCTAGCATTTTGTCTCCCATCATTATCTTTCTTGGTGTCGGAGGCTTCTAATTTGCAACTTCTCAATGTCAAGAGGAAAAAGGAACTTTTGCATTTGACAGTCTAGATCACAATCTTGACAACAAGACTGCAAGGTGATCATTTGCTATTATAATGTCTGTGCAGGGTTTTCACTCAGTCATTGGGATTTTAAATATTAAGTAGAGGACACCTGAGTTATTATCTTTCATTTAAGTACTATTGTAGTCCATCTCACAAGAGTTTTTATACTTTCCGAAGCATGCTTTTGCAGTTATGTGATGTATGTTACTTATAAGCAGTGATTTAAGGGAGTAAAAATTGTTCAACGTTCTCACCTTTTCAGTTTTGCTGTTTCCTGTGTTTGCCTTTGTGGTTTGCACGGTTCTGTCCTCCAAGGAAAAGATGTTCTCCAATGATATCATCATGTATGTAGCAAACCAAATATTTGAGAAGTCATAAAGGTACTCAAAAGTTTGAACAGTGATACTAGAAATGCTAGTAAATATGACTATGGGATCTGTTATAAAAACAAAATTTACACACACACACACACAGAGGTATATAAGTATGTTTATAGACAGAAAAATAAATCATTTTCGTACTTGAAGGTTTACTGCAAGGTTTCTACCAATTTTCAACATCTTTTCCGCTGATTAATGAATGTGAATATGCTGCCATTTCTTGTACATGATAGTGAGCCATTCCTATTTACTTGTTGCATGTTCTTATAGATAATCTTAGTCTAGGAAGAATACCTTTTTCATTTGCAGCTACCTAAGCAACAAGACAAATCATAAGGTTATTATGGCTAATCTTTGGCATTGTATTCTTGGCTTCTTGTTGCATGAAGAATGACATATATAAAGGAGTTATATATGATGTTTTGAAGCGATTGTATTCATTTGTTCCATCTTTATCCATTTCTGGTATTTTGTTCTTTTAACTGTGTCATGCACTCATGCTTTTCTATCCATTATGTAATCATCAATTGTTTGGTTGCTGTCTTGAAAACCATTATCTCAAAGTGATATATTTCAAAGTTTTTTTCCTTGTCATTTGACATTGTTGTTTTATGTACTGATGGGAAGATCTGTTCTAGGATTTTTTTATAGCAAATGGACAAGGCCTCCCTCATGTTATAGTTGAGAAGGACGCAAGATTAGCTCAACAGATCATAGACTTGTATTCCCTGAAGGTCTGCCGGTTCCTGGATGTTTTTTAGCTTATTCCTTGAGTGTTTCTAAATATATCTGACTTCTTATTTCAGGCCAGTACCATTATTGAAATGTTGATGAGTGCAAGTGAACATGTCTCCTATTATCCCGAATCTAAAAAACCTGGACAAAGATGTGCAAATGATGCTGAAACATTACTTCGAGTTTTATGTCATAAGAAGGATGAAGCAGCCTCTAGGTTCCTAAAAGTGCATTATAAGCTTCCCAAGTCTTCAGGTGAGTACAGGGTCATATCCAACTTATACAATGTAGTCTCTTATTGGTAACTATGTTGTCATCTCAATTTAGATACCCCACTTGTGCATATGAACCTGTGATGTTTCCATGTGCATGGTCTGTATTTGTTTTTTTTAAGGTTATTAATGTGTATTGCAATGTAGCCGCATTCCAGTATCTTTTATGTTTCTCATCTACATAACCTTTTGCATGTAGTTTATAATTTATCGTCAATCTATTTTTTGCATAATCATCTGTTTTCAAGATGGAACTACATCAGATTCTGCAAGTTGTTTTCCTACATACATTCTTTACTAACATAGCCGCATAATATATCAGAGACTATTGCTTACTGAAAGTTGCATATAGAGCTACTGCATTAGTACATTCAATGACTTGCTCAGAAGCAGGAGCATCTAAGTAGACTCCTGAATAATAGAATAATTATTTGTTAGCTGTATGTAAAGTTAAACTTAGTTGTTCTATCTTGGAATTCTTGATTTAAGGATTATAGAACAAAAGAATACATCCTCAGTTAGTTGGACAAGGATGTATGGTTATGGTTATCGTGGAACAAAACAATGCAAAGTATAGCTATTGGCAATCTTAGGTTGCTGGCTCCAACATATGGTTGGAAAAGATAAATTTGTTATTCAAGAAAGTTAATCAGTGGAGAAGAAGATGAAGCTCATCTGGATTCAAATAATTTAATGAGAAAAAAACACCAATAAGTAGGGTCACCTTTAGGTAGAATAACTCATGAACAATTTTCATGGGGGGTAGGCAACCTGACATTTTAGTTGTCTGTCAAAACACCTCTATAATACCTTCAAAATTCTGAACGGACTTTGGTTGCATAATGAGATGGAAGACAGAGTTATTGAATTTTAATGGCTGCCACTAAAATTCTGTCCTAGCATGAGATTTTTTTTTTTTGTCCATAAATGTGATGTGAACCAGAACATTGGTGGATTCAGTGAGAGTGAAACTTAGATGAAGCTTAAAGAAATCAATTTCCATGAAGAGGTGCACGATAATGTCGATGACATGTGTTGCCTGCCGGAAGTTTGAGGATAATTAAACTGTTCCCTGTGTTGCTCATGTTGTCTATGCTGACGTCAGGTGGAGAACCAGAGTACCGGACTTCCGCCTCTTCACTAGGATCTTTTTCAGACTACTTCTCTGTTTATTTTTCTGTTCAAGTTATTGTCCTTGACTTGAATGATTGGGTTCCAAAGCAGTCATCCTCTTAGTCACTTCCTCTATATTTTGGTGCCAGATAATTATATTTTTACTTTCCCTGATGTTACAGTCTGGAAGATGGTATGATAATGTTTTTCTCTTTTTTTTGTGGACCTAATGTAGAACTATACAGGAGCATCTGTTCCCTCTTCATGTAGAACTATACAGGAGCATCTGTTCCCTCTTCTGGGTGTCTTCAAGCCTACTAACATTGCCTTTGAAATCTGTGTCTATATTTGTGTTCAATCTCCAATTTAGGTATCAGAATAAATTGTAATTCCAAGATCCTTGAAATTATTTTGGTTGTTTTAGTTTCAACATTTTCATATTTCTTTGCTCTTGTAGATGTTTTAGATGATGTAACATCTACATCCTTTTTAGAATCCCTGTCATGAAGCGAGTGGAAAACAACACTCACTAGTTAAGCATTTTCTGCAGACTATGAAGATGTTCTTGGAAAGGAGCCAGCATTAAAATCTTCCCTTATAGAAGACGTGCTCAAAAGTAACACTTCGTTCAACTGGACAGAAAAGGGCCAGAGAGGCTTTAGGATGATGAAGAAAAAATTTCAGGAAGCAACATCTGAAATCCGGCATGCACCTTGGTAAGCAATTGTTACTGGTTTTCATTTGCTTATACAGATCCAGTTAAAATTGTCAGAATTGTGAAAATGAAAGAGAGTTTTCTTCTTTCTGGGTTTTTTTCTGATTGTTTTCGAATAATGATTAGGAATATCAGGTTCTGTATATTAGTTTTTTTTTATAGTTAATACCAGTCTTTTGTTAGATCATTTGACCAAACATTTTCAACTTTCAGAATAATTTGAATATCTGAGAGAAGTCAGAACAATTATCATGTTTTAGTCAAATTGTTTGTTTTTATCAGTTCAGGCTGTTCAGCATTGTTTATCATAGATATAAAATTATGAGAATGGCTTTTTTCTACAGTAGGATTATCTTTTAGGTGATAGAACCATGCTTCTAAAGTAGATAACAAATGATATATAAGTAGCCATCGAGTTTAGAGTTCATCCATTGCATGAAATAATCTTAAATGGTAGTGTTAGAATCTCTTTCCATAACCTAGAGTGCTGCCCCAAATCAATACTTGCCCTTTCGTACTTCAAGCTTAATAATGCTTGTGCCACTGCTCTCTGTATCATGATTCTACAGATGGCTAATCAGCTTCCAAGGAACAACCAGCTCAGTCTCACTTATAAATGATAAAAATGACCCCTAGATAGTTGTACATGCATGAAGGCATTTTTGTCATCTGAGCGATGCAATGAATAATTTTTTCAGCATTGTTTCATTTTTTTAATGCATTGATTGCATCTATCAAATGTCAAAACTATCCCATACAAGTATATCTATTTACTGCAATGCCTAAGGTATTTTTATGATTTATATATGTGGAAACAACCAAGTTGGTTATTTCCTAGAAATAAAATAAACATCTCCATATCTGTATGCATGTATATGGGCACCCAGAGAGTAGCCCATATCTGTATGCGTTGTTTAAACCACTTAGTATTATTACAATTATTAGTATTATTGCTATTTTAATAATATTAATATTTTTAGTAGCATTACTATTATTAGTACTATTACTATAATTAGTATTGTTACTATTAGTATTGTTACTGTTGGGGGAATACGGTTTCCCCCAGCAATATAGTAACCCCGCCTCTAAAAAAGGCCGCATAACCTCCGACCTTGGACGACTGAGGTCGGCGTCTGACCTCCGAACGTCCGACCTGGAGAATTTCCGACCCCAGAGGTCTGTCCTTGTCGACCATCTACTATGGCCGAACCCCTCCGAGGTCCGGCCGAGGGCCATATCCTGCCACTGCCCCAGCATTTATTGCGCATGACCTCTGCAAATCCTCGGTTCACTCAACAATTAATGCGAATCTTCGGCCTACTCAACTATTAATGCAAATCTCCGGCCTACTCAACAATTAATGCGCACTTCCGGCCTACTCAACAATTAATGCGCACCTCCGGCTTACTCAACAATTAATGTGCATGGCTCCTATTATCTACGGACCCATGGCTCTCTACGGCAAATCAGCTCAGCGGAGTCCAGTCAATCGTGATAAGTCTCTGATCTCGGCCTTACCTCCGACACCAATGCAATGATTCACCCGATCGCGTGCCAGCTCGGGTCGTACGACGGCCTCATTTCCGACATCAATGCAATGATTCATCCGATCGTTTGCCAGTCCAAGCAACATGCTGAGCCGTACGACGGCCTCGCCCCATCACGTCACAGGTAAACCGACCCCCCTATAAAAGGGAACCCTTGCTTCTCAAAGGGGGGTGGGACACAGAAAACTCGAAAAATATTGTTCTCCTCTTTCTCCTGTGAACACAGATTGCCCCCCTTCTGACTTAAGCATCGGAGGGCCGGCGCCGGAAAATCCGGCCACCGGCTTTTCTGCAGGCACCCCGACGGAGGACGCCGCCCGCCGACGGACCGCCGCTCTCCTGTGTCCACCGCCGCTCCCCCTCCTCGACCGACGATCGCCCTCGGGTCCAATTTCCAGCAACAGTTACTATTATTAGTATAAGTATTATTTTTAGTATTATTACTATTTTTAGTATTATTATTATTATTGTACTCTTACTATTATTAGTATTATTACTAGTTTAGTATCATTACTATTTTAGAATTATTATTATTACTATTATTTATATTATTAGTATTATTACTATTATTAGTATTTTTACTATTATTACTATTATTAGTATTATTACTGTTATTAGTACTATTACCATGACTATTACTAGTACTATGACTAACTATTTTAGTAATATTAATATTTTTAGTAGCATTACTATTATTAGTACTATTACTATAATTAGTATTGTTACTATTATTAGTATAAGTATTATTTTTAGCATTATTACTATTTTTAGTATTATTATTATTATTGTACTCTTACTATTATTAGTACTCTTACTATTTTAGTATCATTACTATTTTAGAATTATTATTATTACTATTATTTATATTATTAGTATTATTATTGTTATTAGTATTATTACCATTATTAGTATTCTTACTATTATTACTGTTAGTAGTATTATTACTGTTATTAGTACTATTACTATGACTATTACTAGTATATTACTATTAGTATTACTATTATTACTACTATTATTACTCTTGGTACTACTCCTACTGCTGCGACCACTACTATTGCTACTGTTATTGCTGTTGCTGCTACTACCATTCTTACTACTATTATTGCTACTTCCACCACTACCGCTACTTTCACCACTACCACTACTACGACTACTACCACTACTACGACTATTACTGCTACTGTTATTGCTGCTGCTGCTGCTGCTGCTGCTGCTATTATTACTACTATTACTACTATTACTGCAATGTAATATAATATTATTATAATTATAACATAATATATAATATAATATAATAATAATCTAATATAATACAGCAATATAATATAATATAACAAATTATTATTAGAATCTAATCTCATAATAGATTATATGATATTATTATTAAATATTATTATATATATTTAATAATAATATAATATTATTATAATATAATCATATAATAGAATATAATGTAATGTAATGTAATCTAATATATTATCTTGTATATTATTAATTGTATATTATAACATTATTATTATAATAATGTAAAATTATAGTTGTAATAATATGTTATATTATGCTTATAATAAAATATAAGAATATGTTATGTTATAATTATGTATTACTATAATAATATAATATATTATACTATTATAATAAAATAATATAATACAAGACAACATAATATACTATTAATTTATTATTATATTATAGTATAGTATAGTATATATATAATATATTATGATATGATATTGTGAAGACCCGAATTGGGCCCATCCTAGGGCCCAACGAACTGAAGTCGGCAAGGAGTGGTCTCCCCATCCTAGTGCCGACTTCAGTTGGGTCATCGTGGTCTCCCCACGATGACCACGCCGGCCGAACGGCCCGCGAATCCCCTGCAAGCCCCCTCTCTTCCCCTCTCTCTCTTCGTGAAGAGGGTTAGGAAACCCTCAGAGGAGCCCCATCCCTCCCCCATTCCTCTGAAATTTTGAAGCTTTCCCTTCATTTTTCTCTCTTCTTGAGATGATCGCCGGAGCCGTAGTCGTCGCCGGAGCCGCCCAACGCCGCCGGGGATTCATCGTCGACGACCGGAGGTGAGGAAGACAACCATCTATTTGTTTTTTTTTTAATTTATTATTATTTATTATTATATTTATTATGATTCTGTTTTAATGTCCCTAGTGATCTTTAACCTATGCTCTGATACTAATAAATCTGTCACGCCCCGAACCCGGGGCCCGGGGCGCGAGCAGACGCCGCGCACCTGCAGGGCGGACCCCGCAGGCACGCAAGGCAGATAAATCAGATCAACCATCAATAACTAATTAAAGATAAATTTCAGTTTTCATATCAAATGTCCATATATATACATAAGTCAAAAGAAAGTCCATATCTACTAGCTAAATACATCATGATCACTCCATCCCGTAATCCCTATAATCATATGTCATCACCTGCAAAAATGTAAATAATAGGAGTGAGCTAACAGCTCAGTAGGCAACATCATGCAATAAAGTCGTCATATAACATGTCGTGATGCATATAAAAGCAACTAAACTCATGAATCCAAAAATCCACATGATAATCCATAAACCCGATCCGAGACTCAAAATAACTCAACCGCATGACTACGGCCACATCACCCAATGGCATGGTTACACCGAAGTGCCAATACAACTCTCCGAAGAGCCGCTCCACTAAGCCAACGCACCACTGTGCCGCACCTCCTGGTGCCAAACTCACGCTCCACCGAGCCGCTCCGAAGAGCAAAACGCACCCCTGTGCCGCCACTATTCTATCATCGGTGGTCGCGGTGTCGGAACTAGCTCCTCAGTACAAGTCGACAGGGCCAACGTATCATCCCATTGGCGGGGCCTAGACTATAGTCACGCGGATTTTAAAAATCAATAAATCAACTTTCTATATCAAAGTCATAATCATACTCCCAACAGTAAAGCACATAACAATTTATGAAATTAAATATTTAATTCTAAATCTAACACATAATGCCAATAATAAATCATAGCATCGACATATGCAAGATACATGTTAAAATTCTACTTTAAAGCAATAGGTCACCTACCTGGGTTCGCTTAAAAATCCCTGCTACAGATATCACGAACTCCTGATTAAACATGAATATTAATTATTTAATTAATTAAGAAACATAATTTAAACTAATTTCAACCTCTTAAATTTCTAAGTTCATAAATCCAAGAATGGGCCCCCAAGATCAAACATATACCCTAAAATCAGAATCCTTTAAACCCAAGTCAATTGTGGCCCAAAACAGATTAGGCCCAATTGAACCAAACCGGATAATAGGTCCAGATCAGATTTCGGGCCCAACCCAAACCAGCCCACAGATCCAATCAGGCCCAACTCAGCCCAAAAATAGTTTCCTAGCCCAACCCAAACCAGGTCTGATCAGACCAGAACAAAACCCATTAATGGAATAGGTGGAACCGGTTCACAATATAAACCCGGTTCAAGATCTGGTTCACAAATAAGGCACGGATTTCAAAGCAAGGAAAAACTCAGGCCGAATTAAGAAGAAGAGGAAAGAGAAGAAGAAGAAGAAGAAGAAGAGGGAAAGGAAGAAGGGGGGGTGGCTAGTGGTTCCGGTCGGCTTTCGGCGGCCGACCGTGACCCTCGGCGGCGGCGCTCGGCCAGCCGCCGTCGGCTACCCCACCTTCACGAGCGGTGCCGGACGAGAAGAGGAAGAGAAGAAGGAGAGGAAGAAAGGGAGAAAAGGGAGGAAAGAGAGGGAGACCGGGGCTGGAAGCCCGGCCCCCGTTCACCCACCTCCGGCCGAACTCGTTTCGGCCGGATTGACCCCGGCCGGCCACCGTCGGCCGGCCGGATCTCACAAATCTTCCCCGAAACAGGGGAAGTGCAACCGGTAACATCACTCAATCCTCCCCCCCTTTAATTCCAAAAAAAAAAAAAACAAATAGATGGTTGTCTTCCTCACCTCCGGTCGTCGACGATGAATCCCCGGCGGCGTTGGCGGCTCCGGCGACGACTACGGCTCCGGCGATCGTCTCAAGAAGAGAGAAAAATGAAGGGAAAGCTTCAAAATTTCAGAGGAATGGGGGAGGGATGGGGCTCCTCTGAGGGTTTCCTAACCCTCTTCACGAAGAGAGAGAGGGGAAGAGAGGGGGCTTGCGGGGGATTCGCTGGCCGTTCGGCCGGCGTGGTCATCGTGGGGAGACCACGATGACCCAACTGAAGTCGGCACTCCTAGGATGGGCCCAATTCGGGTCTTCACAGATATGATATAAGATGTAATCATGGGATTTGTTGGTGGGCATTTTGGTCATTAGAAAAGGTTTATTAAAATGAAAATAGCTTTCCGATATTGTTCAAAAAGCACTTGTGGGAAAAAGCTTCAAAATAGGGTTTTTTTGAAGTAAACCTTTTCAGTTTTATGGCAAAGCCAAAATAACTTTCTGATTTTTTTACTAATCGATCCCAAAAAAGTACTTTTGAAGAGCCAAAAAATATTTTCTGGTTTTTCAAAAGCTTTACCAAATTGGGCCTTAATCTGCTTGGTAGGTGCATAAAATGTAGCTGCTTATTTGCAACCTCCGCGCAGGAACTTTGTTGTTAGGATACACGTGCCATGGTTATGGCGCTTTTGAGGGGTGTCTCATCTTAATGATGTCAAAAGCGAAAGGAACTTGTCTTCGTGGTATATACTTGATGGATGCCCAAACAGCATCGCATCCCGATGAGAACCCTTCCAGGTAAAACCTAGGACCCACGAAGGCATTTCTTCCTCGTTATCGAGATATTTTTTTTCTGATTACTTTTTTTATGTTATATGGTAGTTTATAATTAGCTGCAATTGACGGCAAGAAACTTCCTAAACTGCTTCAATTTAGGACTGCAATTCGGATTGGCTGGGTCAGGTCGAGGGCAAACCGTAACCCAATTCTACCTCTAAATCTCCCAATTCTAACCCAACTCAATCTAATCTCAGGTTGGGATTTTCTCTAACCCCAAGCACATGCTAAGCTACATGGGTTGTGATATGCCATGCCAATTGAGTTAAACTGGATTGAATAGGAATCTTAGAACAGGAAAATAATTTGGGGCGTTTTTGTTCCAGCAACCAGATATCTCATATTCTGAACGTAGTCTAACACAGTCAATATGCTAATGCATAGCTCTAGTTTCTGCTATATCCTGGGATGATCCTAAGATAATAACCCAAATCATCCGTAATAGATGTATGTCCAAATGCGATAGATTGTTAGTGGAGAGAGAGAGAGAGAGATGCTTGCTTGCGATCCGCTAGACATAAGGTACAATAATGACGGAATCACAAAGCACACAAAGAGGCAAGATAAACAATATGCGAAAGAAGCAATGCAGTAAACCCAAAGAAGTAGCTTCCACATTATACTTCTACCAAGCCTTAGGCCCATTTGGGAGAGCTTTTAGAGTATCAAAAAGTACTTTTGACCATTCAAAAGCACTTTTTTATCATTTTTGGATAAAAAAGGGTGTTTGGTAAAAATTTTGAAAAGCTGTTTTAGCTTTTTCAGAAAATTAAAAACAACTGTTTGAGAGAAGCTTCATTTTGTGGCTTTCCGAAAAAGCTATTTTAAGCTTTGTCGGGAAGCTATTTCCAGTGCACATAGGCAGGGCGAAGTGGGATTTGTTATTCGGAACCCGTCTGCTAGGGTCGTGACCGTAGGGGGCAGTCAACTCTTCGACATATCGATTCCGGATGCGGAGCTGAGGGCTGCTTGGGCGGGCCTTCGTCATGCCCGGTGTGTTTTACGGGCCAGTTCCGTTGTCCTAAATAGGGACTCGACATTAGCTCGATCTGGAGGAGCCCAAGGGGTAATGGTTGTGTCCACCCTTTGCTCCGAGATATTTGGGCATTGGTGAGGGATGGAGGAGCCTTCCAGGCCAAGCATGTTTTCTGTGAAGCTAATGAAGCTGCGGACTGGGTGTTTGATTATGTAGCCAATCATTCTGGCAGTACTATGTGGACTGGAGATGGGGAGATGCCCTTGGTACTCCGGGATATTTTGTTTTTTAATTTTATTGGGTGTATCCGTACTCGTCGGGTATGATCCACCCGCCTTAACAAAAAAAAGGCAAAAAAAAAAAAGCATTTCTCCAAGGGTTTAAAATTGGTTTTTTTTTTTCTTTCCAAACTATCCGTAAACTATTAAAATCCAAGGATAATGTCTTTCTTTTATTAAAGGTATAATAGATATTTCACACAACTTTTCTATAAAAATATATACTTAACCAAACATAAGCTATTTTTATGATCAATTAAATATATTAAAATCATTTTTTAAATATTATTTTTAAGAAATTAGCTTTCAAAAAAAATATTTTTATGAAAAAAAAATTCTTTTCGCGAATCAAACGGGGCTAAGTATTTGGAGGCGCCACGAAGAAGGGGAGAATGAATATCGGAGGCAGGGATCCCAAGAATAGGGGAGGAATATCATTTCGTTTGCAAAACAAAGCAGGAGCCACCGGGAGGTTTGCAAAAGAAGAACCCTCTTCTCCTTCTATTTCGTTTTCGTTTTCATTTTCGTTTTCGTTTCTTCTTTTTCACCCGCCGTCCGGTGGATAGCTAATTGAGCCGGATCTAGGCCCCACAATAAGTTGATCTCTAACCCCAATGAATGTGTGATTACCGAAGACTGAGGTACATGGCCACAACTTTTTTAAAGTTGTCACATCCTGCTGAGAGGTAGTTCAACTAGATGACAGGTTGGCTTTCCTGACTAATGAGGATTAGTCATTAATAGCATCAGCTAAAACATGTACAAGATTGTCTTGAGTTTTGCAATGCTTTCAACTCTTAAATGGGCAGAATCTAGCTGGCAACCATAGGCTAAATAGACATTATTCGTAAAGAGCAAAAGTGTTTTAGTTTTTATTAACAAGCTAAACTGCAGAGAGACTCAGAAAGTAATCTAAAATGATGCTCTAAAATTTTATTTTCAATTGCATGACTAGAGTCCCAGATCAAACCTCTGCATATAAGGAAATATATGCCAAAGTCCTATTCCTTTGACTAACTTAGGTCCAGCCCTCATATTGGATGCATAATTGCCTAGTCCCATTTGAACCCATGGTCAATTACCTATGTAGCTAGGTAGACATACATGGAGTCACCAGCATGATCACCAAGTCTCATGAATTAGCCCCGTTTGTCTAGTTAGAGAGTTAAAAAGTACTTCTCTTGGAGGGTTAAAAGTTTTTTTTTGGGGTATAATTTTGAAGTACTTGATAAAAAATTTTAAATAAATTTGTAACCTTGAAAAGTTGATTGGTGAAAAAGTAAACTAAGGGAAGCTTCAAGCGGGAGCTTTTGGACAAAAGTCGTAATAGAAAAAACATGCAAAATTGTTTTCGCTATAATAAAAATTTTGTAGGGATAAAAATATTTATGCTGATTCTTCATAATATAATATAATATAATATAACATAATATAATATAATATAATATAATATAATATAATATAATATAACATGGTATAATTGAATTTAATTTATTATAAACCTCATATGATATATATATCCAGTCTCATAAACCTTGTATGGTATTTAAACCCTTTAGGTCCAACATGACATTGAAAAATAATTCAACATGGAAACTCTACATTTCAATTTTTAAAATCTTAACTTTAATAAATAAAAATATAATTTCATGTATTTTTAACTAGTGCAATTGCTACGATCTTTGGAGGTTGATACTGAGGATTGAATTTGCCCACACCCTAATTTCGGCCAGGATTCCTCCCACCCTAGTCCTAAAAAAGAAAAAAAAAAATACATACTCCTATATTTTAGCTATTATGGAATGTTAATTTGAATATAATTTACCAAGCAAATAAACTATTCTGCAGCCTTTAATATCTAACTTTTCGAATTTTATAAACTACATTGTTGAATTTATGGTATGTCTTCCTTTTTGGTATTCGTTTTGACTTCAAGGCCTACTGACAAGTAGAATGGTCATGGTTACCAAGGCTGAGAATTATTGGATAGAAGAATTAAGTTTGACAAAATGAACACTCATTAAAGTGGTCTGGTCATGGTCCAAAATAAATATGTTACTTTGGCGAAGCTTCTCACATTATAGCATTTACTAATTCGAACGTAACTATGAGCTTAATATAGAAAGCTATCTCAATTATTGATTATGTTCTAAATACATATTAATCTAAACTGTGACACCCAAAATACATATTTTGGGTCGACAATAAGACCTTCGTGGCAAGGAACGATATGTCAAGAAAAAAAGATGCCTCTTCACCTAAATTTTGAATATGTTATGGAAGACCAGGGAGAGTGGGATGCCATCAAATTGTGCTGGAGATGTTTAACTCGACCATCTGTCACATAGAAAGCCACATATTTGACACAGAAAGGCGCATATATCTACAAGAACAATTAACAATTTAACCACCGTTATAGTCGCTGACCTTCATAACTAATGCTAGCTACAGCCTACAGGAATTGCATTTACGTGTATAGACATTTAAAAGTATCAAAGCTTTACGCGTGGAGGTTGTTTGGTTGTCTGTCGTAATATTATTACTCTCTCGAGAAGGACATATTATCATGGGTCCAGTGAGACCATTCCACATACATTTAGTAATATCAATTCTTTTGCACCTAGACCCTTAAAAAAAGAAAAGAAAACATATTCTACTAGGTGCGGTGCAAAATGCCGACACCTTACATTTTGATCCTTGGCTTCTCCGCTGGAGGTTATTATCAGCTGGAAATAAACAAAATTATCTCCTTAATTTTTATTTCTAAAATATCGTTAGACATATATTCGTGAAATATCTTATTTTAATAATAGGTTCGTCCCGAACAATCTAGAGAGCAGGGCAGGGCGCGTTACCGGATGGACGTGTAAACCTCATCCAAAGACCCGCTTCACGGCGCCGCCAGCCGATCAAAGCTACGTAGCTTCACGTACCGGATTGACTGAGCTACAACTGTACCATAAATAAATAAATAAAAAAACAAATCGAATTTTGTGGTACCACTTCTGGTCAACACTTCCAGAAGTTCCTTCCTTCGAATTCCATTGTTTTTCATATCAGACCACACCGAAAAGAGGCCAATAATAATATAGACGTGCAAGCCAACAACGGGAGTATCAAGAAAAGACAGATATCTCACATCCTGGTCCCGGAAATGCCTCATGTCCCTCCGAACCTTTCTTTCTTATTTCGAAAATGCATAGGTAAACTCAAAAATTTCACTCATCGATCCCTTTGAATTGTGCCCCACGTGACCGGTGGAAGACGTTCGCGTGACCATCTCAAGTCATTTTTCTCGAGTTGCCTTTACTTTTCCTGGTTCCACGATGGGCCCACACCTGGACCCATTTTCCATCATCACGTCACCAACATGTCCTCATTACCGCTGTTGATCAGACGGTCCGCCTACGACCTAGCGCATCAACCTACAATTGGTCACCTGAAAACGCGGATCAAAAATAAGACCGGCGGAAACTCTGAGGAGAAACTCTAAGGAGAGAGAAAGGTCAAACGAGCTAACGGTCCTCTTCACCGGTGGTTCTCGGCAGCGGAAGGGGATCTCTGGTGAAACCTGGTGGCTGGCGAGCATCCCCTAAGTCCAGGTTTGCTCTACACCCAGTGATCGTGGATTGGTGCTTCCTTTTCTTGCAGGGTACCCAGTGGAGATGGTGGGGTCGTCGGGCTCGGCCGGGAAGCAGACATCGGGGACAACGGCGGCGGATGCTAACAGATCGTCGAAGCAGTCTGCGGCGCCGTCGTCAAGGTCGTGGGCGAAGGTAGCAGCCCAAAAACCAGGTACGTCTAAGGGTAAGCATGGGGACCGACCTGGTGGCCGGGGGCGACCTGGACCCTGGGTTACCCACCGGTTGACGGAGGCGGAGGTGGCTCGGCTGAGCCTCCACTTCTCGTCGGTCATCGAGCTCCCGGAGGAGCCCATCGTGGCTGCTCGCCGGGAGTGGGAGGGCCTGGCACTGGTCGGTCGGAGTCTCGGCCGACGGGTGCCGGTTGAATGGGTGGCCAAGGATGTGGCCGCCCGGTTGAAGGCAACAGGGGAGGTGGTGGCTGTCACCCTCGCCGAGGATCACTTCGCGCTGCGGTTCCGGTCGCCGAAGGTCCGGGACCGAGCCCTGCTGGAGGGCCCTTGGGTGGTGGCGGGCCAGCTTTTGGCGATGGAGCCGTGGGCGCCGGACTTCCTACCTAGGGAGACTCCGGTAAAGACCGTGGTGGTCTGGCTCCGGCTACCGGGGCTCCCTCCGGAGTACTGGTCGCCCTCGACCATTTTGGACATCGCCGCCAAGGCAGGGAGGCCAATGGTCGTGGACGGTGTCACAGAGGGACGACGAGCCATGGGGTTCGCTCGGGTTAAGGTGGCTATTGACGCTTCCGAACCCCTCCTCCCTGGGATTCGGATACAGGGGAGGACGAAGGCTATTTGGCAGCCTTTCATCTTCGAAAATGTGTCGGACCTCTGTGTCCGATGTGGTCGAATAGGGCATCTCGAGTCGGCGTGTGGGTTTGGGGATTCGGCTCCGACCGATGCGAGTTCATCGGGGGAGGTGGGCTCTGGCCGGATCTACGGCCCGTGGCTGGTGACATCCCACGCCCGACAGCCACGGGAGAACGGTCCACCGGAGCGGGGGAAGGTGACTGTGTTTCCCACGGGGTCTCCCCCTCCTCGACCCTCTCCGCCGCTTCCCCTGTCCAGCTCTCCGGTGTCCCCGCCGGATCTAGAGGGCTGGCAAAAGCCCTCTAAGGTGGCCCGCCGACAGTCCCCGCCGGTGGCGGCGGCCCGGGCCCCCGGTGGGCATGAGGGGAGCTCCCGAGTTGATTCGGCCGGCGACTCGATCGTGGGACGGGTCGACTCGGTGCCCTCGGTGACCGGGATCGGGCTGCTGGGGACTCGGGCCGGCCTGTCGGATCAGGCCGGGCCGAGCTCTGGGTCGATGGGCCAGCCCGGGGTCCAGCCCAAGAAGAGGCACAGGAACCCGGGGCTTTTGCTGGACGTGGGCCGCTCTCTGGGCCGGGGTCGGGCGGGCCACAGGGGCGGCCTGGCGGGGCCTGCGACCCGCGGGGCACGTGCGCCCCGCGTGGTTTACACAGTGACCCGCGCGACGGGTTCCCAGGCCCGTCGCGCGGAGGTCCGTGCGTGGCCCAGTTTGGCTGGGCCGCGCGCGGAGGAGTGCGGGAAGGCCCCCGTGAGCGGGGGTCTGCCGCTGTTCACGGCCCAAAGGGGCCTTATGGGCCTTGATATAGGGCCTGTGGCCCAGGCGGCGGGGCCCAGTGATGGTGGGTTCCATTTTGGGGCCCAGGCCTCCGGGGTGGTTCCGTCGTCTGCGAGCCCCACTACTCTAGGCTCTCTAGAGGTGGATATGGGGCAGGGTGATGGCGCCCCTGGTGGACCAGATCTGGGTGATAGGACTAGGACGAGTGAGGCTCCTGTCTGTGTTGACTGTCCCATGAGTGACCCTTTGGTGGGGCGGGATACGCTTGCACTGGTGGAGCCAGGGGTAGGGGACCCGAGTGGTCATGAGGGGGCTACTCGCACGACCGTGGATCACTCGACCGTCGTTCAACGGGTGAAGGCGGCTGTGTTGCGAGTCGTGTCCGGGACTAGTACGGATGAGGGTCAGCAGGTTGATCCTGATCGCGAGGTGGTGATGGACCCTACGGCCCAGAGGGTTGATGTGCCTGTGGCCGACCTCTCGGACTTTTTCCCATGAGGATTCTTGCGTGGAACTGTAGGGGGGCGGCAAAGCCGGCCTTTATGTCATCCTTTAGGCGGCTGGTCCAGATCCATAGTCCGGAGATCTGCCTACTTTATGAAACACGACTTTCCGGTAGAGGACTCAGTCGTGTCTTACGGCGGTTAGAGGTTGACTGGGAGTCGTATGCAGTAGAATCCCAGGGGTTGTCGGGGGGCATAGTGGCTCTGTGGAAGCGGAGTGTGGCTACGATTGACGTATTCCACAACTGCTCCCAACAGGTCATCATGATCATCTCGGAACCTAATGCTGCACCGTGGGTCTTGTGCGGAGTGTATGCTAGTACAAACCATCGAACCAGGAGGGTTCTGTGGGACGAGCTCACCCACCTAATTGCTCTGGGACTTCCGTCTGCGATGGTGGGTGACTTCAATTGTATCTTGGAGGAGAGTGAGAAACGAGGAGGCAGGGCCTTCACTGACTCTGTGGATAGGAGGGAGTTCCGCGATTTCCTCTCGCGGAACGGCCTAGTAGATCTGGGTTTCTCCGGTCCGCGCTTCACTTGGTGTAATAACCAATCCGGACGAGCTAGGGTGTGGGAGCGACTGGATAGGGTTGTTGCTTCCACTGACTGGCTCATCAGATTTCCGTCCTATAGGGTTGGCCATCTTTCTCGGATTGCATCGGATCATTGTCCTTTGCTGTTCTCGACGGTATCAGGCTCGAGTCACCAGAGCCCATTCCGTTTCGAGAAAGTCTGGCTATCCTTCCCTCAATCCTGGGACATTGTCCGGGGAGCTTGGGGTCTGCCGGTCCACGGCGACGCCATGCAGAGGGTTTCACAAAAACTGGAATTGACGAAGCGACGGCTACGTCGCTGGAATCGGGAGGTCGTAGGTGATATTTTTAGGAAGCTGGAAGATACGGAGGCTGCGATTGCTGACCTCCAAAGTAGGGAGGATCAGGTGGGCGTGCTCCCCGAGGCTGATATGGTGAGCCTCCGGGACTACTCGCCACCCACCACTCGATCCTACGTCAACATGAGATCTTCTGGAGACAGAAATCCAGAATTCAGTGGGTCAGAGAGGGTGACCGGAACACTAGTTTCTTTCACCGATCGACGGTTATTAGGAGGCAGAGGAACACTATTCGTTCCTTGCGGGACGAGCGGGGCCATTGGGTGGACGATGATTCGGCGATTAGCCACATCCTACTCGAGTTCTTTCGCTCCCGTTGGACGGAGGATAGTGGGTCGGATGTCGCCGGTCTGCTCCCGAGAGCTGAATCCCAAATCGGGGTGGCTGCGAATGCACTACTGGTTCGACCAGTGACGGAGGGGGAGGTGCGAGAGGCTGTCTGGGCATTGGGCGAGGACAGGGCTCCTGGCCCAGATGGCTTCCCTCCTTTCTTTTTCCGGAGATACTGGAGTATTGTCTGGTTCGCAGTGGTTGAAGCGGTCTTGTGTTTCTTTAGTCGGTCAGGTATGCCTGACGACTGGAAGGCCACTTTTGTCACGCTTATACCTAAGCGAACGGATGCGTCCGAGCCGAGCCATTTTAGACCGATCAGTTTGTGCACTACTTTATACAAAGTGGTGGCAAGAATACTGATGGATCGTGTGAAGCCCTTTCTCTCCGGCATTATTTGTCAAGAGCAAGGTGCTTTTGTTGGAGGTAGGAGTATTTTCGATAACGTTATGGTGGCCCAAGAGATGATGTGGGATCTTCGACAGGCCCCGAAGCGTCGAAGCCTGATGGCTATCAAGCTGGATATGGAACGAGCTTACGATAGAATCAGGTGGAGTTTTCTTAGGCGAGCTTTGGAGTGTCTGGGTTTCCATGAGACCTGGATTGGTTGGGTCATGGGGTGTGTCCGGAGTCCGCGGTTTTCCATCTTGATCAACGGCTCTCCGTCCCCATTCTTTAGTTCTACTATGGGGCTTCGGCAGAGATGCCCGCTATCCCCGTACCTGTTCATCATCTGTTCTGATATTTTGTCTCGATCACTGCGGGCTGCATGTGCCGCCGGAGAGTTGGAGGCTTACGACCCAGCTCTAGGGGCCCAGCCGATATCCCATTTACTTTTTGCTGATGATTGCCTACTCCTGACGCGTGCCCGCGTAGCAGATGCCCTGGCTATTAGGCGGGCTTTGGCCGCCTATTGCCATGCATCTGGTCAGAGAGTGAATGCCCAGAAATCCTCTATCTCCTTTAGCCCGAGTTCGCCACCCGGGGTTCGACGTGAGATTCGGAGGATTCTGGAGATGCCTGAGCAGGACGGAACCTGGACATACCTGGGTGTTCCGATCACAGGTAGGAGACTGCGTGTATCTGAGTGCTCCGGGATGGTGCAACGGGTCCAGAGTAGGCTAGAGGGCTGGCGAGCAGCGTCTCTATCTATGATGGGTAGAGTTTTGTTGATTAGATCTGTTTTGGGCTCTATGCCTATCTATCTCATGACTAGCACGGTGGTACCGAAATCTGTCCTACTAAAGATTGAGCGACTGATTCGGGGCTTCTTATGGGGCTCGCTAGGTGGGAGCCGTGGGGTGCACCTGGTGGCATGGGAGAGTATTTGCCTCCCTCTCAGGGACGGTGGCCTTGGGGTGTTGTCTCTCCGGGAGAGACGAGAGCTGCTCCTCGCCCGGCATGCTTCCCGCTTCATCCTGGAGCCGCAGGGCTTCTGGAGCCGGATCATGACCGCCCGCTATGGGGGGGTAGGCCAGGAGGGCGGGGTTCGAGGAGGGCGGGGATGTTCCTTTTTATGGCGTGAGATTGCGAGATATATGCCCATGGTGTCGGATCACACTCGATGGCTGATAGGTGATGGCCGCAGCATCGATGTGACCAGGGACTCATGGGTTGATGGCCTCCCCCTGTGCCGCTGGCCGACTACTGTTAGTGTTGAGGCTGGGGAGGGTTTACAGGTCTGTGATCTTATGACTCCCGGGGAGGCTGGATGGGACGAGATTCGATTAGCCCGCCTCTTCGGGGAGCATCTGGCAGAGCGGGTTCGCTCCCTCCCTCTGCCACAGAGCGGTGGACCAGATGTACGAGTGTGGAGTTCCTCGACCAGCCCCAGAGTCAGGATGAGCGTCCTTTCTCGCATTCTTAGGTGGGAGTACGACCCTGGTCCTGATTGTGCCTGGATCTGGCGATTGGGCCTCCTCCCGAGGGTTGTGCTGTTCCTCTGGAAGGTGGTCTGGGACCGTCTTCCAACGAGAGCAGTACTTGGTGGACGAGGATTGAGGATCCCCCTGGAGTGTGGGGTTTGCGGTGTGGCCGAGACGGTCGACCATGCCTTGTTTCGGTGCTCTAGGGCGAGGGACACTTGGCGTCTGGCAGGGGTCCCGCAGCCGGTATGGATCTGTAGGGACCAGTTCTTACAGGCCATGCGCCAGGGCTCGGAGTCCCCGGCGCTTCGTCAGGAGGTGACTCGAGTGAGCTGTACTGCCTACCAGATCTGGTTGGCCAGGAACGCTCGTATATTCGGTGAACGATGTATGTCGCCGAGATTTGTGGTCGAGAGTGCCCGTAGTCAGGCGGCAGAGATGTGTCATGCCTCCACCACCGGAGGAACCTTGACAGCTCGGGACATCTGGGGCCCCCACCCTGCTTCGGCAGTATCCCACACGGTGTTTTTCACCTGGGAGCCCCCACCCCCGAGTTTCCTCAAGGTTAACTTTGACGGGTCAGTCCTGGATGGTGGCACGAGGGGAGGTGCGGGTTTCGTCATTCGGGACCCTTTCGCTAGGGTTGTAGCCGCTGGTGGCAGTCACTTATTTGATACCTCGATTCCGAGCGCGGAGCTGAGCGCTGCCTGGGCAGGCCTGCGACATGCCCGGTGCATGTTACAGGCTAGGTCTATCACCCTAGAGGGTGATTTAGCCACCGCTATCAGTTGGATCCGAGAGGGTCCTAGGGGTGACGGCAGTGACCACCCTTTGCTTCGTGATATATGGACTATGGCGAGGGATGGAGGGGCCTTTCAGGCCAAGCATATCTACCGTGAAGCCAATGGGGCTGCGGATTGGGTGGCTGCATTTGTAGCCCGCCATTCCGGAGACACTTTGTGGACTGGAGATGGGGAGTTGCCTTTGGCACTCCGAGGTATCCTATTTTTTGACTTTATTGAGTGTATTCGTACCCGACAGGTATGATCCACCCGTATTAGCAAAAATAAAAATAAAAATAAAAAATAAGACCGGCGGAAACAACTACGTTATTCTCAGTGCCATATACAAAGGAAATAGGATAAAAATACATCACCTCTAAGAGAGAGAGGGTGGAATGGGGGAAGGAAGAGAGCGACGCCGACAATCCAAGAACAGCTACATTGTTAAAAAAATAAAATAAAAAAATGATCAGCTGCGAAAAGGACGGCGTTAACACTTAACCCTTCCATTAGCGCGACAGCAGCGGCACTTTATGATGCACTTTCGGGTTTTTTTTTTCTTTTTTTTTTTTTCAGATTATGATTCTACATGAAAGAAAGAAAATTCTAGGAAGTTCTCTAGGCTTCTGAGCCAGGTGGCCCGCCAAGGACGTAATGGAGACCTTCGATCACGTGCTCCTGCTATCCGTCGCACACACCCGCTGGTTCGGACGAGGGCAGCAAAGGAGCCATGATCCGCGGTGGTCCGACGACAAGTCTTGCGGATCGGCTCCCGGATCCAACGGCTCAGGTTTCACATAAGGGGCTGACTGCTGCGGCCCTTCGGCATCGGAGCCTCGGGAGCGCTTCAGCCGGATCGGGACGCCGAAGAGCCTCGGGGAGGGGCCCGACGCCTCCTGCGACCACCTCTCCGGCATCGGCTCCAGCGACGTCGCCACCTCCAGCGATGACCCGCCTCCGCCACGATCGGCGGCGGTGGCGCCGCCCTGCTGCTGGCTGGAAGCGTATTTGGACATGAGGAGGACGATGTTGTTGCAGAGATTCTTCATCTGCCCGAGCTCGTGCGAGAGCTGCTTGTTCTCCCTCCGGAGCCGCTCGTTCTCTTCCATCAACTCCGCCGCGCTGCTGCACCCCGGCGGCAAGGCCCGCCCCACCGCCGCCGGCTGCTGTCCTCCTCCAGGGGAGGAGTTCGAGGAGAAGACCTGCTCGTCGCCCGAGTTCTCCGGCGAACCGCCCCGGTTTACCGGGACCGCCATCGGGATTGCCGCCTGGA
The DNA here is from genome assembly GCF_051530095.1 of Phoenix dactylifera. Taxonomy (NCBI): domain Eukaryota; kingdom Viridiplantae; phylum Streptophyta; class Magnoliopsida; order Arecales; family Arecaceae; genus Phoenix; species Phoenix dactylifera. Next base: position 32,162,688 of record NC_143195.1, read on the forward strand.
CCGGCGCGGGAGTGATCTTCCGGCGGTGAATGTCGCACAAAAGCCGCTTCTCTCCTCTTTTAAAGCACTCGTTCGCGAACTCCCATCTATCCGGCACGATCTTCCGAAATCCCTACAATCCGAACCACAAAAAGAAAAAAAAAATCAGGAGAAAAGAAAAGGAAAAAGAAAAACGATGAAAGCAAGAAAGCCAAACAACGGAATGGAATAATGGAACTCACGTAGGTATTAAGCTGGCGGACGAAGCTGGAGAAATTGTTGTGCTTGAAGTATTTAGGAAGAAGATCCCGGGCGAACTCGGCCGGTCGCCAGACGATGAAGGTGCTCCCGTCCTCGTTCCACGAGATCACGTCGTCTGTGGTCGGATCGTCCACCAGCTGGTACGTCTTCGTCAGGAATGGCGTGGGCATCGACCTCTGCCCGTCCGCCGCCGCCGGCGCCACCGTCGCCGGCGTCGGCTGTTCACCCTCCACCTGTGCAGGAGGAGGAGCCATCACCACTCAACGCCGATCTGGCGATCTCTTCCGAGATCTAAAGCCAAGCCTAGACCCTCCTTTTCTGAAACCTTCCTGGAAAAGGGAACATAGCGGAGATCTCAAGATGAATTTATTTTCCTAAAGAAGGAAGTTTTTGGAGAGGGGAGGGGAAGGCGTGGGGTAGTTTCGGGATTTGAAGATTCTAGAAGGTTCGGCGAGGGTTATATTAGAAGGCAGGAGTTGGGAGAGGGGAAGAAAAGAGGAGAGGGGAGGAAGAGGAGGATGGGAGAAGAGAGAAACAGAGGGCAGTGGGGAACCACGAAGGCGACGCGGAACCGAAAGCCATCCAAACAACCAAAAAGGGAGGAAACGGAAGGAAAGCGCGAGAAGCTCCCCCCCGGACCTTTTTTTTCCAGAAGGTTCCCCAGATGGCGCTTCCACCGCTCGTCCCAACACGTGTCGGTCGCGGAGTGGGCGCGGGGGAGATAAGGTTACTATGAATCTGAAAGCTGGAATTAAAACGGGGAGCGGAGAAAGAAGCGGAGGCGGATAAGCTCCAAAATAAAGCGGAAGTCCTAAAATTGGAGACACGAATCATAAAGTCCAGCTGCGTGGAATATGGCGGTGTAGATTTTCTATCTGGCTGATCCGAGAACGAGGAACTGGGGGTAAGAAAGGCAAAGTGAAAATGAAGGCGGGTGCAGAGACAGCGAAGGATGGTACGAATTAAAAGCGGGCGCATTCCTCCGATCCTTGCGAGCAAGGCCGTCTAGAAGGTCTCCTTTTTAGGCTGCAGATCAGCTGGTTGCGCGAATCGCCAACCGTCTCCATCTGTGGGGAATATCTTTGCACGTGTGACAGTTAATGTACGTTGCATGCGATGATTTGATCCATAGGTTGTTCGGTGTTATACTTGATGCAACTGATCTTCGTCTCTTGCCGCATAGGCTCTCCTTTTTCTTTTTTTTTTTCCCAGTTGAGGCTTCCAGAAGCGGCTCGCTCGGGTGCAGGTTCCCTAAGAAACGACGACCTTCTGATTGTGATCAACGGGCAGGGAACGACGTCTCCTCCAAAAAAAAAATCTTATTGGAAGAGATCAACGGCAACCGCAAAAAGCACAAATTGAAGAATATCTACCCACAAGTACGTGGTCCTGACAGGATTCGGGTGAAGAAATTTCGTGACTCGGGAGAGTTGACGCGGAGCTGCTGCCGAGCGCCCGATGGAAGGGGGCGAGGTCGCAATGGATGTGCGAAGGAAATAACCCGGGGATTCCAAGATCGGGGAGATGCCCGGGCCTCTCTTAATCTCTCGCTTCGACGGACTCGACGGGGAGCAGTCCGTCGAAGCGAGATCGGGATGCAAAGTCACCACAGTGGCTCTCTCTGTCGCGCCGCGGGTGCCTCTCCCTCCCCCACGCCTTTCCTCTCTTGCTCGAAGACAATGAGACGGAGCCCTTTCGCAATTCACTTGAATAGCGGTTTCAGGTCCGACTAACGGAAGCAGAGTCTTAACGCTTTCGTCTCATGCTTTTATGCGAATCCTAAATGATGGGACGGATCCGGCGGCTAAGATTGCGTTGGAAGATCTCACCGTCCATAGCCCTACAGGCCTATACAATGCCCCAATTACGCAATTGGAAAATCAGACTCCAGAGAATTCACGGTCCATGCGGAAGAAAGATTCTTGTCGGTTGGATAAATAATTATGGAAAGAGATGCTTCAATTAACCTGGCTCGAAAAATATTTGGAACGAAGGCACCATGTCTCGTTCATAGGCTTTCCTTTCTTCTTTTGTTTTTTTGGTTGGAAAGAGGCCGCCAGAATTCATAGGCTTTTGACGATGAATTTATTTTGAATTTAGGGTTCATTCTCTGAGGGGCATAAAACTTATCTGAAAATCTGCAATTTTTAGATAAGTGATAGCCAGACAATACTTATCAAAAAAATCTGATATTTTGGTTGGAATTTGGATATGGATTGCAATTCTGTCGCTTGGGTTTGGGTTCATAATAGATAAAGACAGCATGTGAAAGGTGAGGGTTTGTTAGTGTATCACCATAAAGGGAGGTATTTTAGGAACAAAAAATAGAGCTGTTTTATCAAGCTGATGGGAAACTAATTTATCTGTCTTCCAGATGGATAAGTGTTTCCACCTATTTCATACGTAAATGTTACCCATAAAGAACTAACTTTAGTAATCTTACTTTTTTTAATGGAGCATGAGAACATGGGTAAGTTGGACGAGAAAAAAAATGACCAAACTTTTCCATATGATGTCTTACCTCCAAAGAAAGAGCCCTTAAGTGGAGATTGGTGTAAGGGATCTCTCATATTGTTCCACTCCAAACAGAAATTAAGGATTGCATAGTGCTTGATTAACATTAATATGATGACGGGGGATTTTACTAGAAAGCTCGAATTCAATAAGAACCAGCCCACCCAGGCATCAAGTTAACAGTGTCACTAGAGATCTCCATTCGTTTGCTATCCAAATCAAAAAAGATCGAATGGAGTCGCTACACACCTTCGTGGCAATAGTCTGGTGGCCACTATGCTCGATGGGCGATGATCCTGACGTCGAGCACCCACGAATTGTATTGAATGGCGGAGGAACGGTTTTGACCGGTTGGCTCCAATGTAAAACAACAAAAATAAAAAAGTCCACCCGCCGGAGTGTGTCCAGTGAGGGACCTTCTAATGCTTAAGTCAAATACGGCTCTCACGAAATAGGAGGAAGCTTGAGAGGGGCAGAAAAGAAGTACAAGAGAGTTGAAAGAGAACTTACCTGAAGAGCTTCTAGGAATGCAATATATAGGCGAGGGCTAGAGCACGCCATCGAATAGTTCGGGGTTATACACTGGTTGGTAAGGTAACAAACCACGTATCTCACCCGTGAATCACATCTATGCTTCTTGTGTATCTCAGGCACAGGGATTTGATCAAGTGTTGTGTTTATTGAAAAATATTTAGCAATTGGCCAAGTTATTGCTAGTTGGGAGGAGAGTTTGAAATGTAGAGAACTTTTTGTTCGTTTTCTAGGTCAACCAAATAATCAATCCGCAATTAGGTGGTGAGTTTTTAATGATCGTTTGCCTCATCAACAAAGGTTGGTTTCGAGATGTATCAATTAACAATTAAGCCTCCATGAAGTTAAATATGAAACTCTCTAGTAAATTACGCACAATAAATGGTTTGGAGTGCCCCCTCTTGGTTTTGAAAGTTTGGTGCTCTTGGTCTCTAATTTTTGACTGCCATCGTAGTGCCCACTTTCTTTTCTTAAATAAGCACGGATGAGGATCATGAGGTTTCCAAAGTCTTCACATCAGTGATTCGCATTTCATAGCTTTGGAGGGAAAATTGTACCAACATGCGGAACAGTGTCACGTTGCCTAGAAAATAAGCAACCAAAAGGTTCTTGTGACCTTCTTAATTTTGATAAAATATCTTCTTACCTTTTAGACCATATGTTAACTATAGAAACATGAAATCTCTAAGGTCGAGCTAGAGAAATTTCAAATCCAGGCCCCAAAGGGAGCGAGAGAGACATGCATACTTGCAACACTTTTGTGATTGAGTAATGGTACTGGGCCTAGGCATGGCATGGGGGCCCTTCATAGCTGTGGCCGCATTTGACGAAAGGGGACTGGTGCAATTTGGCACGTCTGTTTCATATCCAGTGGGTCTCTAATGCAAAAGAACCAATTCCCTCCCGATACATTGGCTCGAAGCCCCCTTGATGCAAGGTTTGACCCCAAAATTAATATTCTTTCAGTGATACCCTCTTTCAGCACTAACTTTTATTTCACATTCAAATCAATTACATTCTAATTAAGCTCTCGATTACCTCTCAATGTTAGTTATCCTGGCCAATTATTTTAAAAATCTTAAAATCTCCTTTTACATGTAATGAGGTCAAGGAAGATTGGTTTCCGACCCGCATGTCCAGAGCTACGGGGGATCTGCCGCCCTCCGACCTCATCCCCACCGGTCTCAGACAGCGGAGGCGACTGCTTCTCCTCAGAGATATTGTCCGCTTTGAAGGGAGTTTCATAGTCTCTTCCCAACGCACGATTTTGCCTCACAAAAGGCGCCTCTGAAGAGAAAGAGGTAGCCCCCCTCCATTTAAGTAACAAACCTCTCCGCTATCTAGTCGATGTGGGACTAAATTCGTACATTTTATTTCCACAATATGGTCCTCCCTGCGGAGAGGTCTGTGCCGGGGTCAAGGGCTCTCAATGAAAGCACTATTGATGAGGTCAAGGGTGATCGGTCTCCAGCCCTCCGACCTCGTTCCCACCGGTCTCAGGCAGCAGAAGCTCCTCTTCCTTGGTTCACGGTCACCCCCGGGTTTATTTTCCAGCAGCAACATGTTTTTTTTCACATGAATCAATGGTAAAATAAAAGCTTGTAAAGTGATTTTCCTTGAGGATGCATCTTTCTTCGGATGAATCCGCCAATGGATCATTCACTAGCCGCTTTGAGATCTCTACAGGTAGTTGAATCGCGAAATTCTGAGCACTTTAAGATCTATGTAGTGGGTGATGAAGATTCATACGGGAAAAAATAAATTCTTCGTTTGTGTGAAAGATACTAGTCCATTCTAATCATGACCTACTAATTTGTGCACTGGATCAAATAAATATGAATTTTTTTTGTACGAATATTTTTTCAAAATTGATATTTATATTTATGCCCTCATCGAATATTATTTTATATGTATAATTGTTTTTGTGTATATGTACATATGCCATATAACATTGTTAAAAAATTAGCAATTTAAAATTAAAATAAAAAATATTTTTAATATATATATATATATATATATATATATATACACATATATAATAATTTTAGAGGATATCGAGGTAAATCCTTTGCTATGTTGACGTTGGGCATCAAAATTTTGCATCCCGTGTTGGATGGAATCGGGCGCGACACTTGCCGCCATGATGGTCCAAACGTCGGAAAAATATCTCGAGGACACGTGGAGAAAGCCTGCCTGATATTTCCCTCGCCCTGGGGCTGGTGGGCCCATTAAATTTACGCTATCCCGAGATTAGCTCGGGCTCATAATAATTATTAGTAACGTCGAGACCTCCCCCAGAGCTCCATCCTCCTCCATCGTCCGATCGATGGATCTCAAGATGATGATGGACGCCGGTTCCGGCGCCGGTCCCTGGACGGAGGAGCGCCACTCCTCCTTCCTCAACTGGATGGAGGACTCCTTCGTCCGCCGAATGTTCGCCGGCACCGACCTCCAAGCGTCTTGCTCCCCCGCCGATAACTGCCGCCACCCCCCGCTCGACCGCTACCTCCCCGACAGCGCCACCGAGTCCACCCGCGACTTCCACGGCCCACGGCCGAGATCCGTCGCCGGCCGGCCCATGCGATCGCCGGCGCTGGTGGATGAGGAGGAGCAGCCAGGTACGCCAAGGATCCCACCGCTCTTTTGACTGATAAATGGATCCCATCACCGCCTCCCCCTCCGTCGAGCGTACCTGCTTTGCGTTTCGTACAGCAGTGCGGACGGGGGAGGTGACCGGATGCTCGGCTCGATCGCGTCAGCATCCGGTGACTCCAAGAAAAGGTTGAAAAAAGAAAAGAAAGTAGGGAGAATTACGAAAATAACCTCAGATATTTTTAAGTTCTTGGGCAGCTTTTCGCTTTGGAAGAAGGGGTTGTTGGGGAATTGATGTTTCTTAGGATTATGATGGGCTGCTTGCTTCCGAAGCCGATCAAATTTCCGCAACTCTTTTTGACATCAGCTCTCAGTTCTTTACATAGCTCCCTCGTTGTGCAGTTTTTTTCATGCTATTTATTGTGATTATTTTACTATATATTGAATTGGGGTGTGCTGTTCCTTTTATCAGAAACTCGGCACTCGGCGGTCAGGAGGACGAGGAAGCGAGCTCTTCCGGGATACGATGCATCGCAGGATCAGGTTTATATCTTTGCTCCTCTTCGTTCATCTTTCCTACCGTTTTTGGTCACATCCCGGATAAGAATACGTTAGCGACGGCAGCTTTGAGGAACATTAAGCTTTAAAGCAAAGCACCAAAAGCATTTACTTTTAGGTTGCGTTTAGAAACGGAATAGAAGAGAGTAGAAGATATTTACTCTATTTATTTTTTTTCCAAATATTTGAATTAAATCAGGGATAGAATGGATATTTCTAAAAAGTTTATTCCATGATGTATGATGAAGTGATCTCTTCTGGTGTAAAAAGGAGGATGAGGAAGTTAATTTATATTAACTTACGGCAACTTATTCTGCTTTCAAATCTCTTCTGCTTAAGGAGGTATCACCAAAAGAACACGTCACAGGGCTAGAAGAGCATGCCAAGTGGATGTCAAACTATGCTAGGTTCCAGGAAGAAGAAAAGAAGAAATTTGCCTTTGGGCCTCATATTATCAAAAAGAAAAAAAAAAAAAGAAAAAGAATACTACACAAGATATTATCTGACTGAAAGATGATGGCAAGTCTTAACTACTAGTCTCCTCTTAGATTAGTCTCTGAATGCACTTAACATTATCTTTCTACCTCGTATCGCCTTCTCGTAAGCTTATATACAAATTCTCTACAACAACTGTACTCGAGACATCAATACAGTATGGTGCAAAACAGATATTCTGATGGTAGTTTTCCCGTCTCAAATAAGTGGGATGGGACTGCTTGCTGTCAGTCCATGTAGCAAATCTATTTATGATTAAGTTTTGGTGTTTCAACAGCTCTTTAACTCTTTTTTTTTAAACAGGAGAACTTACCGCCCAGTCTTTTCTCTAAGCAAATTCTAACATACAGTCTTTTAACGATTAACATTTAATTTTCGGCACTGCACACACTTAACCTAGTTTTTAACCCACAGTTATATTATCCCTATTTAGTAACCTTTCATTGTTTTATGCATGTTGGGTGCACCTCCTCCTAATATGGCCTTGCTTTTTATCTCTACTATCGTAGTGCGAACTCCATGGTGCATTCTCACCCCTTTTGCACTCCTGCAAATATTTTTCCTTCTCCTTCTTTTCCTCTCTCAAGCTAAGACTCTTGTGGCTATTGTTTACTTCCTTTTGCATGTGCCAAGTACTTAGTAATGCTATATAATTAGTAAGATGCATTATGTAGCACCTTAATTAAACTAGACTCAAGTCTAGTATAACATACATCATATGTATCAGCCAATAATGTACATCCCAGGTATTACGATTTCTCTTTCTCTGGCATACGTGGAGATTCAGTTAGCTGCTTGATTGCCTTCGCCATGAATATGGAAGGCTTTGGATGTAAAAAATAAGGTTCTTCTCCACTGCATTATGTCCTTGAAACCATCGGTTTATAATTTCAATCCAGTAAAATAATTGCTGCTTCCATCGTAAGGGGAAAAGGAAGTAGTTATAACATTATTCATTTAAGGGAATGAATCTAGACGAAGGTATTCCAGATACTAGGCACATTTCTTTAACACCTATATTCCACTTAGAAAATATAAATCAGAGTTTACCGTACTGAATGTACTGTACTGATACCGAATCGATACATAGTACAAGGGTGCCAAATCAAATACTATACTGAGTATTATCCGTGCTGTAATAAAATAGTATCGATATGGGATCTCATGCCAGTATGGTGAATTTTGTGTAGAAGATACCTTTATGTAAACTTTATATAACACCCCTTCCTATCGCTGGGTGTTGCTTTATTTGTTAATCATACCTCTCATTATATTCCGTTTTCACTGCTTTGTATTGTTGCTTTAAGTTAGTTCCCATTTGACTGCCAAAATATTGGTTACATCTGCATTTGAACTTGTAGCAAAACAGACTGCTGGTTGACTTCTCAAGCCTAAGGTTAACTTTCATTTTTATGGATCTTAATATTGTTTGTAATGCATCACAGTCGCTGTGATAGATAAGACAGAATATAGAACAGGGTACATGCTTCAAGCAAGATGCCTACATAGAAATGGATCAAAATCCTCACTTTTTATAACGGTATCTGCTAACAAAAAGGCTCATGCAATGGCCAAAATCGGGAATAACTTCCCTCAAATATCTTCTTTCTCCCAACTTTCCAGCCTTTGCATGAGTAATCGCGCGAAAAAAAGTGAATTCAAAGGTAATAGATCATCCACTTGCTAAATATAATGCATAGCAGTAAGCCTATTTAATTGAAAGCTGTGCATTTGAGTTTCTTCTTATCCTCATATGCCATGGTTCTATTTCTGTCCTCTTTGGCTCGTTTTCTTTCATACTACTTTCTTGTAACGCATGCCTACTCTTTTAAGGTGGTCCCACAGCATGGAAGCGCAGAGGTAGATGATAGTAATTCTAAGAGGAACCAAAGAGAAGAAGGATGGTGTCTAGCAGTCTCTCCAACCAGCCAAAGTGGGGGAAGAAAAAAAGAGAGGATGGCGTGACTTCGATGATTCCTTTTAGCTGTAGTTCTCTTCTAATTGCTCGAACTATGTAGTTTTGGTTTTGTTAAAGATGAAAGAGGAGTTTCTAATGCCAGTTCCGCTTGTAAGTTCCCTTATCCTGTTAAAGAGGGATTTATGTTTGTTCTGGCATATCAGGAGTCAGTTGATGAGTAGGTAATGCATGCATATGAAGGTGTCTAGTATATTGCAAAGCTAGTCCACATGAAGTTGAATTTATCATTCTGCCATTGTCTCAAGCAACTCAAGCAACCCAAGCAAGGATCAGATCAGAAGAGGACATGTTTTAAACATAGTTAGCAGATTCAAATTATGCCTTTTGATTAAAAAAAGTTGGAAGTTTTAGATGACTTAAAGGAGTTGCCTTTTGAAACATTTGCGGTGTCCTAACCAAGGTCTGAAAATTGATCCTGTATCGACCAAGGATGGTTTTGGTACGTACCGGAATCGATGAAGGGAGTTGAAGAGTATGTTCGGCTATGCCCTGAAAATCTTGTTATGGGCTCTTTCTTTAGCCTTCAAATTCTTGTTTCGGATTTCATATAGTATTGCTTTTCTTAAATGCTCTGGTTTTTTTTTTTTTTTTTTTTTTTTTTTTTAAAGATGTAGATAGCTAGCTAACTAGCCTAGTTATGGTTTCATATATGTGCTAAAGTTAGAAACATATATATTTATCATATAAATAATACATTATACATTTGAAATTATATATAATGTATAAATATTCATTTCGGTATTCAAACGGCAATTAGTTTGCTGGGAAAACTAATTGGTCCATTAAACATGAAAGCAAAACTGGAGCTAAAGCTAACCATCTGAGAAAATAACAAGATGTCTTGAGTAACAGTCAGTAACAAAATTATATTCTTTAAGCTTTCATTCAATCCCTCACCTTATTTCCAGTATGAGTGCCTGGCGGTCGCCGACAATCTGCTCAATCATCAGCTTCGCATTCTATGATTGCCATAAGCAAGCTCGGTACTGTTACAATATTATATACTGATACTAATGATCACAGTAGTCCCTTATTTAGATATTGCAGGTGGACTGTAATTGCAACTTTCAGCAAACATAGAAAAATCAGCTTACATGTAACCTCAATTACATCTGTATGGGAGTTACAGGTTGTATCCAAATGCACCATGAGCCTAAATCAGCTTACAAGATTTTATTAGGAAGAGCTTAAAGATGAGGAACAAAAATATGTGTTTCCAATACTCCTGAAGCCTTCTAACACTAACAGATCCAGATGTCTAATACAACCAACAACCTAAGAATTTTCACAATTCCAAATAAATCCTTGGATTACATTCATCCTCTGGAAGCTTTTGGTTGCAGAATTATCTGAACGTAAATGTGACTTTTTGTGGAGCAAATCTTTCATTCTCAAAATCAAGAAAAAAAAATATAATAGTATAACTAGAGTCCTTCCAGATAAATCGCGCAAGAATTGTGGTATGACTCGTTCTCATTCCAAATAGTAGCAGCAGCAACCCCTTATCCTGGTGGTGGCTTGAGCTGGTTAACAAAAGCTGCATCCCGTCGAGTTGGGTCGACTGCTACTACCAACATCGTTTGCTGCTAAATCTATTCGAGGTTGGTATGGCGAGAGCGGAGGTGGGACGGTGCCTGGCCCAGCACCTCGGCCAGCCTCAGCACTACCATCTCGAACAGCACGAACAGCGCCCCCTCGTACAGGCTCCCCATCGGCAACCTCGCCCCCAGCGGAGCTCCCGACTCCTCCTCGCCGTCAGCCATGGTTTGGGCCGGGATGTACGCCACCGCGTCCGCGCTCCGGCACGCCCCGCTCCCCGCCTCCGGCCGCGCGGTCAGCAGCGCCACGCGGGCCCCGGCGGACTTGGCCACGCCGCAGATGGCGTCGACGGTGGAGAAGCTGCCGGGGCCGGCGGAGGCGAGGAGGAGGTCGCCGGCCGAGACGGGAGGGGTGGTGACGTCGCCGACGACGTGGGCGGAGAGGCCGAGGTGGTAGAGGCGCATGCAGAGGGCCTTCATCATCAGCCCCTCCCGGCCCACCCCGTGGACGAACACCTTCCCCGCAGCCGCGGCCACCGCCGAAATCTCCGCCACCAGGACATCCAGCGGCGGCGGGAGGGCGCGGGATCCGACCGGGGAAGGCGAGGGAGGGGAGGAGAAGACGGATCGGATCTGGTCGCAGATCTGGGAGGCCATGCCGGCCGAGAGCTCCACGCTGTCGCCACTCATTATTCTTGCTTATCCTCAGACCGCTGCCTCCGCGTCCAAGTGATTTCTTATTTGGCAGGCCAGTACCAAGACTGGTTGGGAATCAGCTGCACCCTCTAAAACCGCAAACAGCATTTCATGCTCACGTGGCCGCTTGCACACCGTCCGCTCGATAGAGTTGCGCCGTAGATCACTGCTCGGTTCTTTAATTAAATTAAACATGAAATGGAAACATATAAATAATAAATATTATAAATTATTATATTATTATTTAAATGAAATATATCTGATGTTGATTTATTAAAATACAATTATAGTTTATATAGAAAATATTATGTTCCAACTATAAGATTTAGATGAGACCACGGATATTGGCAACCCAACTGCATCTAAAAATTGAATTGAATTGGTTCGACTGCAAGGTCCACCATACCGGTACCAATAGGTGTACCGGTGGCGGTCCGAACCGGTCCCATACCAGTTCTCCAACGATAAAATACCGGTACCGAATTTCATGCTGATCCAATATGGATACGGCAGACCATGGGTTCGAGTATTATATTTCAATTGCAAAATGCGCCAATTAATCTTGAGCTGGTCTTTCCTACTCCACCTCAGCTTGTTTACAACCCAAAGCATCAAAGCTAGTACTCGCTTAACTTGATATGACCCAATTGAAAGAATGACCATCAGTGCATTAACCGATGGGCTGGACTCAAGCTCAGACCAACCGGACCCACTTGCCCAACAGGAATCAAAGAACGTATTATGGAATACATTTAATTTGCCAATATCTTTATGCATAGCATGTTGATGAAGCTGCAAGCTTAGAATCTAGCTGATGCCCGATCCTTCTAAATATTCAGCTAAAATTCAAAAGCAAGAAGAGAGATGAAAAGAAACGAGAAGCCAGTCGATCATCCAAAGGTGGCTAGTCTCCTCACTTCCGGAATCAACCAACAAACAGTAAATGAGCTAAATATTGTGAGACTTTGTCAATAGTCTGCATGATTGATGCTTGAATTGCTAATTTGGTGGCTCCTCCATGATCACACTCCTCCTCATTCAATAAACCTAAGAAGGAATAGAGAGAAGCAAATGGCAATTGCAGACACTGCATAATATTAGTTCGAGCTACTTCGCTACAGGTGAAGCCGAGGCAGAGGTGGCCATGACAAAACTAAGAGAACTTTAGCAAGATATCAGACATTTCCTCTACACATTTTCAATGGATTGAGGATGGATGACCAAGTGATCTTGGAAAGAACAGATACTACAAATGAGATTCAATAAAGGACGGATGGTTATTACCTCCCTTTTCTTCAGAGAAAAAAAAAAAAATTAATGTTCGAACCAAACAAAACTGGTGATGGTTTGATTGATGTATTATGTATCTATCTATTGCTTGTATTTCGAGTTATAACTATCATAGTCTGCCACATCCCAGTAAGCAAATATATCTTTTACGACAAGTGACAATCTTCTGGCAAGTGTGTGCTAATGAGGGCTTAAGGTTGCATATAGCAGTCAAGATGCTAATAACAATAATGAAACAAAACAGAGTAACAGGAAATATCGTAAGGCGAAGCTCTATAATATATTGAGAATCCAATGCTACTATTCTCAATAAGAATGCGCGCTATAAAATGGAGGCAAGCAATCAAATATGGAGGATTTTCCTCTTAGGTTTAATAAGAGCCATCACTTGCAAACAGAAACACATGGCCTCCATCAACGATTGTCCAAGTTCAAATTCTCTGCAGCAAGTTTTGAGTTTTCACTTGGACAGCATCAAATGCAATAACAACAAAAAGAAAAAGAAAAAAAATGGATTTAAAGGTGTCATATCTCAAATATGCTAATTTTATGGGGGGACTCAACTTGATACATAGCTTGCTCAAAAGAAAAGAGGCAGAGATGGACTAACCATCTCGAGTTATAACAATGAGGGAATACCCCCTCGATCCACACCTCTTTCTCTTCCCACCAGCCCACAGCATTTTTCCATGACAATTCCATATCACAAACCCATAAGCAACCTGTACCTTTCTTCCCTCTCTTTCTTTTTTTTTTTTTCTTTGTTCCTCCCTTCCTTGGTTTCAAAATGTACTTCATTTCACTTACCAAAGAAATTTTGCATGGGCTTTCCACTATTTTGGCCAATAAAAATATAATATAATATTTTACTTTGCATTATTTAACATCCTTTATCAAACTTCCCCAAACTATGATCTCTAGATGATAGGGTTGTTAACGAGCCGAGCCGAGCCCGAGCCTGGGAGAGCTCGGCTCGGCTCGTTTCATAGAAGCTCGGGCTCGGGCTCGGGCTCGGGCTCGAGCTCGATAACGAGCTCTGTATTGGGCTTGAGCTCGGGCTTACTTGGCAAAGCCAAGGCTCAGGCTTGAATTCGTAAAGCTCGTTTCAATTACGAGCTCGGGCTTGGGCTCGATAACATGCTATTTTTCTCTATGTGGTCAGATTTTTATGAATTATGGTGCTGAAATAAGATCTTTCAGCGGGAGACTAGAGCTCGTTTGGGCTCGTGAGCTACTCGGGATCGGGCTCGGGTGTAAACGAGCCTCATATTGAGCTCGGGCTCATTTGACTAACAAGCCGAGTCCGAGCCGGACTTTTACCGAGCCAAGCCCGAGCAACTCGGCTCATTAACAATCCTACTAGCTGAAGGAGCACTCTCCCCTTGGGTGAAATGTGCATTTGGCTTTTCTTTCAAGGAATCTATCTTTGCAGGCCCTGCCATGGCAGCGCTCTGAAGACGCGGGTTTTCCAATTTGCTGACTAAAAATGACACTCGGCGTGTTTCATTGTTTCTCATAATTTGTACATGCATAACATTATGGGAATCTTCCTTTCAAGTTTGGCATATACGGCCACTTCGTGTGGACACTGGAAAGCCAACTCTATGACCTCCTCGGAGTCTCGCCCAATTGCCTTAGGATAATGAAAGGAGGTGCCAGACTCACAACGATTAATTAATGAATGATTCATCACCCCCAATCAATCATTTGTTTCTTTTTATCACCATCTTCTTTAAATGGCTAATCATGGATCCTTTGATTATAGCGCACAGTTTTAGCATCAGGAAGTGGTGGGTGCAGGGGAAGATCGATTACAAAAGTCAGCACCAATGGGATTAGTCTAATATGGACGGACCTTGGTAGGTGCATGTGCTCATCCACTAAGCAATCAATCAAAACTAATCAAGCAATTAAAATCCCAACATTCTTAATTCCTAAGTGAGTGGAGTTTTGGTTGTGAATGACATCACTCTCAACTTGAGGTTGAGGAACCTACCATGGGAGGAGTGGGGAAGGATTTAAGATCCTCTAATCATAAGCAAAATCCACACCAAAGGCCTCTTTTGTCCAAAAGTAGGATCCAAGAGAAGTACCCCTCCAAGGCTCAAATGCTCCTGAAGCACCCTAACATCAAGCAAAAGCAAAAAGAGGGCGTGTGTGTGTGAGAGAGAGAGAGAGAGTCTTGATGACAACCTCATCCAATTAAAGAATCTACAGTGAGGTTTTTGTTTAAATAATTGACAACCATACAAGAAGCACCATGAGAAAAGACATGGCCACTGCATGTGTAACAAATGGGGGAAGGCGAAAAGGTGAATGCCTTGGTATATATTGGTGTCGGTTTAGCTTAGAGCGGGTAATATGATTAGCCTCATAAGAGGCCAAAGTCATGTGCTTAACGCGCGAGGAGTGCGAAGCCTACCCTTATTCTTGAGGCTTAAATAAGTTAAAGCAATCATTAAACAGTGACATCCATTAGCCGCATTCAAAAGGGCGTGCTTGGTATTAAATGAGGGGTTTACGGATTTGGTCTTGGCAGTAGGGATGTGGAGTAGAAACAAGTGGTGATGATAAAACTATGATACGAACGTGGATAATGACAGGGAAAAGACTAGACAAACGTTCAATAAAAGCCAATTCTAGGTAGTGCAGCTGAGGGAGTTTCATCTCTCTCTCTCTCTTTCTAAGAAATGAGCCATGTTCAGGTCTATGGTTCTCACTTGGACCCAATCCAAACCTGGTAATGAGTTGAGTCTAAGGTCTAATGTTGTCAATATGTCTAGTATGAGTTGGTTCTAGATTTTATGAACTAGGCTGCAAATTTAGACTACTTATTAAAGCTCTACCAAGGATAGGTGGAATCCACTATCTAGAAGCTTCAAAGACTACAATTTAATTGGAGAATCATATCTACATGTAGGATCTGCGCCAAATCTAGGCGGTCCAGAAATTTTCAAACTCCTAGTCTCATAAAATCTATTGTTAGATACGAATTTTTCTAATTCATTAAGAACCCTAATGGCAAAATCTTCAAAGATCAGATGGGATAGATGGAGAAGATAGTTTTTTTTTTTTTATAATTCCATCAAAATCAGGTATGATTCTCTATAATATCAATCTCAGCCAGTGAACATCAACAAGCCTAAAAAAAAGAAAGAAAAATTCTGCAAAAATTGAGGAGCTATCCAAATGGGTACTTCGGAATAATTATGCAAACACCCAAATCTAGGATGCACTTTCTTTCAAGTCGCCCACTACCCAATAATGTATTGCATGCCTCCTTCATATTAATTGCAAAAGAAATTTGCAATGCGTTTTGTTTAAGAATTTGAGAAATAGCAGGTAGACAAGAGCTTTGGAAGCCCCTACCTCTTTATCCTTATGCTACTCATGAGGGGATTGGTGGCATCCATTTTCACACAACATGATCCCTTGTTGGTAGCTAATGGATTTAATTTTTATAGATGCCATGATCACTTAGCTAACTTGGCAATCAAGACAATCCTCACTTGATAGGGTTTGGACCATGTATATTCTGTTCAATAATGGGTCTGGTTTCAAGGTTGCCCCTATTTTATCAGCCATTAACAGGAATATTTGCCCCATTATATTAATTCATATTTCATCAATAACAGAGCATTGCTCCTTATTAGTAACACCATAGAAATGCCTGGCTAGGGGAAATGATTGATTATTTTGGACAAATTATTGTTTTTCTCCAACTATTTTCTATCAAATAATTACTCTAATCAATGTGTGCTCGGATAATTAATTCTCCTAACCCTAGATGCCACAACAAGAGGACCTTAAACTTTCAAATATAAGCTAGATATAAAGTAACAACATAAGTTACAGCAAACTAGCCTCATGAATCGATTCCTTCAAATTCTATCTTGTCTGAATCTAATTCTTTTCTAATAAAGTATAATCTTCTTTTCAACAAATGATCAAATCTAATCAAATAATGTAGAATTAAAGGTAAATAAATCTGGTTTACATTTAGCCTATCAAGCATGTTGATCAAGTTAGTCCGTGTAGGTGTTTTGATTGATTATCACACATTCATGAAAGGGCAATCATTAATGTCCGATTTCTATTTAGTTAATTTTTTTTAAAAAAAATCTTACTTTATGTTTAATTTTTTTCTTAACTAATTGCATGTTCACATGTGCATGCATGCATGCACGCATGCACATGTGTGATGCAGTGATGCAAGTCCATTTACCCTCTTCTCACAGACCAAGTAACAATGGCTGGGGGATTTAGTAATAGATACCATAACAAATCATGAAGAGGAACGATAGTTGCAGATTTCCTTCAAAAATAGATCAACTACAGCTATTATTCATTAAATACCAAGTAAATGAATACTCTCTAAAAGATGTTGCACCTTTTTGCCAAAGCCGAAATGGCCTATGTATTTCGATTATAGATGTGCATATTTAAGTAAAGATTGAGGGATAGACCTGAGGATCCTAAATCAGTTTTCACACTGGAGTAATGGAGGGACGATTTCTTACATGCAATTCATGATCATGACATCATTTATAAATAATCTAAATAACCATGCGTAGCCGATTTTGGACATCAGAACATAGGCAATGGACTATTGGAATGAGGCTACTTAAGCTTCAGGCATATATATGGCGATCTCTAATATAATCTAACAAGCATACAATCAGCTTTAATTTTTTTTTAATTCCAAATTAAAGAAAGCTGATCACAAACCTTCGATTATATCACATATAAATATGTAAAGGTTAAGCAGAAATCTTGCACATATCTTTTTCGAGATAGTAAATCTTTTGGCCCCATTCAGAGAACTCAATTTTAAAATGAATGGAAATTTTGATGCCATATGTAATGGCATAGCAGGCAGGATTGTCTTCCTGTTGTCCAACAGAGAACGGTGAGCAAGGTTGAGTGTAGAACCTATTGATGGAATGATTGGCTTTACATGACTTGAAGATTCCTCGAGATGGGAACTTTAAAATTCTGGCAAGAAGGGGAAAACTGCAAGGACTACTAACACTTTTCAAAAGGATAGATATAGTTAGATAGACCTATTGTTAACTTAACTTCTTTCCTTGTGCACTACCGAGAAGCTATACATTATTCCTCATTTCCTCGTCTCAAGGAAAACTACCTTGTGAATGGAAGCATATTATAAGCCTCTACAGCTACCTTGTGTTCTAATCTAAGCTATCATAGCTTCTATTTTATCCTATAATAAAAAACGCACGCATGAGGTCGTACTTACCTACCACATTGTTTTGATCCGGAGAATAAGGTGGCGAGAAGCACATTCTTATAAATTTATATAGGAACAAAGTTATAGCCTACATAAGGAACGCGCTAATGCTCGGTGCTATAGCTTGACAAAACAGGAGAAAAGAAAGATACTCTAATGCTCAGCACGGGAGACCTCGGTTTCGTTGGCGACATCACGCCTCTCTCATATTTGGTACGAAGCTCCTTTTTTTTCTCTCTTTTTCTAGTGAAAAAACTAAGCCTCTTGCTCCTTGTAACCTTGTCTTGGTATTCGTAATATTGTGAAAGAACTGTTTGAGAGTTCAGTGTGAGTCCTTCTGTCCTTGTACGTAGCCCGAACGGCAATGTATGCAAATAATTGAGCTACACATCCAACCTTCTCTATTTGAATTTGAAGATGAGGGAAAGCGGTGGAAGAGGGTGGTAGAGAATGAGAAGGAGAAATGGAAGAGGTAAGATAGGGAGGATGAGAGATGGAGATCATGGTTGGGGGCCAGGGTCTTGGACTGGTTGATGCTGGGGCTCCAAGGATGACATGTTGAGAGAGCTGGTGGCTAGGGAGAGATTGGCAAGAACATTGCTAGGACTTCAAGGATAATATGGTTGAAGATAAAAATGGTGGCCGGTTGAAGATCAGGTGAGGGTTTAGAACTTTTGCCAGCGTCGAGAGCTTTGAGGACCAAAAAAAAGATTACAGCTATGAATAAGAATACAATGTTACATAATTTGGGATATAAAAGTTGTTATAGTGTTTGAACATTACCATGCCTACAAGAGGAATCATAATTTTTTTTTTCTGAAAGAAACATACAATTAAACAAATGTCGAAGAAAATCATAGGGATCTACGATGAACAGTATGAAGAAATTGAGAGAGAAAGGGGAAGAAAAAATCAATACAGAAATTTTACATAGTTCGACAATGTACTTATATCTATAAAAGCGAAACGGCTATAATTTCACTATTCCTAAAAATTATAAGGATTACAAGATATTTATACTTAAACTTTAGCCTCAGAGTATCAATCCCTATCAGCGTCCCTCGTAAAATAAAATACTAGATAATTGCCCCAAAGATAAGCAGATATCCTTGCTTCGCTCCATTCCGTTAGAATACTAGTGTACCACTCAAATAAGAATACCAGTGTACTACTCAAATACGAGCCACTTACTCTAACAACAAATCATTCTCAATCGAAACATTATAAGAATAAAATAACATATAGTTACTACAAGTAACTAGAGCCTACGGAAGAATAGAATTAGCTATCTAAAATTTCGGTATATGATGGGGTGACGTTCCTCTAGGTGGCACGCAACCCTCATCCGCGATCGTGATTAACTAAGCGCAATTGATTTGTGTATTATTTTTCAATGCTTAAAGAGCTGAATAAATAATTCTGCTATTTAGCAGTTCGATGATCCAACTAATTGTGTGCACATCTAGTCAAAGCGGAGTTAGCACTAAGCTAGTGTATAAAGAGATGAGCTACGTATAATAGGAAAAGATTTATTTTTGAAAGAGGATAACATATAGGGCTCGTTTGGTTCGTAGAAAGCATTTTCCATTCTAAGAATATGATTCTTGTAAAGCAGATTCCTAAAAAGAGGATGCTTAGAAAAGTACTTTTGGCATGTTTGGTTGACCATGGAAAAGTGACAGATTTCCAGAGTGCTTATGTTTGGTTAACTATCCACTTTTGTGGAAAAGTTATGTATAATTCCTATTATACCTTTAATAAAAATTAGGTCTTTAATGCCTCTATAATGCTTTTTTAATGCTGAAGGGTCTTTTTGGAAAAAAATAAAAATAGAGTGATTCCTCTCTCATGTTACTTTTCCATGTTTCTCGTGGAGAAGACTTTCCCATGAAGGGCTCGTTTGGTTTGCGGGAAATACTTTTCCTCCTAAAAATATGATTCCTAAAAAGAAGATTCCTAGGAATGAAATGCCTGGGAATGTATTTTTGGCATGTTTGGTTAAACATAGGAAAGTGATAGATTTTTAGAGTGCTTATGTTTGGTTGACCATTCACTTTTCTGAAAAAGTTGTGTAATTCCTATTATACCCTTGTTGCTGGAAATTCTGGACCCGGGGGCCGCCGCGAACCGAGAAGGGGGGAGGAGCCTCCGATGCCGGGACGGTGGCTGTGGATGGCGGTGCGCCGACGGCTGGCGTCCTCCTGGAGAGTCCTGCAAGAAAGTCGGTGGCCGGGCTTCCCGGCGCCGGCCCTCCGAAGCTTAAGTCAGAGGGGGCTTAGTATGTGGAGGGCCGGCGCCGGGAAGCCCGGCCACCGGCTTTCTTGCAGGACTCTCCAGGAGGA
Source organism: Phoenix dactylifera (assembly GCF_051530095.1). Taxonomy (NCBI): domain Eukaryota; kingdom Viridiplantae; phylum Streptophyta; class Magnoliopsida; order Arecales; family Arecaceae; genus Phoenix; species Phoenix dactylifera. The sequence continues at coordinate 32,182,713 of NC_143195.1, forward strand.
CGCCAGCCGTCGGCGCACCGCCATCCACAGCCACCGTCCCGGCATCGGAGGCTCCTCCCCCCTTATCGGTTCGCGGCGGCCCCCGGGTCCAGAATTTCCAGCAACAGTTGGCGCTAGAGGAAGGGACCGAGTTGCTGCCATGAAACTAAGAAGTAAAGGGGCTTCCAATGCCTCTCGACGTCTTTCACCTAGTCCTAGACACTCTGCCCAGAACTCACCACCTCCGGCCGAGTCAACTTCTCAAGTTCGGCCGGAACAGTTTGATGCCCTGATGCAACAGGTGCAAGCTTTGGCTACCGCTGTCCAAGGCTTACACCCCTGATGGGACCCCCATTCCACGAAGCTGGAGTTCTGAAAATCTTCGCGTGTATCACCAGTAGGACCCCAAGGGGTCCTCTGTTATTCAACCATATATTTCATTTTATGATGATTTGTGATGGTTTGCGTACTTATTTGAACTCACCAATTCTCCTAATGGTCGTATGGTACCAGGTTCGTTCTCCTACCCCGACCATGGTCAGGATGCCCCGATACAACGGGATGCGATCTTCATCGACTAAACGAGCTCGGCTCGTTCTCCTACCCCGACCATTGTCGGGATGCCCCGATACAGCGGGATGCGGTCTCCACCGACTAACGAGCTCAGCTCGTTCTCCATCGGCCAACGAGCTCGGCTCGTTCTCCTACCCTGACCATGGTCGGGATGCCCCGATACAGCGGGATGCGGTCTCCATCGACCAGCGAGTTCGGCTCGTTCTCCTGTTCCTGATTAGCGAAAAGTCCGTGATTAACAAGCTGGATTTTTCTCTGCCGGCGTCCCCAAAGAACGAACTCCGAGCAGAGAAGCGTTTTTAGTTGCCAGGTGAAGTTCACAGCCTCGGCATAAGAACGCTCACGGTACCAGGTACCCATTCAATTAAATGTCCTTACATTTACCTCATTTATTTTTACTTGGATTCACCTCTGCCGGAGTCCTCAAAGAACGGACCCCGAGCAGATAAGCATTTTTAGTTGCCAGGTGAAGTTCACAGCCTCGGCATAAGAACGCTCACGGTACCAGGTACCCGTTCAATTAAATGTCCTTACATTTACCTCATTTATTTTTACTTGGATTCACCTCTGCCGGAGTCCTCAAAGAACGGACTCCGAGCAGAGAAGCGTTTTTAGTTGCCAGGTGAAGTTCACAGCCTCGGCATAAGAACGCTCACGGTACCAGGTACCCGTTCAATTAAATGTCCTTACATTTACCTCATTTATTTTTACTTGGATTCACCTCTGCCGGAGTCCTCAAAGAACGGACTCCGAGCAGAGAAGCGTTTTCAGTTGCCAGGTGAAGTTTACGGCCTCGGCATAAGAACGCTCACGGTACCAGGTATCCGTTCAATTAATGTTTTTACATTATCTCATTTATTTTTGCTTGGATTCTTCTCTGCCGGCGTCCCCAAAGAACGGACTCCGAGCAGAAAAACGTTTTTAGTTGCCAGGTGAAATTTAAGGCCTCGGCATAAGAACGCTCACGGTATCAGGACGATCGACGACTGGACTACTTCCTTCGTCCGAGCCAAAAGGCAGTTCGAACTCGGAAGTCGGGGGGTAGTGTTGGTGGAAAAATGGACCACCCCACAAATGCAATTATAGCACCCAAATCCTTCCGCTCTCGAGCTCATCTAGTGCTCGGGCTCTTCCGCCCTCGAGCTCATCCAAGAGCTCGGGCTCTTCCGCCCTCGAGCTCATCCAGTGCTCGGGCTCGGGCTCTTCCGCTCTCGAGCCCAGAAGGCCGAGACCAGCAGGCCGAGCACAGCAGGCCGTGCACAGAAGGCCGAGACCAGAAGGCCTTAGCCAAATATCCAATCTCCGCCTAACCCTCTAAAGAATCTGACAACTAAATACATGACTCCACTTCAATCTGCCACCATCCCCGAGTCATTAAGGCACAAGATCTCCGCAGGCATTCGGCACACCCTATCATTAATGCATGAGACCCCCTCAGGCCTCCGATGCACTCAGTCATTAAATGAACACGGCTCAAGATGATCTCCGGATAACTGAACCATCAAAGCGTATGGCTCTTTCTGACCACCGGTTCACTCAGCAATCAATGCACTTGTCATCTACGAACCCTAGGCCCACCACGGCCGGCGGTTCAACCACCCCAACGGGTCCGATCAATCGTGACAGCTCCCTGACAGTGACGGTAACCCATTAATTCGCCCAGTCACATCACAGGTAACCCTGCCACTCTCCCTATAAAAGGGGAGCTTCTCCCTAAAAGGGGAGGACGGAGGCTTCTTCCTCCCGAAAAAAGAGGAGGGAGAAAAAGAGAAAAAAACAGAGACACCTACACACAAAAAACAAGTAACAAAAGGGCAGGCCTTCTCCTTCCTTAACGCCCTCCACATACTAAGCCCCCTCTGACTTAAGCTTCGGAGGGCCGGTGGCCGAGCTTCGGGCCGGCGCCGGGAAGCTCGGCCACCGACTTTCTTGCAGGACTCTCCAGGAGGACGCCAGCCGTCGGCGCACCGCCATCCACAGCCACCGTCCCGGCATCGGAGGCTCCTCCCCCCTTCTCGGTTCGCGGCGGCCCCCGGGTCCAGAATTTCCAGCAACAACCCTTAATAAAAATTAGGTCTTTAATGCTTCTTTAATGCTTAAGGGCCTTTTTGGGGAAAAAATAAAGATGAAGTGATTCCTGCCTTATGGAAAAGACTTTTCCATGAAATGTGGGAATTATATTCCCATGGGAATACAACTTTTCCATCTCTGTTTTTGGAAAACTCCAACTAAATAAGAGGCATCTCATTACTTTCCCGTTGACCACATTTTCCTCCCTTCTTTTCCCACGAATTAAACAAGCCCGAAATGTGGGAATCATATTTTCATGAGAATACAACTTTCACACTTTCCTCCCTTCTTTTCCTACGAATTAAACGAGCCCGAAATGTGGGAATCATATTTTCATAGGAATATAACTTTTTTGTCTCTCTTTTTTAAAAACTCCAACCAAACAAGAGGCATCTCATTATTTTTTCATTTTCATTGATCATACTTTTTTTTTCTTTCTTTTTCCGCAAACCAAACCAGCCCATTAGGATGCGTGGGGTTTCACCGAATAATCTTGGTCCTAAGTGAATGGTCTGGGTGGGGTGGACTGAGGACCAATAAGGGGGTGATGGGATCGAGAAAACGGTTGGGATTGGACTGGAAACAATTTAATGCTGACAATTCTATGGTCCTATTACTGCGATCACGAATTCCGAGGTGTCCATTTTGACTTGTTTACCAAAAGTTATCAAGCCCCTCGTGTCTCCTTTTGACCCCCGGTTCCTTTTGTTACCTGAGTTCCGTCCTCCCAACCATGGTTTTTCAACGGTAATAAAGTATTAAAGGTCCCGTTACTTCAATATAGCTAATGTTTGATTGTTACCTATTCTAATCGCAGTCATTATTTAATCTTCTTATTAAGACATATAATTTTATAGTGGTGTTAATTTGTATAAATATGTAGAGATGATCTTATCTCTCCTAAATATTCAATCACCAAATTGCATAATTATATAGATAGATTATCATATTCCAGATTGTTAGAGATATGAAGAGATTGATCAGTGATTAATCACATGCAGACTGACAAAACGGATGCTCCAAACCCATCAAGTAAGTGGATTGCATGATAGAAAAATATTATCAAACAATATGAATGGGCCTCTCCCAAGCTAATAATTATTGTCATGTTGGATTAGAATAGTCGTTACTCACTCGAAGTCCTTTATTTGGATTTCGAGTAAATGATAACCTTTAAATAAATGAACAATCATAATGCAATGTATGGGAAGTTAGTGGTTGATAATATACAAAATTGTTATGATGTAGACATAATGATCATTGTAGTAATTGTAGTATTATAACATAGAAAAGAATTCTGCTCATCACCGACCATTCCGCAATATACAAATGATTGGTGATTTACAACCTAAATTCTGTAGTTCAATCTTAAATTATTGACTATTTCAACTTATACATATTTTTTTTCTTTGTGTGTATATACATTACAGAAGTTTTTGATGAAATTTGTTCCCAGTCAATCTCCTCGTAGCAACCTAATAATTGGTTTCGGACCAAAGTCTCTATCAGACGGTTCGTAGCAATGTCAATCATTTTTCCAATACAATACAATATGTTATAATTATTACCTTAGTCAAAATAATTCAGTAAATCTCAATATATCATACAACACAATATTGGACACCAATTAAAAACTTCTAATCAAGCTTTTACAATTTTAAAACCTTCACATAATTTTTGTACCGTCCCACTTCTCATACCGAGTGAACCTTTTGATGCAGAGTCATGGATCCACTCGAACTTGCCTGCCCCGATCTGGCAAGTGGATAAGACGGGCAAAAAGGCTCGGGTGATGAAACTGGCCGAGGGGTAACCTCACCTCTCTCTGCCACCAACTGAAAACCATGCTTGGTAAGTGGAACTAACAACATCACGGATGAGTCATCTTATCCATCATCCGGCCAAAGAGAAACATGGTGGCGGTGATGTACATCGATTCCCATATCCCATCCAAATCTAACCCGGATCCTAAGGGCCAACCCTAAGTTTTTTATGCTCTCCATGTGGCTTTGGTTGCTGCATCACATCTATGAGGGCCCATGAGTATGCCTTTAATTTCACATTAGTTATTCATTGAATAGATCTTGAGTACTTATACAGAATTAAGAAATTCAAATAATATCTTCCGGTTAGCCATTTTGGATGAGGTGATTGTTAAATTTGGAAGGCCTCAAATCTTCAAAAAAGAATAGAAAAGGATATTATTGTGTCATCCAAAAAGAAACTTTCTAACTGGAAATCCTGTGTCCTTGTGTACTTCCACCCATCTACTACATAAGCTGATCTCTAAAAGTAACCAATGGATTGGGAGGATCTATTAAGAATCTGTAATTCTACAATTTACGCAGATCATGATGAGTATATGCTAAGCTACACTCCTTGTTAGACTTCTTTTGATGTACAACCCGCATGGGCTTTTGATACATCATGTGTGCCAAAATGCAAGATAAAATACTACAATCTATTGCCTCCTCGTTCCCCTCATGCCATATGGGAAGTGTTTCTTCATTTTTTTTTATGTAAGAAAACAGAATTTCTTATGCATTTTTTATTGTGAACAAAGGAGGTAGTTATAGAGTTAAATGTATGCCAAGCTATTGCTTGATCAAATGATCTTCCGATCAAATATTGGTAAACATCCTACATGCATCATTACAATTAGAATTTTGAGGATCCCATCCATATTACAATGCTCATATGGATGAGCTGTTTTTGATCTTCTTTCTCACAAGTCCTAATCACACACACACCTCCATTATTTTCGCGACAGAATGAAATTAAACTTTTACATCCCAGAAAGATTTCATTTTTTCATGCAAGCTAATATACAGCCAGAGACAATAAATTGCATCAATATCGAGCTTCGCGCAACATGATACATACATGCTTTTTAACTATCAATCCTTATCATCTTTACCAATATTAACTGATATATTCTGAAACATCAGCATATATGAAATCAATATACTAGCCAACATTTTAATTATCAAAATAAAATGCTATAATTAATATGCTTTAATAACATCAACTTTGTCTACCTTTTATCCTGAGCTGAGGTAGAAAAAATTTGATATATAAGCATTGAAAACGTTGTCCCTCACGTACCCAATCCTTCCCCTCTTCCGTTCCAGCGTCTTTGACTCTTTGGTTCCTAACTTTTTTTTTCTTTTTTGCTCACACGTGCCGAGTCCACGTAATGGATGCCTTTACTAAAGTTAACACGGCTTTCGGATTTATGTATCCACGCGCATCAAACGTACCCTTTCCCCATCCCGTCCCTCCGTTGCAGGTATTCGTTGAAAAACACTGTAATTTCTTACTTTTCTCTCTCTCCCACTGCAAAGGACTCTTGTGACCTGACTCTCTTATTTAAGTTTTTATCTCTCTCTCTCTCCTCTCTTCTTTCCAATTCCTCCCCGTCTCTCTCGCTTTGACTATAAATAAAATGCGGGGCGGCGCCTTTTCCCTCACACCTGACACCACAAAGACCAGTTGCCTTCTTTCCAAAGCCACGGCCTCATCACCGCTCTCCCCTTCCCTTCCTTGAACCCTTTCTCCTCACGACTAGACTTTTAACCTTGGAAGAAGAAAGAAAGAAAGAAAGAAGCAAAGAAATAAATGCTGGAGACGGTGAAGTACCTGATGGGCTCGGCCGGCGCGAGCGGGTTCGGATCCAAATCGACGGCGGAGGAGGTCACCGAAGCCTCCCCCGACCTCAGCTCCATGACCGCCATCATCACCGGTACTGCTAACACTATTGCTGGAAGCAAAGCACGAGATATCCGATCTCCTTTTCTTTATCTCAATCTAATCTCTTCTTCTTCTCTTTTCAGGGGCGACGTCGGGGATCGGGGCCGAGACGGCGCGGGTGCTGGCGAAGCGCGGGGCCAGACTGGTCCTCCCCGCCCGGAACCTCAAGGCGGCGGAGGAGACCAAGGCCCGGATCGCCGCCGACTTTCCCGGATCCCAAATCATCGTCCTGCCCCTCGACCTCAGCTCCCTCTCCTCCGTCCGTTCTTTCGCCTCCCGTTTCCTCTCCCTCGGTCTTCCCCTCCACCTCCTCATGTATGTCTCATAAAATTGCAACTCCTCTCCTTCTCTCTCGATTTTTTTTTCCAGTCTAAAGTTTCCAAAGAATAATCGCAGAAATAATGCGGGCAAATTTTCCCATGATCACGCTATATCGGAGGACGGGATCGAGATGACCTTCGCCACCAACTACTTGGGTGAGTGACAGTCGTACGATACCAACCATTTTTTCCTTTTCTGGAAGCTTCTCATTCTCCAATTTGCTTCTCATATCCTTTTCCGGAAATTCAATTTATTTTAGGTCACTTCCTGTTGACGAAGCTGCTGCTAAATAGGATGGTGGAGACGGCGAGGGAGACGGGGATCCATGGCCGCATCGTGAACGTTTCCTCGAGCATCCACGGCTGGTTCTCCGGCGACGGGATCCGTTATCTCGATCTTATCACCCGCAAGAAAATGTGAGCCGGCGTTCCAATTCCCATCAATTAATTAACCTCCTCTTATTTCCTCTCCCAACTTTTTTTTTCAATGAAAACTTTATTATCTAATATATCTGCATATATATATTTTTTCTCTGGTGATCATCTCCAGACCGTACGATGCTACGCGAGCCTACGCTCTATCGAAGCTCGCCAACGTGCTCCACACCAAGGAGCTCGCCGAGCGGCTCAAGGTAACAAACCACCATCCTCTCACGTGACACGTCCAAATCTATCCCCTAATCATCATCATCTTATTAACGATTTCTTTCTTCTAGCTTTTATCTTTTTTCCTATTTATATGGTAGGAGATGGACGCGGACGTGACCGTGAACTGCGTCCATCCGGGCATCGTGCGAACCAGGCTCACCCGAGATCGCGAGGGCTTCGTCACAGGTGCCATTCATTTAAAATACATACCTTATTTTAGTAAAAGAAAAAAGAAATCTAGACCTTACGATCTGATTCCAACCTGAAATCCTGGCTCTTGATTTCTCTTTGGACGGCAGATCTGGCCTTCTTTCTGGCGTCCAAGCTCCTCAAGACGATTCCTCAGGTGAGAACGGCGACCACTGGTGATGATGACGAAGACGACGATAATCTAATAATCAGCCATCTTCATGTATCAGAAGAAAACTTATTTTAAGAAAAATTAATAACTAAATATGATAAAAATGCACGGTGTGGTGCACCGCAGGCGGCAGCGACGACGTGCTATGTGGCGACGCATCCGAGAATGGCGGGCGTATCGGGGAAGTACTTCGCGGACTGCAACGAGGTGTCGCCATCGTCGCTGGGCACCAACCGGCACGAGGCCGCGCGGCTGCGGCGCGTCTCAGAGGCCATGGCCGCCGAGAGGCTGCAACGAACCGGGTTCCGACCGGATCCGCTCCCCCCGAGCCGGACGGACGAGATGTGACGCATCTGGAACAAGGTACTGGTGATGACCGATGACTATTTTCCAGGAGGAAGTTTACGGTGAAAAGAAAGAAAGAAATAAAGAGTTCTTAAAGAAGGAAAGAAAGACTTCAGTACACATAGTTGTTAAATGCGATGATTGCACTTCGGAAGAGCACACGGAAGGGAAAGGAGTATCGTGCCGCATCAGGCCCAGAGAGAGCCTCCTTCCTTTCGGCCTTCTTTTTTGTTTTGTGGCAGGCTTTACAGGGATTTCGGGACCCGTACTCGCAGTAGAAATTAGACAGTAGTAGTGTACTACATTGTCATCATTAGGCCTAAATATTAACTATGTAAAGGAGTTTAAGTGACAGATATTATATTGTCTACCATATTTAGGTATATATTATATTGGAGGGAAAGATGGGTGGAAGCTTCCACATGTATACAAGAAAGAGATTTATCTTCGTGAGGACAGTTTTGATTCAACAAGATTGTTGGTACATGTAAGTGTTTGCTGCTTATTTCTCATCAATTGTTTTGGTGTTAAACAAGGCAAGAAGCTTAAGTTACTTTATGTAATGTGATTATGAGGTGGAATTGACAGACATTAACAGCACAAAATCATCCAAGTCATATCTGACTGTTTGACCATGATATATACTTGTCCTGGAGCATATGATTAGTAAAAGATAATTTGAAGGGGTTTTTGATGATATAAGGCATCATTTCATTTTTTGGTTTAGATAATATCTGATTTTCCTTGTTTACATTCGGTGAGGTATAACATGATTTTTTTTTCCTTCCCTTTTTCCATGGTCATGAGCTAGGTTGCTGCATCTCATCTTTAATATTTGATGTGCATCAATGTCTATTTGTCATACAAGTATTTCTAAGAGACAGCAGCCATCAACCAGAGTTGAGCAGTAGGTGACCATTGTTATTAGCCTGCACGCTTTTATTGACTAATAAAATATTATTAGCCTAAACGCTTTTATTGACTAATAAAATATTCAGATGAAGGTTTACTAACCTCTTCCTCCTCCTTCTCCTCCTTTTTTTTCTTTTTTTTTCTTTCTCTCCTTCTAGTCCTCCTTTTTCGTCGTCGTCTTCTTCTTCTTGATCTAAAATTTTGATGATACCAATATACATGATATCTCTAATTGAATTATCACCTTGTTTTTCCTTGTGTCTATGTAGCATGGAATATCTCAAGGCTTTAAGAACATCATCATATCTTTCTGTCCTCAAGGAAACCAATTGAAATAGGTTGATGCCTTAATAAGAACTAGTTTAAAGTAAAAAACTTGCTGTTTATAATTTTCTACTGATTTTGTTGTTGGTTTCCCATGACAAGAGCTATGGATAGAGAATTCCTCTAATTATGAAGGTGCACATACATAAAATGAAATGATAGAGTGGTGCACAAATTTGAACCAAGTATTTTCTCAGCAACTTGTATAGAAATCTACTAGCAAATTATGTAAAGCCAGAACTCTTGCCCTTGGGTTAAAAATAATAAACTGCCAACTATTTTCTATAAAATATTTGACTTTTACAACTGACAATCTTCCATCGACAATCTTTGGAGCCTCAAAAAATTCTCACTTGCCCTTGTGAAAGTTCTCACTTCGGTTAACAAATAATAAATCACCATCCAAAATTGTCCATACGCTTGCCCATGTGAAAGTTCTCGGTATGGTAAGTCAAGACTGGATCAAAGCCATCTATCACCTGTCATTTGTGAAGCATATTAGATTGGGCTAGCCCATGACCTTTTTCATCCGACTCATTAGTCTTTGGGTTGGGCTGAGTTTAGGTTTAGTTTGACAGCGTAGTAGAGGGTCCCAGGTAGCTCACGCATAACATCATCATTCTTGCTTGTGTTTAATACATGTCTCTAAGCGATGCATAAGTTGAAAAGAACAGCCAGCTTGAGAAGTCAAGCAGCAGTTGTATTTACAGCAAGTCTAAGAACACTCGTAGCCTCACATGACAACTAGATCATAACAAATCAAGATTAAAAAATCATTTTAGTAATCCAAACACTAGAAGAATATCAAGTCTTGCACTGCTTTAGGCAAATAACAACATGGGCTGGGCCAGGATGGGTCTCAGCCCAAAACCTATGCAATAATATTATGTTGGGGTACATTGAAATGGATCTATTAAGGACCGGATATAGCATGGACCGGATCCGCAAAGGGGTTCATTGGCCCTGTTTATTTCTTGTTTCTCTTTTTTCCCTCTATTTCTTTTGAGGGTGGCTTTGTCGTTTAAGTTCGTCGGAGGCTGCCGGAATTCTCGCCTGGTTCGGCACTTTTGTGAGAATGCCGTGATTTCGTTTTACCTTGCAAGATAAAATCTTTCATTACTCCCAAACATTGTACTTGAAAATAGTGGAGGTGGTGGTGTTTGTTGGCTTATCTTTTTCTGCATTGCCAATACTGTTAAATTCTCCCGGGCAAAGAGAGTTTGGCAGAGCCATGTAAATTGATGCAAAGAGCTGGCTAAAGCCTTTTGCAAGGTAGACTTATTCTGACATCAATGCTTCTTCCCTTCATGTCTCGGTATCAGTAGAAGTTATCATCTTCTTTAAATAATACTCTCTCAGCCTCGTTTACTCGGTTCTATATGTTACGCATGCTCCTGATAAAAGTCTCTGGGGTTTCGTACAAGAATGAAACGAGGAGAACAGAGCACCTTATTATTTTACCAGTAGAAAACCCATGAAATGCACCCGTCACGCAAGAATAAATAATTATGATATGTTTATGTGGAAGATCGACATTATATAATACAAAAAAATTGCTATCAGCTCCAGTTTAAGACACTGCGATGCACGGGCAATCTCTCAAGGGAAAATGATGTCAATGGGAAATAGCAATTTGGGGCAATCAAATTCCATGAAAATTTCTATAGGCTTTGATGACAGAAAGGGACCATGGCCTCGTTAAATAATAAATAGTGTGCATTATTTGGTCAATCATTATTACTTTGGTTGCCCCCTGCAAACCAATTAATGACCTTACGTGCGCCATTGCATGGATAGCATCTCTGTTTTGAGTACGTCCATGGAGTCATAGAGAACTCGTTGGTTTGGTGCGGCCAGTGTAGCCAGGTTAAAGAGACGTACCTTTTAAGTTCCAACCAACATGGTAGTACAAAGCACTACCTTGTGCCATGGTTGGAGAAGCTGATCCACTTCGTTTATTTAAGAGCTATTTGTGTTGCAAACCTCTTGAGTGGATCTTCTGGGTACTGCTTCCTAGCGATGGATACCATGATGCGAAGCAAAGCACTCAAAATCTCCAAAGCCACCTTGTGAATGATCTATGAGGTAGCTCTGCACTCTTTTCCCCAGGATAGGATATGAGAAAAGGCTAATTGAATCCACATTATTGAACCAAATCATTTCCCAACCAGTGCAGATCAGAAATGAAGGGTTGCCTGCTCGGGTTGTAGCTGCTCCAATTGGCAGTATATCGTCAGAAGGCTTGGAGAAAACGAGGGGAAGTTCAAATCTGGTTTTCTTCCAGCTTCACAACTTTAGGAAGTGAGGATGAGCTTCAAGTTGCACCGAAGTGCCTCTAAAACAATGAATTTAAGCAATTGATCTCTCGAATGATTTATGGTTCCCGATCTAATTAATTTATCATGGAACAAGAGCATGGAGCAGTTTGAAGCCACAAGATCGGTGCTGCCGGATTGACCGCATAATCAATTAGAAATGACACATTTCTTGTTTTAATTTTAAATTTATTTGAGTCTCAATAATTATTGAGAATTTGCATGTTTATTGTAATTATCATGCTCTCCTTCAGTCCAAGCAGCTTTCTTTTTATTTTATTATTAGTTACGTGACCTAAACAAGCCAAGAACATCTGTTGTGAAGTAAATAATATGTCACTAAGATCACGGATGGAGCCAGATTTTTGTGTGGTCACGAAGCAATTCGCTACGAAAGATTGTTTCCTTGATTAGAGATGCAAATAAATAGGTTGGCCTTCACTGAAGCATGGCTGTTCTTGATAGCAGGTAATACCGTAAACTTGGTAGTTGATCTAGATGATTACCTGATTTGAATTGGATTAGTCAAATTCATAGTAAATTACCAAGAAATTTGGCCACCAAAAGATTAGGCTACTGGCTAAAGAACAAAGATCGGGAGCATTAAAGAGTACATTTGAGTAGCAGAATTTTGTATGTACCCCTACTCTCTTGCTTTGGCGGTTGCAGCTGGAGTTGCTGTGTGTGAGTAGCTTTAGCTAAGCCTGACATGCTACCACCTAACATTAGGGAAGTCGGACTAAAAGGAGGCCTAGGATGGAGTTGGAGACCATTAGATTTGGGGGCTTGCTTGGTGTATCCAACCATCGACTTCCTGCAGTCACGAAGGACGGCAGCGATGTACAGAATGCCCGGGCTACTGCCTATAAGATCTTCCTGCTTTTCTATGTCCTTCCCCCTTCGAAACTCTCTTGAACAAAATTCTAAGATGGGTCATTAGTTTGATGTCCATTTTAATCACTTGAGGTTTTTCAAATTATATAATTTTTAGTTTGCAGGTAGTTTTAAGATATTAAATAATGTTTCATAGCTTGGATTATTATTGCCAAACCTCTTTTTTTGGTTTCCCCTAACTTGATTTGACTTGAGATTCAGTTGACTGGACTCTACCCTATACACAACAGACTACACACACTATCAAGTATGCTTGTTACTCGAGTCAAAAGAGAAATTACTAACATCAGACTAAGCATTACATGCAAGTTGCACCACCAAGGCTTAACCTGAACCTGTAGCCAATAAAATCCGTATTCTGGAGCCCAACTCAAAAGAGAACCCTATTGGCCGGATCCCATTGCGAACCCTATTATCAGGCTACAAGGGCTTTATACCTTACTAGGTCAGGGGCTCGTTACTATGAGACCTAAACCTGGTCCATCAATTAGATACCTTATTAGCCTTGACCACGGCGAGAACAACACCTGACTATAATTTTCTTGCAAATCAAAATCTGAACTAGGATCAAACTTATTATAGGCTTCAATGGACTCATACAACGTGTCTAATTTCCAAGATGAACTCAGATCTTTTCAGACCTGGTTCAACATGACCTACAATGGTAATTATCTTCAGATATTCACGACTCTATTAATTAAATATTGCAAAGAGGTCTATTTTCCACCAACCCCTTTTCATCGTTGAGCAAAAGAAATGATAACTTTGTCAAACAATGATGTGCAAGTACAACAAGAAAAGACAGCTCATACTCATATAGTGAGAGAGAGTATCTCGCATGCAAACATGTAGTATATCATGCATGCTGCACTCCTTTTTTTTTTCGATGGAGTAAACTAATGAGTCAAGAGGTTAGCTATAGTCTCTTAGTTTTTAATTAGTTGTTTATTGTAGGTGAAGTGTTACACATCATAGTCGATTGGCGAGTTTTGGTGCACGAGAGAGACAGCAGTTAGCATATAAGCTGGGGGATTTCACAGAGAACCAATTGTTATTATTTTTATTACTGTTGTTATTATTATTATTTTCTCTGAGAGAAATTAGACTGCTACTGTGTTATTTAGGTGCACTCCTTACGTCTGCATGGGTTTTGGTCAACCGCTCCCGCCGGCTGATTTTGTTGCCGTGTGGCCATGCACAAAGATGTACCCACCCTCTTGAAGGTATATGTGGGTCCTCCACCAACTAGCATCCGTGCACAAACAAAGAAACAAACATGGAAAAATTTTCAAAAAAAGCAAATCATAACAAGTGTCATGTATCCAACGCAACAGCAGGCATGGAAAGGTCTCTGGAAGAAGGAAGGAAGCATGAACGGCCAAGATGCAATAAGCCAAAGAATCAAAGAAGCACAAGAAGACACGTCATCAATCCGCGGGAGGGGAATCTTCTTCTTTTGATATGCCTGAGCCTATATAAAAAGCTCTAGAGATCATTGGGGAGAAAAGAAATAAAAATTCTTTTTCTTCTTCTCATAATTTTTCTAAGTTTTTTTTGAGCTATCTGCAAGCGTGAATGTGCTCTTCTTTCTTTCCTGGAGCCGCACTGATGGGGAAGACGTGGTTCTGTATTGGGTCATCGTATCTCTAGGAGATCTGTGCCAGCAGACCCGTGCGTGGAGGGCATAAACTTTCCTAGGACAGCGCATCAGCGTACTTCGATCCACAGACCATCTTCTCTCTCTTTCTTCATTTTATTATTATATTGTCAAGTTAATTATTTGTTAATTTATTCTTCTTATTTATTGTTTTTGAATATTTGAAATTTTTAAATTTATCAATTATATTTGTGCATCTAGGCTAACAATGATCGCAGTTTTTTTCTGCTCCAATACTATAATCTCGAACATGAATGGAAGGGAGGCATCAACACCGTGATGCGTTGTTTTCTCCTCTTTGGCCTGTTTTATTTGGAGTTTTGGTGCTGGACGGCTTGTTCTTCTTTATCTGGATTAACTTAAGCGAGAGCTTCACAATGTTAACGGATAGTTAGTAGATTACTAGGGATCGATGTTCCTTCATCCGGTTAAGTCTAATATATCAGATGCGAGGCTGAGATCAGGGGGTGTAAGGTAGAATGTCATCCTCGATTTGGTTGCACCGTACCTTTCAATCATTGGAAACCTAGGGATGTCATTCAGGTTTTAGCTAGGGACAGGTTAATATTAAGAGCATAGAGTGGATCGACTAATGAGTGGCTTATTGGGTTCTAATGATGGTCGATTCAATGCAAATGTAAGGTAGAATCCCCTCATTTTGCTGCTTTTTCTTTTTTTATTTCAGGTGGGGGTTGCACCAATTTATATAACTCATGCAAATGCTTAAAGTAAGTGGTTTAAAATGTAAATTACTTGTTTTTACGCATGCATCTGCCTACATGTGTGCACCAAACATTGTAGATATAAGAACCTTTCCACAAGTTATTAACAATATTGAAAATATAAAATCTTTACGTAGCCAATCATACATGAATTATATTATGGAATGCTACGGCTGATCTACCATCCCGAATTTTGAAGATCTTGTTTTTTGATTCCCATGAATGTATCTATAGTAGAATGGTGTAATTTTGTTCCGATTTGCTGGAAAAAAAAACCTCCCTAGAAGAGTGAATTATTAAAATAATATTGACAAAGCTGTGGTTTACTTCGGTATCTCCGACTATTAAAAGTATATAAAGAATATTTTGCAAAAACAAAAAAGTACAAATGGTTTCAAAAACTGCATCCTTGATATTTTTTACCATGCTGCATTGGATGTTCTCTTTCCAGTGAACAAGAGGGGCCTTGGCGCTTGTGCACTGGTATGCCGGCTTTGCCACGCCTGGATAGCTCTATAAAAATAGTTGCATAAGTTCTAAGCTCTAGCAAATGAAGACAAATAAAGCAGGCAGGCCCAAAGTAAAAGCATGAGAGAGTAGTGATGGCTTCCGAATAGCCATGTTCTGGTTAAGCTCTTACAAGCAATCTCAGCATCCAAAGGCGTGCCACTGCCACTATAAAGTGCAGGAAAGGAAAGCTATGTTCGTTGTCTCCTGAAAGATAGCCACTTTATTAGTCTACTTTTCCTTCCAAAAGGTTCTCCAAGCTTCCCTGCAATTGACCACAGTAAAACTCCTTTGAGAGCGCAGCTGCAAGTGTTTCTCTTTCTGGCCTTTCCAGCTTTCTTCTTTCCTTTGTCTGTTTTCATCAACTTTAATCGAAGTCCAGCGTCTCAGTTCTCTCAGTTTCATCTCGGCTAGATGGGGTGGCGGGCGTGGGATACTTGATTCCAAAAATGGGGTCCCACAGCAGGGCAGTTAGGGTTTGCGGTGTCTCTGTCGTCTGAGTCAACGGCCGGGACTGTTTAAATTTTTTTTACCTCTTCCCTCCCCTGTGGGGACAAGAAATCGAGGGAGGAGGGCCACCAAAAGCGTAAAGAGTAATGTTTCTTTGGCGCCACCTCTATCCGACAGCGTATGATGACGAGCAATGGGTTGGAGGAATCATGAAACCTGCTCTTCTTGCTCTCATGCACATCTGAATAAATCCTTGTCACAGCAGCGTCTCTTTCTCTCCCTGCTCTAGGAGGCTAGGAGAACTCGAAACAATACTTATAAGGAGGGTCTCCTCTTTCCCTTCTTTCTCATTCGCGCCACTCCTAGCTTCCATCCTTCGGCTCTAGATATATCATATGGCTTGGTCTTCTCACCTCATGGTTTGGCTCAGCTTGTTGCTGTTCTATTACGTTCCACTTGGCTTAGGAGCCCCCCATAAGTGGCCTGTGGGAGGATCTACAAGGTTCTACGACTTCAAGGTCTCTTTCTCTGTTATCACGCCTCTCTCTCTCCCATGTTTCTTTTTCTATATATATTTTTTTACCTGGCGATGGCTTAGAATCTACTAAGGGTTCCATTTATATGCCTTGAGCTAAATTATTATGATTATATCTTAATTTGTAGTTGAAATACAGTATATTTTTTTTATTTGTAACTAATAAATATATAAGTTATTTTTCTTATAAAATAATAATTAAATATAATATAAAATGTATATGCTATATATTTTATATATTCAAATTTTGAGCATAATCACTCTGAGCTTGAGTACATATGCCTAGCTGTTGTTTATTTTTATATGCTAATTGAGCTAGTGGAATGAGTTGGCTCGTGAATAGCTCTCATTTGACAACCCCATACCCAATGCATGCATTGAGGAGCGGGTTGCTAACCAACCGAGCCAAGTCCTGTTGGTTTGACATGGTTTATTTGCTGCTCTTGCAATGTGCAAGGCCACCTCGATCCCATCCGTCGAAGCTGTGGCCGGCCTTAGCGAAACTCAATCAAACCTCCTTGCAAATAAGCTCTCTTGATAGCTCTTTGATGGCATTAATGGGAGCATCTACAAGCTCAATCAGTACAACTTGCAGCTACGTACCCCCCTCTCCCCATTTTTTCCCCTTGTTTTTTGCAACTTGCAAGCGCAAAGACACATGCAACTCCAACTTAAATAGGGGTCGACATACTGCAACATGAAACATGGCCAGAAATCCAGATCAAGTTATAGTAGTTTAGAGTAGTTGAAGGAATCTATTAGAACAACGAATATTGTATTCAGTAGTCAATGGAGCCATTGCATATGGAGCTATCACAACTTTAGTTGTATAGAACTTCATTGCCGAGTGACACAGGGCACAAATCAGTCATTACTGTATCACAACTTTAGCTGTATAGAACTTCATTGCCGAGTGACACAGGGCACAAATCAGTCATTACTGTATCACAACACGGGTAATATATCTACAATTTAGAAGAAATTAATTCCTAGGAATGTTTAAAAGACAATCTATTAGCTCCTAATCTGCGGCTTCACTGCAATTCGATCTGAACATAATTAGGGTGTCTACGGAGACATTTTATTTAAACCTGCAGAAGAATCTGCACAATTCTCACATATGCTCCAAACAATATTGGCAGAATTAGCAGTCATAATTAACTTTGATTGGTAATTGTTGTTCATTTTTTTTATAAAAAAAAAAATGTCTATGTTATGTATATGTAAAATCCACTAGAAGGTGCCAGTTAGTTAATGAGCAAAATCTCTTGATGGTTTCAGCAGAGACCTAGGATCAATATCTTTAGCTTTATCACCGCCTTTATAATTGAATTTTTGCATGCTTGTTTAATGTTGCTGTTGATTGTGTGTATCCTACTTGCGAAGGTACAAACGAAGAGGATCTCCAAGCTTTGCAAGACAAAGGACATCATCGCCATCAACGGGATGTACCCGGGTCCGGTCGTGTATGCCCAGGAGGACGATCGGGTGATCGTCAAGGTCGCCAATGAGACCCCATACAACGCCACCATCCATTGGTAAGTAATTAGTCCACCACCATGTGTATGTGATTGTGTTCCACAGCTTGATGCCTGACCGAGCCCAACACCACCTATCGGGGTGCGTTTGTGTGCATGGGCTCATCATAATTCCAAGCTACGCGGCTAACCCCTTGTGTTTGTGTGTGGTCGTAGGCATGGGGTCCGGCAGAGGCTAACTTGCTGGTCGGATGGACCAGCCTACCTCACCCAATGCCCCATCCAGGCCGGCCAGACGTTCACCTACGAGTTCACCCTGGTCCAGCAGAAGGGCACCCTCTTGTGGCATGCTCACGTCTCGTGGCTCCGTGGGACAGTCCATGGAGCCATTGTGATATACCCCAACACTGGGGTACCCTACCCCTTCCCCAACCCTTACGAAGAGCATATACTAATCTTGGGTAATCATCTCTCTCTCTCTCTCTCTCAACTCTTTGTCAAAGGGTGCATTAAGGTTACAATTTCAAATATTTGATTGTAATCCTTTTGCGAATTACTTTATCACACTTGAGGCAGAGATTTTTGTAAGAGGACTTTTGCAAGTTTTCAAAACGGTGTCAAGAAGAAGGAAAATTAATGGAAGCAAGAAAAAAAATGGATTTCATGATTTAAAACTTTTACGAGATATCAAGTATTATTGCACGATCAAACACCCAGTATTGAAAGTTAAAATGATAATTTTATCAAATTGTCGCGATTTAATTGTACGTACTGTAACACATCCCTCCAGTCTCGTGAGATTGGTAAGGGTTCTTAATGGATTTGAGAGCTAATGGGGTGTGGTCACAGGGGAGTATTGGTACGAGGACTTGCTGAAGCTGGAAAAGAGGATTCTTGCGAGTGGTGGAGGTGCTCCGCCGGCGGATGCATATACTATCAACGGCCACCCTGGGCCACTCTATAACTGCTCGGAGAATGGTAAAGTGGTCGTCTATTCGCATCTTATGCAAGTTCTGTTCCTTTTTGTTGCATAGAGGATAAGGTGGTTCGATATCACAGCGATGTGATGAAGATTATATGGCCGTGATGGGCTTTGATGTCACAAATCTATTTACCGCAGCTCATGAAGAATTCGTTTTATAATATATGATCGTTTTAAAGTCTCAAATAGGAGAGAAACAATCTCTTCCTACCTGCGATAACATGATAGACTGATGCTGTTTCGACGCTTATCCCAGATGTGTACGAGATTGCTGTGATCCCTGGCAAGACATATCTTCTGAGGATAATAAACGCAGGCCTAAACATGGAGTTCTTCTTCTCCATTGCCAACCACAAGCTCACCATAGTCGAAGCTGACGGGGAGTATACAAAGGCCTTCACGGTGGAGCAGCTCATGATCACCCCAGGCCAGACCATCAACGTCCTGGTGGAAGCCAACCAGCCCATCGCCAAGTATACCATGGCGATAGGCCCTTACATGTCCGCCCAGAATGTTCCATTCCAGAACATCTCAGCCATGGCTCACTTCCAGTACTCTGGTGCCAGCCTCACCTCTCTGGCCCTCCCAGCGCCGCTGCCGGTCTTCAACGACAGCCTCGCCGTGAAGAATGGCATGGACGGGCTGAAGAGCCTCGACGCCACCAACCTCCCTATCGAGATCGACGCCGATCTCTTCTTCACCATCGGACTGAACGTGGAGCAATGCCACTCCCTGACTCCTAACGCGAGCTGCCAAGGACCCAATGGCGGTGTCTTCGCCGCGTCGATGAACAACGTCACCTTTGTGAGACCCAGCATCTCGTTGCTGCAAGCCTACTACAACAGCTTGCATGGCCATTATACGGATGATTTCCCTGAGGTGCCATTGAAGGCCTATGATTTCGTCAACGGCGCACCTAACAGCATTCCAAATGATACGCAGTCCTTGAATGGGACTAGAGTCAGGGTGCTAGAATATGGTGCGAGGGTGCAACTCATCTTGCAGGACACCGGGACTGTGTCGACCGAGAACCACCCCATCCATTTGCATGGATACAGCTTCTACGTTGTAGGGTACGGCACAGGGAACTACGACCCAACGACCGCAGAGTTCAACCTCGTCGATCCACCATACATGAACACGATCGGCGTTCCGGTCGGAGGATGGGCTGCCATTCGGTTCATCGCTGACAATCCCGGTATGGAAAATTTTGGATCATTAAGCTAGCACAATACAGTTTATATGGATTGTGGTCTTTATTTTTCAGATGTAATTAATTGGTAATATTGCAGGTGTGTGGTTCATGCATTGCCACCTTGAGATTCATACAAGTTGGGGTCTCTCTATGGCATTTATTGTGAAGAATGGCAAGGGTCCATTGGAGACCCTTCCACATCCTCCAGCAGATTTGCCCAGGTGCTGAGTTGCTGCAAGTGTGGATTGGATTGCTGTGTTTGGGGATACTGTAGAACTTCGTTTTGACTTTCTATTCTTTTGAAGCTACTTCCTTGTATTTTTGTGCTCCAAGTGTAAAGAAAATGGAATAAAACAATCCAAACAAAATCCCCACGTTGTTCATGAGCAATTTATGCACATATACGTACGTTCTTCAGAGCAACTCAAAGGTGCAACGTTTCCTATAGGCCTCTCCCAATTTTACTAGTTGATTGTGCCAAATTTACTAGTACATGAGTGAAAGGGCTTTTTTTTTCCTGATGAGGTGGATAATTCATACAATCCTCATGTAGACAACCATAGGTATCAGAGTACAAAAGCTCACGAAATTGATTGGAAGCAAGGATGGTGAAATCCCAAACAAAATTATCCAAATGATTTATAACATCGGAAGCTACCTAGCCAGCTACATCGTCCGCTTCTCTATAAATATGTGTGTGGTTTCAAAAGAAGGCATAGGAGAGGTAATCTTTCAAATATCTACAAGAAACGAGTGACCGTCAAGTTAGGAATTTGGTTTGGCTATCCAATTGATCGCAGTACTTGGGTCTCCCTTCAATATGATATAGGTTGCCTCAGAATGGTGGAGGGGCATGGTAAGAATACGGGTATTTTAAGCATCCAAAACAACGGATTCATCTCTTGGTAATTTATTTCGTCCTTTTGAAACAAAGTTGTATCCATCTCAGCTGGGATAGGATTTGACCCATTTCAGCCAGTTTGGGTTGGGTTACAAAAGCATTTCCATTGATAACTTGGCTACCAGTGGAATTGGTGCTATGCGACCAACTATTTAGTTTTAACTCGCACAAATTTTCCTCCACCATCCTTCTCACTCACCAGTTGCACCCACCATCTCTGCCTTTAGTTTGATTTCTTATTCTTATTGTATTTTGACTTTCACACTGTTAATTATATGCAAAGTTCGCCTTTCAAGATATCTCATTAACTCTCTTTCTCGTCTTACGGCTTAATGACAAGCGTTTAATAACTCTTTCCACGTAAATCAATAGGTTTCTCCACATAAAGTGTATCGAGATAGCTTCAATATATTGAATTGATCCAGCAAAATTCATACACACACCCTTAGTCCCAATCATTTTTCGCCCAATTGGCTAGTTTTCATGCAGCACCTTCTCTGAAAAAACAAAAAATCAGCATTGGATCCTCTACATTGCAAATATAGAAAATTCATATAGCTTTAACATGCGGTAAGTCTTAATAACAGCGCAAAATCTCTATTTCTGAAAACGACGGTTTCCATTTTCTGTATATAGTAATGCTTTGAAGAAAATTAGCCCATGTCATAGGCTGGCCAAAATGGTTTGTAAGAGATTTTTGTCAATATTTGGAGTTTTTTGCTAAAATGGTTTGGAATGATCAAAATAAATGAAATTAACATTTGCAGGATTTTTAAGAGAACTAGCTCGCAACCCACTAAACTCCGTATAAGTAACAACGCTTAAAGCGAACCAATTATGGTTTGAATTTGATTGTCCAGGGAACATCAACAGCATTGGCTCAAGGGTCCATCAAATGTGGTCGAAACAATTATGGTTCCGGTAATTGTTTATATAATATCCAAAATTATTCCTCTGTAAAATTCATATCAAAATTTCCGTGTACACAAAGTTTGTCATCAAATAGTCTGGATGTGTTAAGATGCACCGGAAAATATCTTTGCAACATCTTCAAATAGTTGGAAGGAGAGTGAGAAAAAAAATTGCAATTTGGAAAGTAACAACAGTAGAAAAATCTTGACAAATAATCCTAATTCAATCAACTTTTCATAGTAGACTGATCAGATAATATTGGAATCTGACAAAAGGCTTGATTTGCACTACTTCTCTATCCCTTGATGCATTAGCAAATTTCATATTTTGACAGCCAATAAGATCGTCAAAATGATCGCAAAAAAAACAAAAAGAGGGTCGTCAAGGAGTAGAGAAATTGGCATTGATGACTTTATTTCCAATTGATGGTCCCCTTTCATCATTGCAAGTTCCTGCTCCAACCAAAATGACAGCATCTGTTTGTCCATTTAGCCCAGAACTGAGTTTAATGGGGAAAGATATTAGCAGTTATTACAGTAGTTATCAGTCATGATACCAGAAAATGAGAGATAACAAGAAGAAAATAATAGAGATATTTGTTTGACCTACTGCCTACCAAATAAATAATTATCTTTTCCAGCCCAAAAATGGGATTTAAGTATGCAAGAATATCATTTTATTTCGATGAACAGCAAAAATATTAAATAACGGCAACTGAAATGAAATGTCACCGAGTCCATTATATACATAAATAACATAATGAGGCCTCCGTAATGTTAATCTTTCAAGTACATCAAATAAATATTTCAAACAAAAAAAAAAAGTGCGTTCGGTAATTGGCATGGCCTCCTGCCTTCATTTCCCTTGCATGGAGGTTGCACCAAACAATCAAACCAACACACAGCAAGGTCTTGGAGATGTCAGCAGAACTCAAGAGCTGGGGGCTCTATAAGAACAGGAGGAGCAAAACTTCCTTGGGTGTCAGCAGCTGGAGGAGCTTCTTACATTCCCTTCCATGGAAAGGCTTCTTGCCCAAATGAGAATTCCATTGAGAAAGGTACTCCGTGACTGCAAGATCTATCTGGGATTCGGAATGGAATACTCATTCGGGCAACATGTCTTGCATGGAAGGTGGCATAAAAAACCAGCCAGATGAATCCAAGAGGGAATCATGTATGTAGTCTTTTTTGAGCTTCTTTAAAGCTCCATAAATTCTGCATCTGAATCCATCTGGCCTTCTCTCGGTAGTATTGTTTGCTTGACAAAATGCATGCTGCTCTATTTGAGAATTCTTCCTCCGCATGATTCTATTCTTAGGGGAAGATCCAGATTGGATATCATTGTCACACTCAGACAATTTCAAGAAGAACAAGAAAATCAAAAATTTCTAATCAAGAATATTGCAAATTCTACTTCGGAGATTTTGGTGCACTACAATTGTGTTCGGTGAGAGGACATTGATATTATTTAAATTTATTTCACACCATAGACAAGATTCCTTTTTTAAACATCTAATATTCTCGAAACATTCCTCGAGCAACGATCTTTGTCTGTTGTTTATTGACAGATAATAACTTATAATTCTTCTATTCATTATGCTCACTTACTAAAATACCTCTGGTGGCTCGATCAAAAGAGACTGTCTCTATACTTTGATATATGTTGGTGCACATAAAGCCCTGTACAGAAGGTCTTCTTTCGAAGTCAGTTTGAATGGAGGATGATATGAGGAACATCTCATCCACCAATAGATCTGCTGGAGTGAAGCATGGCAAATCATTGGTCAACAGACATGCCAAAGTCAAACAGCCATCAGCAGATGTTCGGGTATGCTCCTCTACTTGATTCTCCTACACAGATCTCTGCTTTAAATGGATCATGCTGCTCTTACTTTGCCTAGCTCTTCTAGTTGACACAGATGCTTTTGAATGTTTTGGCATCGAATTGCGTCAAAATGTTTTGGCATCAAAATGATGGTTGGTGTTGGCCATATTACTCTCCTTCCTAAAATTTTCACTAGGGAAATCATTTTCCATGAGTTAATATTTTGGAGGATATATAACCTTCAACAGCAGGTCGTACTTTTCAGGATCTAAAGGTTGTGTGCACTTTTTGGTTTGAAGATCTCTAGAATTCATTGCAATCCATAATGGTGCATGAGCTCTTTCATTAGCTTGAGATTTTAGGGCTGAAAATTGTGTATGTGGTCCTTACAGGGTTTAGCACCCCATTTCGAAGAACATAAATCATATCTACACTACATTGATACAAGTCCACGTTTGATGCTGACCTCATCTGTGTATTGAGGCAGCAGGAGCATCCCAACATCCCCCCACATTTATAGGCATACTTAGGGGAAAGATTGAAGCAGTTACCATCCCCCTGACAATTCTGACCATCACAACAATTTCAAATGAAATCAAAATCTGAAGCAATTGAAAAAGAACTTTGCACATAACCCTGCACAACTTCAATACTATAGACAAAACCCAATTTATTATACTTAGAAACACACAAATGGTAGTTTTTCCAAAAGAAACCCTTTCCATTGACTGCGGTCAATTTTTTTTAACTCACTTTGACTGCCAAGAATGACAATAACCATTATACTCTTCGATGGCTTTCTAAAAGGGAATGATTGAATTTCATCTTGGATCATCAGAGCTGCTTGGTGTTTTTTCTTTTTTGAAACAATCTTTTAAAAACTTGACTAAATATGCATGACTATTTTAGAGGAATATCAACATAATATCAATTGTTCTTTTGATGAAGCATTAGTGGCAAGGGTTTTCTGCAAATGAATGGATTTATTAAGCGTATGTACATATTAGTCAAAATGTGAGAGACTTACATGTAACACAGTAGCTTTGTAGGAATTTAATTGGAACACTTGATAAAGACAAAAGAAGAAAAAGAAAAAAGAGAATCTTATGAATTGGAAGGAGAGAATGCAATGGAGTGAGAGAGAAAGCAGGTGTTCACAAAATTATGCAATGGCTAATGTGTGGAAAGCCAATAGTGATCAGATTAATGGAAGATCTGAGCAACTAAATATTACAAAGAGAAGAACATAGAGGATACTAATTTGAATTTGACTTAACTTCTTTCATCCTTTTGGAAAGAAGTGCCCAAAGGAAAATCAAGCCTACCTTGTAGACAAGAAGTCACAGTACATTAATTCAAAAGTAGGTTTAATCACACAAGAAGCCAAGTACTGTTTGTATATTATGGCATTTAATAAATGTATCATGTAATGCTTGTAGCTTAATTTTGTTTTATGGAGTCCTATATTGCGACATGGATAAAAAATTAAATTTGGATGCAAATCAAAGTGTTTCGAGGAGGGAAGAAAGGAAATATGAGTACACACGAAATACCCCAATTGTTTATATTAGTGAACTATTGTAACACAAAATATTGAAACATATTTATTGGCATACTTCATCCTCTATATAAAATTGACAGAAAGATTCTCTGTTGTTCAGTGCTAATGTATTAGTGATTTGTCACTCTTGACTTCATGAATAACCAACCTGCAATGAATATCAAAGGTGTAGTAGACCAAGTATCAACATGAAAGCTCTAGAATTAGTAAATTGATGATGCTCTCAAAGGCCTTAAAATGTGGTCATAGGTGTGTGCTTGAGTGTATAAGATTCTTCAAAAGTTGTAAATATAGAACTCATAAGCAGTACATGATAACAAAGTGAAACAATAAATGGTTTTAAAGAATATATATATATATATATATATATATATATATATATATATATAATTCTAGCATGCTATTTGAAATACTATGGACTGTACTTTCATACAACTTCAGCAGGTTCACATAAAACATTACATAAAGATAAAGTTTGCTCACAATGTTGTAGCTACAATAAGCTCACTACATAACAAAGGATTGTGGATAGAAGCTCCTACAGAATCAACTCTCTTGGTCAAACTATAACTTTATATGGATCTTTATTTTAATGAAGGATATCATCATAAGTAGGCAGGATAGAATTACAAGATGGTTATCAGAAAGAAGGAACCACAAACAAACTGGCTATCAAATTAATTTTTAAATAAAAGCTAGTGTCCAGAAAAATCATCAGAGTGGAAAAAAGCATCTGTTTCTAATAAGTCACTGTCATCCAACTATATGCAAATGGCATCAAGATTTGAGATCATGTCGATTTATGGGTTGCTAATCAGAAACATCCAAACTTTGCAATCATTCCCACTTTGGCCTGGATGTGAACATTAACCTCTCATTGCTTTTTAAATTTAAGTAATCAACCTTAGCACAGAATAACCAAGTATTGTCGGAAAGATTCAGAAAGATGCCAGGTTAGATAAATGAAAATTACTCTATCACATCAGTGCATTCCTATGTTTATAAAAACATGTGAAACCCATAAATTGCATGTACGATGTCGCATTTTTAATGAAAAATAATAATGGTTTTATGTCTAAAATAATGATGGTTCTACGTGGTAACATTCACAATTAAACCAATTTTCATTCCATAAAAAGTGCATCATGTAGAACATTAAAAAGAAAAAAAAACTAAGAAAATATATCATCGTTGACTCATAGCTCTCTCCCAAATGAGCAAGAAACAAAATATTATTTAAGCTTCCATATGGTAACCAAGTATCAGATAACGATTCACACTGTCTTGAAGTTTCCCTGTTTGGCATTGCATTCAATTGTGCTCTTTGTTATTTTGGTAATGAAATGGCTAATCTGATGACCAACAATCTGATTTTTACCTGGTAAAAGAATACTAATAAACCCACCACTTATATTTATACGTTTGCTATTTCCTAATAACCAGTTTATTTGGCAGTTTGTGGACTTCCTTGTAAAGATTCATAGACCTTCAGTATGAAGAAATTTTTTCCTCTATAGTCCTTGATATGAGTGAGAGAAATGGTCTGTATATAAGATGATAAGTTGTTGTATTTTGCATAATAAATCACTGTGTATTCATAGTGACATTTACACTGCAAGGGTCTGTAACAACCCAGGACCTCACCCAAAATGGCTAGCCGGAAGGTATTGTTTGGGTTCCTTGATCCTGTATAAGTACCCAAGATCTACCCAGCGAATAACTGATGTGGGACTAAACACACGCCCGCACAGATCCTCACATACTCCCCCCGTTCAAGCCCTGACGTCCTCGTCAGGCTAAGGGTTCAAATCCATTCAAATCTAATCACAAACACCACGATCGGTTCGTGGTCAACCCCAATGGATCCGTGCTGCGGTGTCCCCTAGTCCACATAAGTTATGGGCCGGGTCCGCTCTGATACCATTTGTAACAACCCAGGACCTCACCCAAAATGGCTAGCCGGAAGGTATTGTTTGGGTTCCTTGATCCTGTATAAGTACCCAAGATCTACCCAGCGAATAACTGATGTGGGACTAAACACACGCCCGCACAGATCCTCGCATATTTTAGGGGTGCAACACGAGGACTTCCCAGGGGGTCACCCATCCTAGTACTACTCTCGCCCAAGCACGCTTAACTGCGGAGTTCTGATGGGATCCGGTGCATTAGTGCTGGTATGAATGCTGAATTGCAAGTGAAGTATTGAAATGCTGAATGGAATGCTGAATGCTTCTCAAGTTGCAACAGATACTCAAATGAGAAGGAACAAGGTCCTAAAAAATGTGAATTTGCTGAAAATTCAGAGGCATCTTGGTCATGGCCATTTACCATTTATTAAATTTAGCTACCTTATGGTAGTAATGAATCTCCCGATGAAGTGATTAATGGCAAGCCTGGAACACAAACTGATTATTTCTTTTAAAGATGCATGAGAAAGGGACATAGGCTTAAGCAAAAGCTACAACAGTATGTTCATGGTCTCAGCTTTGCATCCAAATTGAACACATGTAATGAAGGAGAGTAAGTGAACAAGACAAGTAGACTTATGAGCAACGTTGGCAGAACCGGTACCGGACACTGTACCGGTTGCCTGGCGGGACGAATCGGTACGGGCCCGCGCCGTACCTTGCCAGACTGTACTGAAACATCATCTACAGTGGGGGAGAGGGAGAACGAGAGAGGAAAAGAGAGGGTTGACCTCTCTTCCTTGCTCTCCCTCTTCCTCCCTTCCCCTCTCTCTCTCTCTTTTCCTCTTCTCTTTCTTTTTCTCCGGCGAGGCATCTCGGTCTCAATGGAAGAACCATCCCGGTCCGCTGCCGGTATGGCCTGAAACGCTCCGAACCGGGCAGTTCGAGACGGTTCCGCAGACCTTGCTTATGACTGTGATGATGCCAATATGCAATAGAAGAATGAAGAGCTAATAGGGAAAATAGCCAACATTAATAATGTAGGTGCGTTTATAAGAATAAACTAGGTAAGGTTGGATTTAGCCCACAACTATCAAGGCATAAAAGTAAGCATGAAAAGCAAATGGCAGAATTAACAATGAGATGCTATTTTCTCTTAGCAAAACTAATCTACCCAGGACTGGAAGATGACAACTACAATGGGAAGTCATGGTGTCAAGATACTGTAGAGGGAGGTATGGCCACATTCAACAAAGAATGTTAAGCTGTAATATATGAGATAAACATCAAACCAACAAAATGAAGTCAGCTGCTTTGAAGTCATTAATGAGACACATCTGTAAAGATAACCACCTACCTACAGCAAGGAGTTTGGTCCATGAAAACTGAATAAGCAATAATAAACAGGAAACAAGACCATCCCAAAAAAATGGAAAGGAGGTCCAAGTATTTTGCTAACGTATAGACGTATAGCTCGTATGGTTTGATAAAATAAAAAAGAGACGCATCATTTAATTCAATGCTGAGCAATATGCATAATACCATGATGACAACGCGCAGCAGGTTGAAGTGGACAAACTAATGGAATGGAAAATAGAGAAAAAAAGTTATAAGAGAAGTTCAAGATACAGCCACATCGCTCCCATGACAATCCCATTTCTTCTCTTGTATGACAGTCATACATGGAACAAGTAGAGAATGAGAATGATTAAAATGATCAAAAATCACCTGAACAACCATGAAAGTGATATTTGCATGGATAAATGGATTTGTGAACTGTGAATTGCATTTGCACTTTCAGTCACATAAGATTGCAATATATCAATGAAGGAAAGCCAGATGTCTGTTCAAAGGGCTGCATAGACTTCACCTCATGTTCAATCATCTCTAGACAAGAATCTCATCTTTTGGTCGGTGCACTTTGGTCGTTGTACAGGATTGTGTTCTACAACCTCATGTTTTGACAACAAACGGAGAAGATGGTACCTCAAATGGCATTAGACAATGTCATAGGAGGAATTCAAAAGTTTTTGTTCAAACTATTTAATGCTACACCATATTTTAAGAACAACAATTTCTAGTCTGTTGCCATATAGATATTGCTCAATAGAACTGTAGGCAACCAAGAAATGTACTCACAGAGTCATAGGCAACCACGAAATGCATCCAGTAAAACTCTATCAAACAATATAAGAACACAGTACATTCAAAAATAAAGAAAAAAAGAAAAGAAAACTGTGCACTCTCAATGACCATAGAAACCATGCCCAATTTGGCAAGTTTGTTAATAGTTTCAAACTTTCTTGTTGCATAGATCAGAGCAACAGATACCAAGCATGCTAACCTGAAGCTTCAAAGGGTCCGAATTCAGCCCATCAAAAATGTCAATCCTTCCATTGATTCAGAACTGTTCCTAAGAGTCTGAGAAGTACCAACATACCTATAAGCATCCAAACATTGTCATGGCCTAAGGAAGGACCTCAATTCTTAAATGCACGACCACTTGAAATTCAATTGATTAAACAGGCATAAACCTATACATAACACATTCTAATTTCCAACCTAATAATAAAATAAAGAAATATAGCAATCTACGATTTTAAAAGAACTGGAACTATGACTCTTTCCATTCACCAACTTAAGCTTCTTTGAGAACGCTACCCCGCATTATCAGAAGGGACTGAGCATATAAACTGTACATATCGTTTTATTACGACACACTCTTCTCCTTTATCACGTTGACCAGATGGCACAGTAATATCAAATTATTGCAGAATTAGTTTGACAAGTTTGTGCCTTTTTTCATCCTCTTGACCTATCTCAGTTTTTGCATTAAGGTTGGCAATGGAAACACACTGACTTTAAACACGCCACCTGTTTAGGACCTGATGCACTTTATCACTAGTACAAAGATACGAAAAGCGATGATCTTTGAGGCGAAAAAACTTTTTTTTTAAAAGAAAAAAACCCACTTCGTGTGTTTGGTAGAATCTAGGACAAATTATTCCAACAGAAAGCAACAAAAAAGAAGAACATATACCTCAGAAAAGCAATTACCTTACCTCTCCGAAAGGGCAACGGCTGACGTCCTCAATCTGTCAAAGTTCGCATGAACAAGATTAAATACCCCAAAATCGAGCTCCTCTCGCTCAATCAAATCTCGGTCCCGAAAAGGAAACATTATTTCTACCTTGCTGGAATCCTCTTACCGAACAAAGATTGGAAAGTGTAAATACCCAAATCATCAAAATAAAGAAGAACAGAGACACCTGAACACCACGGTCCGATTCGAAGCTTTGCCATTGGAGCCGATCGTTTTCTGGAAGAGAACGAAGAAATCCGCACCGTAATCGAGAGAGAAGGAGGAGGAGGAAGGGGGGGGGGACGAGTTGGAAGAAGGCGGAGCGTTTCAGGAGGAAGGGCTACCAAGACGACGACGCCGTCCCGCAGGCCATTTCTTGATCGATTCTTTCTTGTAAATAGCCGTTAGCGGGATCGAAGGAACGAAAGTCGGCATCCAGTCGCCATGTTTTGATGCCTATCGCTTCGCCGCCACCTTATCGGACGTCTCGGCCCTTCCACTTCCGAACAGCACCGAAATAAGTTCCAGGCGCGGAGCCTAAACTCGAGCGGGATCAGGTCTCTCACGTGAATACGTGATCGAGCTCGCGCGACTCGATTAAAGAGCAAAGTACCGGTAAACCAAAACGCCCCACCTCCAAACTTTTTTTTTTTTTTTTTTTTTTTTTTTGGTGCATTGGCAGCTCATAGAGCACAACCTGCTACATTAGAAGTAAAAAGTTTACACTAAGCAAAGTCTACACGAAGTAAAAGAAAATAAGGACTACTGAGTCTAAAGAAACTCTTCCGAGTGGCGAGCAGCAAATGAAACAACCCAGTCAACAAAGAGGGAGTTTGCTCAGTCATATTTAAAATCTACAAACAACATAGGATCTGAATAGGCATTATTTACACGAAGCATATGTTGAGAATTGATCTTATAGTTATTGAGGATGATTCAGCTACTATGATCGGATGAATTCAAAATCGGATAGGGATGGTTAATGCACATCCTCCCCTGCACAATATTCAAAGGATTTCGAAGAAGTATGTATTTCCGGATACTAGGCATGTCTATCAAAAGATGAACAAAACTGCGGATTATGTTGCTTTTTATATAGTAGAGCATTTTGGAGAAGTACTATGGATCAAATAGTCGATTGTCATGATATCGCTCTCTGCGATGTTTTATTTTTTGATTTGGTTTGATATATTCATACAAGTCATGTATAACATGCCTGTCTTATCAAAAAAAAAAAAGGAGCAAATAATTATTTTTAAGAGATTTAGCCCAGGTCCTTGAGGATCTGCAGGTGCTGTTTTACAATTTAAATCTTATGTAGGAGGTTTTAAAGTTACTTCAACTTGGATACAAGATAGCTAGCTTATAATATCCATGGGATGGTATTAAATCATATCAAGTTATGGTACTTGGTGCCCTTGTTTGCTATGCGCGGATCAGCACCTCCCAAGTACATTAGCTATATGAAGGGAAGGTCATCTCTTTAGAAAATCAACGTACTGGTTTATTTTCCAAGTTATACCAGGTATCTTCCCCACTACTGAAAGTAGACATATACATTCCGGTTCAAATAAGACTTCCCCCTTATAATAGGTGTATGGGCATTCGTGTCATGACGTGCCAAGTTGCAGCTGCTTGCCTACAACACGGTAGGACTGGTTTAGGTATTACGTGGCCACAAGCACATTGTTATTGTGCGTCATGTACTGCTTCCTTGGAGATCATGTCTTGTAGGTTATCTGGATTGTTTTTTTTAGCACGCATCTAAACCTTTCGGTCTCTCTGCGGCAATTAAGGTTTCAGCTTTTTGCGTCGTCATCGACGCAAGCATGTAAACGGTAGAGAAAAGTATAAATAAATTAATGCTGGGTCACTGAGTCAATCCTCACCAACCTGATCTAGTCTTGCTTCTATTGTATTGACTATCCTTTTCTTCTGCTAGCTCCTTCCCACTTTTGCTGCGGTAAACGACACGTATGGGATAAAAAATGGCATATATTTAAGACCCAACTACACTCTGGTCTCTTCGCTCTTCTAAAGTAATCACTTATTTAGTTATTTGTATTCTCATAGGCAGTCTTCTTGTGCTTTGATCATTAAATGCTTTTAGGTAGTTCAGCTGATAATTTGGTTGTCTTTCTTCCGTGCACGCTAATGCATGGCTCTTTCTTTCCTCCGCACAAGATGTGTGACCCTTCTCCTGCTCATTTGGTTGTGTAAAAGATCCACACCCTGGAAAAATGGAAAAAGACAATAGAACTTGAGGATTGAGAATGGAGAGATATGGAAGAATAACTTTTATTTCGCCGTTTCTTACAAATATTTTTTGTTTTGATTTGGTGGGAAAAGTGATCAGTGTTCTTTAGAAATTCAAAAGTACCCCTCCATCGCCGTCCTTCAACCGGGAATTAATGAAGTTGGGATTTTTGGCAAGACAGAATGAAATGAGGTAGGATAATGTAATAATTATTTTCTGGACAACTCCACTTTATCCCGAAACCGGACGAGACTGTGACTGCATCTTATTAGTGTCTTCTAATTACTATCTCCCTATCCCCCTACAACTGGATAAGCAATCTTGTTAGGGTTCGGTGTGATTGTATCCTGAGGATAAAGGTCAGATGATCTATGAGAGACTAGCTTAGAGAAAATCTAAAATTAAACAAATTTAAATAGTTCTAAATCTTTAGTGGCTTTGAGGCCTTCTGTCCTTCCTAGGCCATGGAAACTATAGTATGTAAATGCTAAGAACAATCCTGACTTTTACTATAATGAACATATATGGATACATACTACTTAAATGTTGAGGAAATTAATTCCCCATCCTCCTGATGACTGTGGTATAACAGATAATCCCTATTAACTGGAACTGCCATTTCCAGTCCACAAATACCGCTCATCCTAATTCCAGGTCCTTATTAGCGATTTCCATATTTTAAAATTTCGAATATGCCCCCATGACCCCACCAAAATGGTTGCAATGCTGATTGCTAAGGGTCAATATTGCCCGCATCGAACATTCTCCTGGCGGGGTGGGGGCTGCTACGCGGGGGTGGGCTTGTCCCTTCCTCCCCCCTTCCCCTTTTTTTTAAGCAAAAAAAAAATATTTGTTTTTTATGGAAACTTATTTCGAAAATTGATATTGCTTCTTATGTATTATTCTCCAAATATGTTCGCATTCTGTTTCATTTAAGGTAATTATTCTCGATACTCATATCTGTTTCATGAAATTATTTTGTTTTTTGAAATCACTTCCCTATTCTTCACTAACACACTATTAAGTAAGCCTGGTATATAGTTCAATAAGGTTTGAACATGGTTAAAATAGCCTAGCACATAATTAAGTCATCTTGGCACACAGTTAATAAGGTATGAACACGGCTAATATAGCCTGGTGCACAGTTAAGTCACCTTAGCACACAGTAAAGTAAGCTTGGTACACAGTAGTTAATAGAGCCTGACACAATTTAACACAGTAACGTACCTTATTTTTACTGTTTCAAATCTTATTGAATTGTGTACCATGCTTACTTAACTGTGTACCAATGAAGAATAGGAAAGTGATTTCAAAAAACGAAATAACTTCCATGAAAAACAGATATGGGGTATCCGGAATAATTACCTTAAATGAAATGGAATACGAACAAATTTGAAGAATAATACATAAGAAGCGATATCAATTTTCGAAATAAGTTTCCATAAAAAATAGCTATTGATCAGAATAAACGGTGGGGTCATGGAGCATATTCGAAATTTTAAAATATAGAAATCACTAATAGGGACCGAGAATTAGGATTAGTGGCATTTGTGGACCGACGATGGCAATTCCGGTCAATAGGGATTATCTATTATACCAAAGTCATCAGGAGGATGGAGAATTAATTTCCCCTTAAATGTTTTTCCCATCGACAGGCAATTGTTTAAGTTCTCTTTTTCTAAAGAATACTTCCCAACATTTTATCCAATATAAAAAGACTACACACAGTTGTTGAAGCATATCGACCATTTGATGTTACAGTTTTTATTGAATTTATAATAGCCATTTGAATTAATTTATATACATGCATGGGATAATTCGTTGCAGGCTTTGTGGATGCACTACTAACATGAAAATAACCTAAAAGTGGTCATAATAAGGAGAGATCTGAGGCTATGGTTCCGATAAGATACTTTTTGTGACTCAAATTTGTCTTCAAGCTGAAACCCCAAAATTCATAGGAACATATATATCTTCTTTCTGTAGAAAGAAAATATCCTTAAATTTCACCCGTCAGCTTCTAATATACAAAATTAGTGTGGAATTGTTTGCATGAGCAGTCCGTCTGCAACAATTGTTAATAGCCACGTAAAATTTGAGATTTCAGAAGCATGTACTTTAAGTACTCTACGTTGGGCTTTCCAATGGATACCATGAGATTAATCTGGCGTACAAGTTATAACTACCCATCAAAAGCTAACTTGCAGCCTTTTTTTTACTGGAAAAGAATTTAAAAGCAGAAATCAATAGAAATCTCAATTGATGAAATCAGACTCAAAGACCAAGGCTAGATCCAAGTCCTAGCTCAGAAAGGAAA
Source organism: Phoenix dactylifera (assembly GCF_051530095.1). Lineage (NCBI taxonomy): Eukaryota > Viridiplantae > Streptophyta > Magnoliopsida > Arecales > Arecaceae > Phoenix > Phoenix dactylifera. The sequence goes on from NC_143195.1 coordinate 32,217,491, forward strand.
GTATCTTTTTCTTCTTTCCGTTTTTTGTCTGCACTTAAAGGAACTTTTTGACAATATCCATCAGGTCGCGTGAGCAGGTGGTGTATAAATCAAAGAAGTACGGCTTCTCTCACCCACCAAATGATCCTTTTGAGGTTTCAGGGCAGGCGTCTATCTTACGGAAAATGAAATTAAGCACCAACTCTTTATAGGTCAAGTCAGGTTGCTGGATGATCATCGAACATTTCAAACTCGTGATGCATCACAACTTGAGTAATAAAACATCAGCAATTTAGCTCCACAAATATAGAAGGCTGACAGGAAAAAATGTTGGTGTCCCTGTCACGGTTACATGGACCGCTATAAATGGTCATAAGCCAATAAGATGAAATTTTGATAGATTTCAGGCTATTAGCTACTTTCTTGCACGAAGGAACGATCGTTAGTGGAAAACATTTCTTACTGCCTCTTTAATTGAGAATCTTGACACAATTGCAAACGTGTAAGTGCATCAAAAAGTCAAGGTAGTTTAAGCATCTTGTCAATTTACAGCATCCGTGTAGACTAAATTTTATTGACGAACTAAACTCAGTTGTTCTATCGAATTACTGCGAAGTAGGCTTTGAGTCCACAGAATTACATATCGTGATGGACCAATTTATTGGCTGGCAATTTTAGTTTACAAAGGGAAGGAATGGAAGATGAGTATTTGACGACTTCAGGTAGTGATTGTCGCTCTCTTTCGCAGTAATCCTTCTCTGCTCTCTATCATCAGTCATCATAGCGGGAAGGTCTGAGGAAAAGCATTCATCTGAACCTGATCTCCCTCTGGGTTCAAGAGCTCAGAGTACTCTTGGTACAGCCTTTCAAGTAGTCTATCCTTTGAGGGGAAATCACAAGCTGGAACATGGTTCGAAACATCTTCTCCAAAGAAAAAGCCACCTTGGTCGATATCAGACCAATTAATAATTCCCAAATCCTCCATGCTGGTATCTCCATTCTGTTCCTCCGATGTAGCAGTATTTTCGATCTGAGGAATATCTGACCCACTGCTATTCTCCATCAGATTATAGTTCCTCGAGGTTGGTCCCAACCTTGTGGGTTTTGGAACGTAGATCTTAGTCCTAGTAATCTCTCCAGTGCCTTCCACTTCATTCTTTTTCCTTCTCTTGCCTTGTCGATTCTTGCCGTTATGGCTGCTGCTCTTGTTATTAGTGTTCTCGGTCTTTTTTTGTGCTGCCCGGGCTCGCTTTGATGTACCTTTGGAGGTCCCTTCTCTAACCTCAATTCCTTGCTCTCGGAGCCTCTTACTGAGATGGCTGTTCCAGTAGTTCTTGATCTCGTTATCCGTTCGACCAGGGAGCCTTCCAGCTATCAAAGACCATCTGTTGCCGAGCAACGAATGAAGTCGGATAATGAGATCTTCTTCATCTGGCCCGATGTTGCCACGCTTGATGTCTGGCTTCAGGTAGTTCATCCATCGTAGTCTGCAGCTCTTTCCGCATCTAAGAAGACCTGCAAGCGAGTAGGTTTTAGCAAGCGAGAGAGAGAGAGAGAGAGAGAGAGAGAGAGAAATATTATCTTTTGTTCAAGAAAGAAAACATGAAATACTTTAAAGTATTTCCTTCGTATTTGCACCGAAGTCTCTTTCTTTAAGAAGAATAGCAACACACCTTCTAGCGTTTTAAATTTTTAAGTAACACGTCTTCCGTTGTCATATAAGAGGAAGTCCACATTTGACATGCTACCGTTTATTAGAAAGATTGAACGTGGAGGTCAAAATGCCTTCAGATTTAAGGATATTGATTTCTCAAAATCCTTCTTAAAACTAGCCAACAATTGGAGATTGTGGAAGGCTTATGATTACTGCTATTCCTATTGGAAATAATATGGAGAAGAGGTCTGCTAAGATAGAAAATAACCATCGATCGTACTCCCTACAGCTTGAAACTGGAAATAAAGGAACTTAAAACACATATCAAAAGTTACCAGGAAAACGAAAAAATGAAGTAACTGAAACAATAAGGGAACGGCACTAAATACATAGAAGAAATCAACAAAAACAAGGATAAATATCTCTCATCAAAAAAAAAAAAAACAAGGATGAATATCATAACTCCTGCTACTTATCTTTGTGGAAAGAAGAAAACATTAAGTTCTTACAAAACAAGAGAAAAGGAAAGGAAAAGGGAGAAGATAATATTGGTCCATGAAGAAGTGGGTGTTGGTTTACCTAACAATGAAGTGGGAGTTGGTGAATAGGAGTATGCATACATTCAAAAGATACGTGCCTGCTTTTTTAGGGAGATGCCTCCAGTTTCCTTCTCCATGACAATGGATATAGCTGGCGAGCAATGCATCTTCTCTTGCAGTCCATGGCCCTTTGTGCAGCCCCACCTTGGAGCAGCAAGGGGCTCTCCCCATCTTCCCCTGCGTTCCTCCTAGGTTTTCAGTGTGATGCCAAGAGATCCTTCGTTTTTTTTGGATGGAAGTGTCGTACCAAGAGATCGCGTGACAGAGAACGCTCCCTAGTACTCTTTTATAGACGCCATGTGCGCAAAAGAAGGACTTCAAAGATTTATTTAAAAAAGCTTCAACGAATGGCGGTTCGTGTGTGCCGAGGATTGCGGTCAAAGATGGCAGTCATATCATTGATATATATTATTGTTTGAGGTAACGAGGAGGAAGCATGGCGCTTCCCCAAGTTTATTATATCAGAATGTTATCGATATGTTGAGGCAATCTGCTGCCAGATTCTGAACAGCAAACAGAATTCTGACCCTATGAAGCTATGGCATGGAAATTTTTTTTCCTCTGACGCCGAGGGAGAACCGTGACCTATTTTAATTCTCAAGAAAAAGTTTCAAACAAGCTGACTCTCAAATTAATGTAACATCATCTAAATCAGGATCATATGGAAACGCCAAAAATATGTTAAAAAATAAAGAATTAGCTCTCTAACTATGTAAATTTATTTTTGAGAATATAAATATTGCTATAATAGAAATCACTTACAAAAATAAATTCCGAACTAGATTTTTGAGTTTCTAAGCCGGATGATGTAATAAATATTTGACAATTGGGTCTTATGGGGGGACAATTTAAGATTCAACTATCATTTCGGCTTTTGACTTTTCTCATGCTGACGTGCAATGATGAGGTTTACAATAGCTAGTGTAATTTCTAAGGTATTGACTGAATGATAAACTTGCTTTGGTTAGCGCCTAAATGGTTAATTAAAAGGCAGGAAGAAAAAGAAAAAAAAGAGCACCATAGGTTGGATGGTCCTAAATTGCATGCTGAGGAAAGCACGGTCCAGTACCAAGAGCACCACACCAGATCCACCGCAGTGAAAACTCTAAGGACCGAGTGCACTTTACGTACTTTTCCTGGTGAGAAGGGAAGTTGTCCCATCCCACCGCCCTTCTCTCGACGCTGCCGTCCCTTTCCTTTGTACCTTTAGATGGACGCGGGTGAAAAGGCAACAGTGGAAAGAAGACAAGAAGGTCATGGCGATAAAAAGAAAAACAGGACAGGTTTCGTATAGATTGTGGCTCGCTCGTTTTAGGAGAGTGTGTTCTCCAAGGCACTTGGGGCGATGACGGCATTTGGGGTGGTAGGGAGTTTCATATATATTGACCATTGACTTAAAGGTTTAATTTTTAGGTGATAAAAGCTGGGGAATACATAGTGGGATGGATTAATTTAGATAACAAGGAGCAATACTGTGATTACAAGCAGCTTAGAGAACTCTCTACATCTGCGTGAAGATAAAGGGAGGGAGGAAAAAAGAGAACTTTCAGTATTTACTAAATCTACTTAGTAGGAATCGTGTTAATTATACGAGTTGGGTGCTCGATTGTGTCCTAGCTGCTAGAAAGAGTGTCTCATTCTACGGATTGGATTCCTGACTTCAATGAGATTGTCATTAATTGAGATTGGAAATGTTACTAGAATTAGGTATCCTCTATATATATGGAATGATCAGGATCGTTCAGGGTTTGGGCCTGGTCAGTTGAAATGGATGGGTGGCTAAAATTTAAGATGGAATTGGGATGGCTCAGATCAAATGACAATGAAATATGTGCAGGTCAAACTTAAGCTAAAGTTACAAGAATAAGTGGTCATAATTAAATATAATCCCTAGATTAGCTTTATTGATAAAATAAAATATTCTCTAAACTAATGAATTACTTAGTTGTCTGTTATTGACTAGATGATTATTTAGATTCTTTGCGAGAAACAACACATAACTTTGTGATGATGTAAATCGTGACCGCTCAATATTTCTTATAATCAGTTGTCAATAAATTGCAATATTTGTGGATAACTGCCCTACCTGCATTAATTTTTAACTAAATATAACAAAGAAGATGCTCGATAGTTTATTTCTTAAATTTATGTATGCAATTTCTTTCTAAATTTTTTTAAAAAGTTTCTTCCTATTTTCACAAGTTTCAAATTTTTATCCCTAAATGTTCTTGAACACTAAATTATTGACAACCGTCGCAATCGATTAGTGCTACAGATTTTCTTGTAAGTGTTTGATTTATCAAACCTGATCTAATGGATTGCGATTATTTGATGCCAAGTCACTCTTTTATTTAACACGCATGCTTCACGCGCCTATTAATTTCAATTTGCTCCTCATTTATATATTGATTTTTTATTCTAAACCTTTATGCAATTGAACTATTTGCACCTAAAAGAGATGAAATATAGTCCGTATTTCACTTTTCAGAAGAAAAAAAAGGAGACAGGATCTTTATTTTCATATTTGGCGATCTCCTTTCATTTAGCTTTTCATTTTTTCAATGGTTGGACCATGCTCCGAACTATTCTTTGGACATGTAGCGACAAGGCATTATTCAATTATAATTGGCTGGGCCCAAAATCATCAAGAGAAGCTAAGTACTCTTGGTGGCAGCGATGTTTCTCTGCTATCTTATCGGTGTTCTCTCCTATATTTATTTCTACATATGGATACGCGCGCGCGCGCCAAAAAACAAAAAAAAAAACATCAAAAACTAGCTGTCATTGTTTTTTTATTCTATTCTAATTTTTTTTTTTTGCTGAAAAAAAGGAGAAGGGGGAGGAAGGGATAAGCCCACCCCCGCGTAGCAGCCCCGACCACTGGGCCCCCACCCCGCCAGGAGAATGTTCGATGCGGGTAGACCGAGTCGTGTGTTGGGCACCCCGATCTATTTTACTCATACCCTCCCCATCCGTGGGCGGGCTCAGTTATCCGACCCGACCCTCCGTGTGAGTACGTCACACCTGGCACCACTCAGGCTACCAGCCGACCAGTAGCGCTTCCAGACCCCGTGTCCAGGCGTGGAGCATCCGGTCCCCGAATTTAATCGACGCCCGTGCGTTTAGTATTTTGAACTTTTCATACTTTTAGTTAATTTCCCACACTTTTGTGAATTCTGAATCTTTACCTCCTTTTGACAATAGTTTATACAGGGACAAATTGTTGAGAACTAGCCCAAGTGGTAACCAAGTCCAATTTTCGGGTCTAGGCTTAATTTCAGATTAAGGTTGCTTCTGATGGATTAGAATGAGTTCAAACTTTGTAGGACGATAAAAGCATGAACTTTTTATCTCGAACACGATTCATAGATCAATAATAGTTCTGCACTACTCATTTTCATGTTGCTTTTCTTTTGTAGGCGTCTACAACCCATTTCGCATTGCTTTTGTTTCTTGTTTTTCTTTATAAAAACCCTTTAACAAGAACAAACTAGACTGAACAACGTCCAATGAAACCCATTTGTTTTTTAAATTGCTTATTTTCCCTTTGGCCACTGCTTGTGGGAGACAAACTTACCTCATCTAAGTTGAATTCACATCTAAAATTAGAAAGAATAGGCAGTGAAAGAGCTTGTAAGTTAAGAGTATTTTTTTGATGGAATATGGAGGAAGTGAGAAACTTCCCTCATATTATATTAATTTTAAAACTTTTTGAATACAAAATATTTACAAAGAAAGAGAGTTTAGAAAAGAAGGAAAGAGGCCAAGGATGGAGGGTTATGAATACAATGAGAACAACTTGGATAAGACGCCCTAATGATTTAGCCGAGCAAAGGTTATTCCACAAGGCAAGGAATGCAGGAGTAGTTCATGCAGAACATAGATAGGTGGAAACTTTTTTCTTGAAGAAAATTCTTGCATTCCTTTCGTTCCAAACGTGCCACATGAGAGCCATGCAAAGTTAACCCCATCCCTTCCCTTCCTTAAGCAAGCTTGCACTCTTCTTTTCCGCCACAAAGTCTAGAGGGCATTTATATTTGGAGGCCGACCATGGAGATTAACAGATTGGAATCGATGAGGCTTGAGCAGCAATCAGAATAGGATGCACATAAAGAGCATTCAACACTTACTCTCCAACCTTTCCTTGCCGGTATCTCCCATATATTAAGTTTATTTTTAAGAGTCGGCCATAAGAACATCTTAGGGCTCGTTTGGTTTGAAAAAAAAAAAGGAAGAAAGTATGGTCAACGGAAAAGTAATAAGATGCCTCTTGTTTGGTTGGAGTTTTCAAAGAAGAGAGACGAAAATGCTGTATTCTCATGGGAATATGATTCCTATATTTCATGAAAAAGTTTTTCCCATAAGAAACATGCAAAAATTACTTTTTCATGAGCCAGGAATCACTTCATTTTTATTTTTTTTCCAAAAAAGTCCTTCAGCATTAAAGAGGCATCAAAAACCTAATTTTTATTAAAGGTATAATAAGAATTACATATAACTTTTTTAGAAAAGTGAATGGTCAATCAAACACAAGTATTTGAAAAATCTGTCGCTTTTTCATTGTCAACCAAATATGCCAAAAGTAGATTTTTAGGTATTCTCTTTCTAAAAATCTACTTTTTAGAAATCATATTTTTAAGAGAAAAAATGCTTCCTGGAACCAAATGAGCCCTTAATCTTTTCTAGCACACCAACTTTTCATATTGTCTTGTAATACCGGCAAAGAATCTCTCCATTATTGATGAACCTGTAATAAGAATCTCTCCACTATGATTTTTCCGCACGGGCACATTTAAGAGTCAAAACGGAAGCATTCAAATGGTCAAGAAGCCCACGTAAGCTACTGAACATCTTGTTCTAATGTTACCATTCAGAAGCAGACCATAAGGAGGGCTTCGCAGAAGGAACTCAGCCTCAAAGTAAGGTACGGGTCTTTAAACCAGTAAGGCTCTAGTTAATTTGTCTTGTCTTGAACTATTCTAACTCATAGAATACGGAAAATGTTGCTCTTCACTAGAATTTCTAAAACCATGGGCGTCCCAATTAAGTGCTTGGCCATCGCACCTGCCACGAGGCGTTTCTCGCCAGGCATGCTAAAGTTGGTCAAGCTTTTCGATTTGGAAGTGCCGACTGAGTTCACACAGTTCATCCGAACCAAAGCAAAAGAAACTACGCATTCGTCATCACTAGAAGAAACAAATTAGTTGACAGGAGCTAAGAAGTTATATTCCCTGGTTTCGACGGGGAAAATAGAAATATGGGAAATCGATAACGATACCCGACACACTTCTTAACTACCCTGCTAAATCTAATGAAAAGCTTCTATATGATGAGGTCTTTCATGGAGTAATCTCATCTTAGAAGCGTTCTTTCCGAGAAAAACTGTCGATGGAGGTGTCGATATTTGAATTTCTTTCTCCTTTCTTTCTTTTGGGAAAAGGAACAGAAGCTCCACCTACTTCATTGAGATTAGAATATGATGACGATGTTTGAAGCTATCGAATGTTTACTGTTCTGGGATCAGAGGATATTGGTAGGGCATTCCGCCGAACTTTCATCAAGGCGGTCCACAATTTGGTCCTTGAACAATTCTACATTCTAAATGAGTTGAACCTTAACATTTGGAACTGCGCTTGTATCTGACCATGAAAAAACTGCGCAGATCTCTGACACGGCTGATATATTTGAATGCTCATTCTTTAAGATACGGAATTCGTTCTTAAGGCATTCGACTTTTCGAAATCCATGGAGAAAGGAAAGGATGGATGTGCACAAAGGTGATCCTTATAACGTTCTATATACCAACTGCATCAAACATGGGACCGTATGCGTGTCGTAGACCAAGAAAGCTGTGTCAGTTTGGCTGGTCTGACTTTTTTTATTTTTGAATTTTTTACGTATATATCCTTTTATATATTAAAATTTATATGAATATTCTTCCAAAATTGATATTTACATGTATATCTTTATAAAATACTTATTTTCTATGTATATCTTTCATTTTTTTTTTTTAACATATATGCCCATCCCATCTGACACCATTAAGAAATTAGTGGTTTAAAATTAAAAATGACTGAAATACCCTTAATAGGTAAACATGAGGGTATATATGCAAATAATACTTTGTGAGGGTATTCATGCAATTTCACATATTTATGAGGGTTTACATACAAAAAAATCTAATTCTATTTTTCTACTTCAACCTGTTTTAGTTTTCAGTGAGATATGTTAACTTGTTACCCAATTTAAAAATAAAAAGATATTTTGATAATTTTAATTAATTTTTAATTTAAATAAATATATTTAAATAAATCAAATTTTATGAGGGTAGACAAGTAAATATTAATTTAGAGAACATTCGTGCAAATTTTAATATTTAGAAGGGTATTTATACAAAAATATTTTTTTTACGTATATACCCTCTTAAATATATGAAATTACATAAATACCCTCTAAAATTGCTACTTTCATGTATACCCTTATAAACCTTTTTTTTTATATGTTTACTCATTAATGATATTTTCATCATTTTAATTTTAAGCCGCTAACTTCTTGACAGCGTTAGATAGCATAGGTATACATACAAAACAAGTATATGATGAGGGTATACATACAAATATTAATTTTAAAAGAATATTCACCTAAATTCTAATATTTAGGAAGGTATGTACTCTTTTTTTTTTTTTTTTTTTCTGTTCACAGGAGTCAATGCCTGTGTTCTCTGCTTCCGTAAACAAAATGATCCATGAACGTGGGCTGTTCATCGAATAGAGTTTACTCATTTAATGGTATTCCATACTTATATCATTCTTAACGTACACAGGAGATACAGTACATATTATATCTTCGGGTAACTCGATCTTAGGAAACTCCTATGACTTCGGAAGCACCACAGATCCAAAATATTAATGCAATATGAGCGACTTCGCATTTCTTGCCGCCATCTTTGGCATGCTTTACTTTTTTTTGTTGAACTGCTGCAACTTCCACCTTTAGATTAACTTATTCCTCTGATAACTTTTTACGAGCCCTGTTTTCCCTTGTCACCTCTATTCTGGCCCCTTATCCTGGAAATACTTTCCCCCTTTATCTTGTCAGTCTTTTCCCACGATGTGCTACCAACTTTTCCTCTCTTTCTTTCTTCTTTGTTTTCTTTTTTTAAAGCAAAATTGCTACCAGTGCATGCTGTGCTGGTCTCTAAATTGGAATTCCCTTGTTCCTACTATATTAAATGAGAGAGAAATTTCCTTGCCCTGTTTCTGATGGGCTTCTTGCGCTTTATTAGTTTCACACTCTATACCAACAACAGGCCATTTCAGCCCGTACAAATGATTGCCATATCATTTCAATTCAAATAAAAATGGTTGCCACATTATACGCCATGCAAATCACTGTAGTTCCCTAGTCTTCTCATGATTCTTCTTGCTTTTTCACACGAAACTGGCGGCGAGCCACCATGTCACTGGACAAAAGAAAAGTGAAATACTCTTTAAATCATCGTGCATTCCTTCCAAATGGTTCTTACAAAAGTTTTAAAATAACATGTACTAACATAAATTAAATAATCTAACAAATCTAACTAATATGCCAATAACTAAAAGAAAATCTTCGAAATCTAGCGCACTCTTCAATCCCGTGCGATCATATGTCTCTAGATCTAAAAAATAGAAAAAATATGATAATGAGCTATACTAGTACAATAAGCAACATAATATCCCAGAGTGGGGTCAAAGCATATTAGATATTTAATTAAAACATAAAGTAATGACTAAAAAATAAACCATCAATAAAAATATTTTCTTTTAAAATTTATTATTATTTTTACAAAAACTCTGATATCAGAATTTCAACATTCATATGCCATGGCTACTTAACCCAATGGCATGGGTTGTACAAAGTGTCAAATCCAATATTATTAACTATCGTTGGCAATGGTGTCCAAATACCACTATTTTAATCACCGGCGGTGTGGTGTCAAAACCAGTTTCTCACATATTATAAGTCGACATGGCCAACAAATAATCTCCATTGGCGGTGCCAGAATAGATCATAGCCATGCTGAGAATACATACATACAAAATAAATTTTTCATAATTTATCCAGCCACATTTTTTAGATTTCGTAATATATAACATAAATTCAAAATGATTATTAACATGTCTGACCCGATTAACTAAGTACAAAATATCAAAAGTTAATCAACTAATAATTATTTTATCAAATAATTTTGAAAACACGCTTTGAAGTATTATGTTACTTATCTCTTCTTGCTTAAATCTCACTTCAGGCAAACATATCAGATACACCTATTTAATATCATTAAAATATTATTAATTTTAATACAATTTTAGAAGTTAAAATTAAATACTACGATCTCATGCTTCCGGATTAGTTTGGTCCGAGCAAGAAAGATTCAACAGGTTAGAGGTGAAGATCGAAAGTAGCAGAATTTAGTTGGGGCTAAAGTAATGGCCGGTCTACTGCTCGGGTAATGAGGCGGTTCAAGGTCTCTAAACTGGATCAACTTAGATCCGAGCAACAAGAAGAGCAGGGCTTACACTAGGATCCCCGAGCATGTCTAGAGAGAAAAAAAAGAAGAGGAGAGAGAATCTTAGCTCGGATCTGGATTTGGTCTGATCCTAGTCTTGGGCTCGGTCCGAGTGGTTCGGATCGACCATTAGAGAAAAGGTCAGATCTAGCCAGAATGTGGGCTTGCCTAGAGAGAGAAAGAGATACATAATCTAAGGTTAGTTGAGCTTTTAGGCTTGATCCACTTAGTTAAGTCCAATCAGAGGCTTAGACAGGGCCCAACAAGACTGAACTGGGCCCAAATGTGGCCCACAATGGGTACGGCCCAACGCCCATAATGGACACGACTCAACAGGGCTAAGAAGAAATACGGCCCAACAAAACTTAAGATGGCTAAGATGGGCCCAAGTTTGGCCCACAATGGGCATAGCCCAACAAAGCCCAGAGTGACTAAACTGGGCCAGCACAGCCCAACATGAATGAGCTGGGCTCAACACAGCCCAATAAGAGCTCTTCATGCCGACGACTGAGAAACAAGGAGGAAGGGGAAAGAGATGGAAGAGGAAGGTGCTCCGATGGTAGCCGGACCTGGGTGGACGGAGGTCGACGGCCACCCGACCACAGTGGCGGCCGCTGCGGTGGCCGACGGGGAGGAAGACCGAGAGAGCTCTCGGTTTGGGTCCTAAACAGGGGAAGAAGAACAGCATGATTCGGCTAGGAGTCGAAAAGAAGAGGGAAGGAGACTTACCAGTGAGCGACGGCGGGGAAGGATCTCGTCCGAGGGTGGCTCGGTCCAGCAGCTAGTAGCGGCAGAGCTTCCGCCGACGAAGTGGACCTCGGAACAGGGGGAAATCAAAGAATACAGGACAGTCGGGTGGTGGTGCTTGGTCGGGGTGGCATGCCGGCCACCGGATAAGGATGAGAAAGATGGAGGAGAGGGAGAAGAAGACTCGGCGGTGGATCAATAGCAGAGGGATGAGGGGTTTTTATAATGGGTTTTCCGAAGGACTGAAGGAGGTCGGCTCATTCATCGCCGTGAATCTCGCGGCCGTTCCTAGCGGCCGCGGGGCTGCCACAGAACCGCCGCGGCGCCTCCGCCCCACCTTGCCCGAGGAAGGCAGAGCAGGGGATCGCGATTGCGATCCCGATCCCCTGTTCCGCTTCTCTTCTGGGCCAAGGGCTGGAGTCGGCCGCGCTGCCGACTTTAGCCTTCCATTCAGGCCTCTCACAAGTTTATATAAGTACGAACGAGCACCACGAGTAAGAGATTGCTCAGCTAGAGAAACTCTTTCAAACTGCCAATGACGCTATTCACATTTTCTCAAGTCATTACCTTAAGAACAAGTTGTGCTAATTCATGTTGATGATAAAGCTAGTCTCGAAAAGACCAGACTAATTGCTTGCTTCAGGTTGGAGAATCAACATAATTCTATTACCAACAAAGGGTTGGAAACTGCCCAAGTTTGGTCCTAGCCAATTCAATGTAGGAGCAAGCCCATGGTCTGTCCAAACCATCAATAATATTACTAAGCTTGTTGCTGATGAGGTGGAAAGGGCTTCTTTATTATGTTATTTGTGCTGTTTAGCAGGCGTATTGCCTCTTTCAAAAAAAAAAAAAAAAAAAGAAGAAAAAAGAAGAAAAAAAAAAAACATGCTTATCGCCGATCATTTTTTGATGAGAGCACATCGCTCACCCCTATAAAAAAAAAATATTAGAAGCCCGCATTCTTGATAATGAGATGATCAGCCATCCCTTTGACCATTATTTACACTGAGCTAGTGTATGGCTTCATTTTAGGAAGTTTGCCTTTGTGTAATTGCTAGTGTATGGCTCACCACCTTTTTCTTTATCAAAGAGAAAAGGATTAATTGTTACATATCCCCTACGTTGACATCATGAAATGATTGTATACTGAATCGGAAAGAAAAATCTGAGGTGTATGATTATTCTCAAAAGAACTCAGAAATATAGATAAAATAGATGACTGCAACCCTGCGAAGGGAAAAAAAGAGAGTAGACGAAGATTAAAGATGAAGGCCCCGTGAGAAAAATCAATCCGCTTGATGTTAAGTAGCCTCTTTCCATGAGGAGGCAACCCTGACTCCTATGCATATTAAGCTAGTGTAGTTGTGTGTTTTTTACTTTAAAAAAAGGGGAACTAGTGTTATTGGTGCAGATCACACGCATCCCATATTGATATAAATAGTTAAGTCAGCAATATCTTCTCAAAACAATAGATGGCTATCTATTAAATAATACGAAGCCAACTATTACATTTTAGCTTCCAAATCCATCATAAACAAAATATAATAAAAAAATTCAATTTCATCATCCATTAAATAATAAAGCAAACACCAGTTCAAAACATCTAACTCCAAATAAAAATATCAAAACCTATAATCCTCAAAATTCAAAAAATTACTAACTACAAATTTATAGTCAATTAAAATACTAAAATTCTTTTATACAATCGTCAAGCTTGTTAGCGCGAACTCCAAACCTGAATCATTCTTCGTTCCTAGTGATCCTATTCATCTGAAAAGAGAATAAAAAGAGATATGAGCTACACGACCCGTAAGTAAACCTTAAACTAGCTTACCAGATCAAGTATAAGTTTTCATATGACTAGCACACCGTTTTAAAAAAATAATAATTAATATGAAAATAAGGCATTTCATAGTGTAGTATAATAAAGCAAGTCAAAAAGCAAATAATGTATGAATATATCATCCACATTTCATAAAAATGGCTCTATGTTTATATTACAAATAAATTCATAAATTATTCTTCTGCCAATTAATACATCATAGTTTAAAATATTGCTCATAGATATTCGTACTAATATCACTTTATACCCATAACAAAGCTTGTTTTTGTAATCGACAAAGTATCATATTTTGTATGCCAACTTTATACATGTTGATTGGACCTGTGTTTGTATGAATTATAGCTATCTGAGAACTTTTAAAATATTTATATTTTTTCTTAAAACTTACACATAAGTAAATGAAAAAAATACTAAATAGTATGATAAAATCCGTGCTTCATAAACATGTTGTTTTCATCAAAAATATTCATAGAAACCACTATTTATAACGAAGCATAATTTTCATAACATATATGTTGATCCATAATTTTTAAAAAAATATGATATCTTCACTAGCAAACTATGCATGAAAAACATGATAATTTAAGAAATAATGAGTATAAGATCTACTTACCTCTTCCACCGCAAACTTCAATAAACGAATCTGCTAAGCCTATTTAAAATATTAAGAGCAAAATAATTTCTATTAGATGATTTTTAATATAATTAAAGTAGTAAGAAAAATAAGACAGTTGATCAGGTGGTAGCGTTCGAAGACTCCGGCGAACAGGTCCAAGCAACCCGATCAATGAATAATGGGGCACAGACTTAACAACAGCTAAGGTCATTTTTTTTTTTTTGGTGAAAACGGCAATTCATATAGCTCTAAGTTGAGTACATCCAGCCATATCAAAATAAAGTAAAGAGTGCAAGGTGGGAGGAATATCTCCTAACGATGTCCAAATGACCTCTCCGGAGTGCCGAGCGGCAAATGAGGCGACCCAGTCTGCTGCACTGTTCGCCTCCCGAAAAACATGTGAAGCCTGGAAAACGCTCGACTCCTGAGCCAATCTCCAAATCTCATGAATGAGAGGATGATCATCTCCATATCTGTCCACTCCCCGAATCCACTCTATCACCATAGAGGAGTCTCCCTCAAGGCATATGTGCTCAGCACGAAGTATCCGCCTCGCATAGGATATCCCCTCCCAGGCTGCCCGCAGCTCCGCACCGATTACAGTAAATTCCGGCGCGTGGCAGCCGCCGGCTGCTATCAAACTGCCGAGATGGTCCCTGATAACAAAGCCAACTCCTCCTGACACCTCGTCCGCCGACCTACTACCATCAAAATTCACTTTGAGATGACCAAGGGGTAGGGGTACCCAAGAGACTAGGGCAAACCTGGGCGCTGTGACAGCAGAAAGAGTACCCCAGGTGTCCCTGGCCATCTCAGAAGAGAAAGTAATAGCAGTGGTAGAAACCTCCCTGGCAAGACGCATGGCTCTGTCCACCACCATCCGCGGGGGTAACCGCCTGCCCTCAAAAATACCTGCGTTCCTGTCCAGCCAGATAGAATGAGCCAAATATGCCCATCGGATCCCGGCCTCAACCGTGCTGGGCCGCCGCATGGCCACTCTCAACCAATGAATCAAATCCTGTGTCGACTCGACTGAATGGGGCAGCAATGTGGGCGATCGGCTCCAAATGCCCCTAGCTCTGGGGCACTGCAAAAGAACATGATCCATCGTCTCCTCAGTCTCCGTACACTCATCACAACACTGAGTGATCCTCACCCCTCGCCGTGCTAGTAAGCTCCTGGTCGGTAGGCAACCCCACGCTACCTTCCAGATGAAGAGCGCCACACGCGGGTAAATCCGCATCCTCCATATCCATCCTCCCTCTATCTGTCGAGCTGGCTCTCGGCTCAATAATGTGTGGATATCCCTGGCTCGTACCTGCGATCGCCCTGTCGGCATCCAGCTAAGGTCATTCAATAGGGTTTATTATTAGTAGATTCTAAGGACACTCAACACGGTTGAAAATGATTGGATTGACAAGTGCCCAAGCACGAGGGTGGTTCAAGGTATTTTTGCAAGGTCATCTCGGATCCATAGAATTGGTTGGTAGGACCCTTCACCGGGATCTATAAGCTTGCTAGAGAGAAAAAGAGGGAGAAGAGAGAGGAAGAGAGAGAAGAAAGAGATAGAAGGAGAGGATGTGTTTCTCTTTCTTGGTAGAACAGGGAATAAGGGAGAGTGGATAGTGGTGTTTCGGCGAGGTAACCGCAAGCAGCGGTGGCGGGTAGCAGAGAGCGGCTAGCAACGACGGCCTACCAGCTGAAGTTAGCCTAAAAATAGGGCCGAGTAAGGGGGTTTCTTAGCTCGATCACCCTCGGATACCAGCTTACTAGCCGGCTGGGGCTCCGTCTTCGGCCAAAGGCTGAGGCCCTCGACAACGAACGTCGGCGGTGAAGATAATCGAAAAAGAGATAAACAAATCGAATAAACAGGAAAAGTAGAGTTCGGCTGATTTCTGGCTAATTTCTTCGTTAGTGGCGATGGTTTAAGGCTGTGGGGAGAAGAGAAACAAAGGGGAGAATGTTCGGGGTTTTACCTCAGCTTTAGTGGTATTCTTTGGCCTTGATTCTTGGTGGCCACAGTGAGAGTAAGCGGGCGATCAAAAGTAAAAAAAAGGGAGGAAAAGAATGAAGGTGGTCAATGATCATCAGCGGTGGAGGGTCTTAGTAGGAGAGGGAGCCTATTTATAGAGGAGGCAAGCCTCCGGCGGCTCGCGGAAGTTTGACTCGCGTCGGGAGTCGGCATAGAATTAGGGAGCCTTCCTCCTTTTTCTTTTTCCAACGGCAGCTTGGATTGGGGCAAGTTCAGATCGGCTCAAAAGGACCAAGCCCTGGCTCAGACCATCACAAATCATCTTGGATATTTCTAACAAATCCCTGATAAAAACCAACACAAATGCAAAAGACGCATGCCATACTCAGCCAAAATACAAAAAAGAAAAAAAGACACATCCCATTAATTTTGGTTGAAGTACGGAATATTTAATGAACATTCCCAGCAGCAAGCACTCACAATTAACTTTGACAATTTTCAATTGTTAGTTTGAGGTCATCCTATTGTATCACAACCCCTTTAGCTTATAAAAATCCTTTTAAGAAATAGATTGCCTTGTTTCATGTCCTAGTTTCTCATAATAACTCATTTAGAATGCCACACTGTTGGACGTTCCCTGTCTCGGCTGGATAGAGCCGTGGAGGTTGAGATTGGCGCCAATCCCTTCACTTTCGCAGTCCTTCCAGCGTACCAACCATCATCCTATCTCACCTCCCGAGTCACCAAGACCCCACCCAGAATCCACCAGACGTTGTAGATCTCAGGTATATACCTCCATCACAACATCCAACGGTGACAAAAGCTACATTACAGGGACCCAAAAGCATCAGAAAAGCACCTAGAGTCCAAAACTCAGGCCGCCTAAAGAAAACCACCACCTACAGCTTCAGCTCATCCCCACATCAAGCACTTGAATAAGCTATCCCACCACACAAACACAAACTTCACACAGAAGAGTCCTTTTTTTCTTTTTTTCCTTAGCAGGCCACCATGGACATCCACGCATGAATAAACGAAAGAATCTGTACAATTAAATGGAATTTGTCTACCCGGCAATACAATTTATCCGGTCCCACAAGCCCCCCTCTCTTTGCCACTTGCTGCTTAAGGCGATAGGCAAGCTTTACAAGCCACTTCTGTCTTTAAATTTGTTTGCGGTATATATCTCCGAAACCCCGGATGGGTCCCAAAGCTGAAAGAAAAGGAAACGCCAAATGCACAAATCTCCAAAGAACTCAAGCCTCCGGGGCCTGCCATCATCTGTCGATGCTGACGAGCTATTGAAGGACCACTCAAATGCATAAACTCTGGCCCACGCACTATTCGGCAGGAACACCGAGCATGTGAGGCTTCGTACGGTGCAACTCCAAACTGGACCAGCGGCATCCACTTAGCCAAAACCCAGCCTCCGTGCACTGGGGTTGCCACAAAAAGCTTCTGTTACGAGCATGCGGCCAAGCCAAATGATAGGATTGAGACCGATGGTGCGAAGGCTACATCGTATTACAACCGTACTGGCAGACCGTAATTCTGGAACGACCTGATCCTCCCATCCAATCCAGCAGTTACTATAACTTGACCCCATGCATGGGAGGTGCCCTGGCAAGAGGATTTTAGGAACTTGTACTGGGATTTACACAAGGCAGATGCTGTTGTGGAGCTCGAGGGAAGCTTTTCCTCAGGCCATGTAGCCGAGCCCTTGGGAAGAAACTCTGAGATGAACTCATGGCTTAGAGTGAAGCTACCAGAAGGCGACAGAGAGAGTGTGTTGTTGCCAAAAGAATCTTCACCATGATGGGAACTGTCATCTGTAGTTCCAGCTTGGTCCAGGAAGACGTCTTCTTGCGAGGGGAGAACCTCGGAAGTGACAGAGACTGGATTTCTACATCCCAGGCCATGCCAAGGTATTGCAATAGATACATTGTCGGAGAAGAAGCGCTCGCAAGACCATGTACTCTTCAAGTGGTTGGAGAACGGCACTTCCTGGTTAGCGTGGTCCCATACATAGACATTAGAGTCCTCGCAGGCAGAAATGATATGCCGCCCATCTGCAGTGAATGATGCGGATATCTGACTTCCAGCATTCCGCGGACCTGAATATTAGGGTAGCAAGTATATGTAAGGAATGGAGCCCGGCAAAATGCTGAAATGAAAAAAAGGAGATGGCTTTATGGAGATAGAAAGATTTTGTACCTTTGTATTTGGAGAGGACATCAATCCCATCAAGAATTCGAATTTGTGAGTCAGCAGAAGCAACCAGTAGTTTTTGATGATCACTTGGGCAAAACTGGAGAATGCAAATTAAAGATGAACAGTCAATGCACATGTAAAGTTAACAAGAAGACATACATAAGCCATGAAGTCGGAGTTTCAAAGGAAGCTACCTGAAAGCCTGTTATCCTCTTGAAAGGAGGCTTCCTTTTACCGAGTAGGGGGATCTGAACCTCTAGTTGTAGATTATTATCTGATCCATAGTAAAAGAAAGCGATAAGCAACCATAAACTAACTTGTATGGCCAACACTACAAAGTGCATTGCTGCTTTCAAACACAAATACTAACCAGTACAGACATTAACGTAGCGCAATGTAAAATACAAATAATATTTAATATGCAGTTCTAATTCTGGAGAATTTTATTCACAAGCATAACCATCATATATTCCTGATGCTACGACAAACTGCAACATGACAGAAAAACTTGTTTCAACTTTCAAGTTAGGAAGAGCAGGCAACCACAATGCTTCAAAAATCACAAGCCAAATATTTACCGATAACATTTATCATAAGACAATAATCTCAACAAACATGAGTCAGAGGGATGGGGAAAGCACACTGTGTAGCAAAACTAGCAGTGTGGGCGCCAGTAAAAATGGCAGCCACATGATATTATCAAAGGTGTGGCTCACGTTTAATTAAAAAGACAAAAATGAGCGAATAGTCAGCCTGAACAATTTTTACGGATTTGGTGGTACTCTTTATGATCAAGAGTGAAAAATGGATGATGAAACATTGCAGAAAATAAGACAATTAAAAGGCCTGTACTTCATACAACAAGGTGATCTCAACTATGAAAGCACCAACTTCCTCAAACAAATTCGCAAGTTGCCTATAAGTTGCGCATTGATGTATTCACATAAAAGACAGCATTTCCACCTAGTCTATTATTTTCTAGACACTAGAACAAGTATGCTTGTGAATCACTTTGCTATATATGTAAAATGTGTACTCGTAAATCACATATTCTTTAGGCATCAGTATTTGACATTTTAGACTGAACCATGTGGATATGTGCATCTAATAAATAGATTGAATTCTGTTATGGAAACAACTTCCAGCAACCACAACACTCAATTTGTTCAACTACTCTCAGCAAAACCTAAAAAACTACATAGCATGTCCATGGACCACCTACTGAGATCAGCAGATTGCAAAGCTGATAAAAGATGACTGCTGCTTCAACTTTTAGGAGGAAACCTTTATTAGTGCTTTGGCATGTGAATGTTTTGCAATCAAGCAATTATACTAAAAGCAATAAAGATCCACCTAATTTATCCTGCAACATCTAACAAGATGGGGTTCATAGCTCGGCATTACTCGAGCCATGTCAAAAACATATTCAGACAAAGGACATTTATAAAGGAAATAACATTTAGACCATTAAGTATACCTGATGCATCATAGAAGCGACAATCTCCTGTCAAGGTGCCAACTACTACTCCCTACAAGAAAAAAGTACAAGCATTTATTTACATAATGTTCCATAACTATCAATTCGTCTAAACACTGTTACAGAGAACAGTAATTAACATACCTTCCCACCTGGTCGGTAACAGACAGCAGTGACTATTTCTCTAGTATCAGTCCAATCCACTACATGACATCCTGGAATTTCCCAGATACGAACTTTTCCATCTATAGAGCCACTGATGAAATAATCCTCGTTGACAGGATTAAATTGAACACATGTCACTGGATATAATGTATTAGAAAACAAAAGAGCTTATGAGAACAACAAACTAAAAAGAGATAGCAAATTGCATACGAAAAGATAGATCAACAATAATACACCCATAAATATAACAAGTCTATTACCATAATTGCTGTGGCAAAAAACTTTGAGGCAGCTATTGCATCCAACTTGCCACAGGTGGACAGTTTTGTCTATGGATGATGACAGCAGATACTGTGAAAAAAGCATGCATTGGCATTCAAAGAAGAGTTTTTGCATGGCCTTGATAGACATTAAATGAAGAGATTTTAGCTTACAAGCACAGGGATAAGTACACTTTTCTGAGAAGATATCTTACCTTATTATTTTTGGACCAAGAAAGATCCAACACATCACCATCATGTCCATGAAACTCATGCAGTGGCTTATCAGATATCCGAAAAACCTCTGGAGGAATGAGAACACAAGCTGAGTCTGAAGTCCTCCTCATGCTCCTCAACTTAGCCTTTCTCTCCTTATCAGCATACAGGGGAGCTAATTCGGAATTATGGTTCACTGTAAAATATAAGCATGAGGGATCATCCTCAGGAAAGTCACTTTCCTCATTTCGTTCGCATTCCATCACACGCCACACACGCACGACTCCGTCTTCACCTCCACTGGCTAAGAACTGGCCATCAGGGCTAAATTTCATGGTCAAGATTGCACCATCATGTGCTTTGATGTCTTCACCCTTGTAGACTGCCGATAGTTCCTTTGATCGCTTCCTATATGGACGGACTTTAACTCTCTGAATCCTAGCACAACCAGTCTGCTCCGAACCAGAGCTACATAAATTGTTCTCCTCCATTTGCCTATCTACAATGCAAGCCACAGAGCCCAATCTCTGCAACCACCCAATCCTTCTCCTCCTCATCGTCTTGTTGGAACTGCTCAATGCATTGTCCTCTCGCCGCATAAGCTGCTGGATGAAAGACGGTGGACCAAAGCTTCTCTCGAACTCGTGGAGCGTTACGATCCTATTTGAACCAACTTCACGAAGGCTTCTCAAGCTACCATCTTTACCCAACTCATCCACGACAAACATCATGCCATCATCCAAATTCTTAATTCTGTACTTGGACTTCTCCTCCGAGGTCCCATCATGGGATGCACTTGGGCCCTCACTGGACCAGCTAGGCACCGAAGAAGACTCATATTCCGAACCAGAGCACCTCAGCACCGCTCCCCCACCCAACGTAATTCTATCGACTTCCGGCATAACTTCACTGCCCACCTTGAGTTCCTGGCCATGATCGGCGGAGTCTCGACGGGGACTGTGAACCAGATCCAGACCCATCCATCTCATGAACCTATCTCGCCGCTCCTGTATGCTATCAGGATTCTTGATCCAGACCTGGTACCAAGGGTCGGTCGGGGGCCCATCGAGATTTCCTTCCGGACACGGATCATAGACTGCCGGGCTGCTGGGGCACGAATCGCTCGCAGACGATATGTCTTCTCTCGGGTCGAAGAACACCTCCTCCTCCTCTCCGTCTTGGAAGGCGCAAGGACGAGTCATGGCTGTCTCACTTGAAAAACAATGGAAACAGAGAACCTCATCTCAGAAATCAATCCAGTGTCCTTAAAAAACAGCAAGCAAGGTCCTGAAATCCCTACGTGACTAGAGGGAAATAAGTGGATAAACTAAGCGGCCAAATCTTTTACTATAAAAAGAAGAAAAAGGGCCAAATCGATATGTCAACGAGCAAATCTCCCAAATTTTATAACCCTAGATTGCAACACATGTGCCAACCAGAGGGCCATGAATCTAGTCTCTAGTCATCCCATTGCAACTAAAAAAATCCATTAAAGAAAAGAAAAAAGCTGCCGACTTACTTCAAATCCATGACCAAAACCTCAATCTCCGACATTAATTAAGGAGAACGCAGCTCAAACCTCAAAGCGGAAAAACAAATCATCGAGAAAACGAAATCGAGGTGCGATTTTGACCCAAAATTGCGAGCAAAAGAAGCTTAGAAAGAATTCCAGAGAACAGAGCAGGTACAGAGTTAGGACACGGGGGATGCTCACCAGGAAAAGCATCGAAAACGCCGTCAAATCCAAGCAACAAAATTCTCTACAGCGATCGCCAGCTCCCCAGTTCCCAGCCCTTTAACCTTCCCCCCTCCCGCCCGATGGCCCAAAGAATTCGAGAAATCGCTAATAAAAAGGGACTTCTGCGCCGAAATTGACCTAAAAAATTAGAAGGGCATCGATCTCCGCGATCAAATGGCCCGAGGTAGGGATTTGGAAGCTAATGAAAGGAAGGTTCACTCTCTTGCCTTGGCATTAATCCTGGCCTTCTTTTATCGCCCAAAAAGATCCTGGCCTTCTTTTATTTCTCGTTTCTCTCCCTCGCGCTGCTGCTCCTGCCGCCCTTAGCCTGGCCATCTGCCGTGTTGCCAAAATCTCTCTCATCCGACCAAATGACGGAAATCGCCCCCCTATTTGGCCCTTCTTTCGGTCCTGCCCCTGTACCCAGGCCTTGCTGCTCCGCTTCACCTGGTTGGTTTTTGGGTCAAATTAGCCACTGCCCACCACTACCACCTATGGGTTGCAGGATTAGCACCACACTATGAGTTTCTTTGTGATGCATACTTGCATTTACTAATTTGCCCATGATGGGGATTACTTGATTAAATTAATTGATGAGCATTGTAATTACTTTCTTCTTCTTCTTTTTTGAGTAATGGATCATCGTAATTTTTTAAAATTAATTGCAAGGGTTAATTTTGATGGTGCTCCCGTGTAATGTATGTTGTGAGCAAGGCTTTTCTTCGGCTTTTATTTTATGGGTAACACTAGGTCGATGCACTCGTAAGGTCTAATGAGTCACAAAATAGTATCATTAAAATGTAGTGTATCATGAAGTTATGAATTTTTTGCTAGGAAAAAAGCAATCATATACATAAAAATATCCGATTAACAACATCTTGTGGAAAAAATGGTATAAGATATGGTATTTACATGAAGCTCAAATTGGTTTTAGATTGACTCTTTTTTTTTCAATTTGTCTCCATACTAGTAGGAGGCATATTTTGAGATGGGATCTTCTACTAGAAGAGAGCTACTTACCCATAGTAATATCCTTTAGTGTCTTTATAAAGTTTAAGGAATTGATGAAAATAGATGAATAATATAGAATGTACAATTATATAAATGTACCTTTGGGTAGCTTGTAAGAATAGATGCATGCTATATTAAGTGCATGAGTGAAACATGAAAAAAGATGCAAAACAAGAAACAAGTGGACTTTATAATTCTAGTTCTAGAAATCTTGATAATCAATGATGGAGCCATTCTATGCCAAACATATAGTTAAGATGTTTGGTGAGCATCTATTATAATACAAGAAGGGCAACAAAGATAACTATGAGTCAGAATCTCATTGGCATAAAGCAACAGTATCCAAGCACGCCTGACAATTAACAAATGCATCAACTTTTAGATTCAATCTAGCAATCTCTCTTTGGCTAAAACCCAGCCAAACAATTATAAATTAGAAAGGAATTTGGTGTTTGTTGGCGTGGAGCTTCATGCTTCATGCACTTGAGTATAATGGCATTGGCCTTGCAAAAGGTGCGAGGTTTTGTTAGCTTTTCATTCATGAAAAACTTGGGCATCATCTTTTAAAGAGGCATCTTATGTTTACTCGAGGTATATAAAACACAAGTATTCAACAAGAAACTAGTATTGTGCATATATTGCAATCAAAATTGTGCACAAGTGTCACTAGGCAAAAGCTTGCTCGCTAGAAACGGTTGTCCCATTGGTATCATTTTCTACAATTTATCCCTCGAGAAAACCAATTATGGTTACTTTAATGAGATTTAGGCTCTTATAGGTTGAATATTTCATCTTTATACCAACACAAAATCTCTAGAGCATGTACAATCTAAATTATGCACAAGTTCTACTAGGCAAAAGCTTGCTTGCTAGAAATGGTTGTCCTATTACTATCATTTTCTACAATTTATCCCTCGAGGAAACCATTTATGATTACTTTAATGAGATTTAGGCTCTTATAGGTTGAATATTTCATCTATATACCTACACAAAATCTCTAGAGTACTTATACAGGATCTAGAAAGCTAAATAATATCTTCCAATTAGTTTTTTTTGGATGAGATCCGAAGTTGTTACAAAATAAGTTCCAACTTTCTTTGAGCATGAGAAGCATTTGCTAAGATTGCGGAACTTTGTAAGGCCTGCAAGTTACTCCATGGCATAAGTTACCACATGAGCGAGATAAACAAATTTTGAGGTTTCAGAAATTAATTGAACATTTAAGCAACACTCACATTTTTGATGATTAACATGACACTTGATTCAGGGTTATGCGAAAACTTAGAACATAAAAGACAATCTCATGGATGGATCAATCAATGACCGATCATGCCCTTCAACTCCTTATCCTGGTCTTCACAAGATCCAATGGTATATATATCAGAATCCATGCATAATTTATTAACCTCAAATTGTAGACATACTCTTGTTACCTCCAATAGTTGTATGAGATAAAATGAACTCGAGAGGTTTAACAGAGCCAAGCTTGGCAGTTTACGAATGAGTGGAGGGCAATTGTTAAGCATAACAGACGCGGCAAGGGAGAGACACAGTCTTCATTCCCTGGTAGCGGGTCACGTCATGGAATGATGGTTTCTTTTCAGATAAAATTTTCAGTAGAAAAAACCGGCGGTCGCCTCAGCGACTCTTCCTCCGTCGACCGCTGCGGGGTCAACGCCGGGATTTTGACCGGAACCACTCGGTTTTCGTCTCGTCGTCTTTTGGACGCTCGCAGGGTTTTACACGGACGACTTTTTCCTTCCGTTCGCGAACTTTTTTTCCTTCCCTCGTTTTCCCGAAATATCGCGACAGCGGCAACGAAACAAAACGGACGAAGCCCCGGAGCGAAGCCGCGGGCCCCACCCATCACCGACCGTCCAAGCGATGGGCCCCGCCGTCGGATGGCCGATCTGGCCCAGACGATCTCGATGATGAAAAGCGACGTCATTGATCGATGGATCCCTTCCAAATACTAACCTGGCGATGGTCGTCTGATTCTAATCAGATGGTGGGAAGGATATTGGCGTTTAGTAACGTTTAGTACATGGCAGCCGGGGTGAAAGCCGGATGAGCGTCGGACGAGACACTCTCTCTTTTTTTTTTTTTTTTTTTTTTTTTTTTGCTAAAAAAAAAAAAGGAGGTAGGGGGGAGGGACAAGCCCACCCCGCGTAGCAACCCCAACCGGGCCCCGCCCCCGCCAGGACTATGTTCGATTCGGGCAGAATGGCCGTTTGGTATAGGCCCAGCGCACCAGACCCCAGCCATATATTACTCATACCCTCCCCACCCGTGACCCCGGCTCGGTTACCCCTCTGGGCTCCGGCTCGAGAACCACATGTGAGTACGTCACACCTGGCACCACCAAGGCTACCAGCCGACCAGCAGCACTTCTAGACCCCGTGTCCAGGCTAGGGGCATCCGGTCCCCACATTTAATCGACGCCTGCGCGTTTCGAACCTGGAACCACTTGGTTAGAAGCCGAGCTCCGTTCCAACTGAGCTACCGCCTTGGCGGCGACGAGACACTCTCTTCTCCATTCACTCCTAGCTCTACGACGCTGGCACACAAATAACCTTTTTGCCTCTCATATTAACGGCCAGCTAGCCGGTGACATGGTTCTATGACAACGGTATGCATAGTTTGGAAAGGCTGTATATGAATACAATGTTTGTAGATGCATAATAAAATGTCAGCAATATTGTAACTTTGATAAACATTCCCATGCTCGGGCTTATCGATGCATCGATCACGCATCAATCTATTAACGTAGAGCAATGGAGGAGTACTTTGGCCATGTTCTACGAGAGGATAAAGAAAAATGGTCGGTGCATTTTGTCTTATGTGGTGGAAATTATCCCAAGTCATATTAGTTTAACATACATATATGTATACATACATATATATATATATATATGCTCTCATTTATCAAAAATAATGGAGTGACGCATTGTTTTGAGTTGGCGATGGAGGGTTTAGGGTACTATTTCGGGTTCCTAACTCTCCATTGAATTTAACACGGTAGGACTGAACTTTTTTTTATAGCACAGAAAGATGGCACAAAGGTTATGTCTTCGTATCCATTGTTGAAATTTGCAGCACCAAATTAAGCACCAGTCTTGTGCACCAAATGCAGCTCACCACCGCCAACAACCACACCTTCCATGTGCCTCCATGTTCTTAGCGTCGCCAGGGAGGCAACGGACAAGCGAGCCGCCAATCAGAAGAGAGGCCATGATCTGGTAATCTAATTAATATATCCTGGCTAAGATTGGCTGGTAATCTAATCATGAGAGCTAAAAATGTTTGCCCCCTGCCGGCCGGCGCCTGCCCCGACAACCGCGTTGATCTTAGCTTAATATTTTATAATTACTTCAATTATTCCCAGTCCTTCTCTTGACTTGGAGATCTTACAATTAGCCTGATGGGAGCCCTGAATGGTACCCCAGCCCACAAAGTCCATGTGATGTAACATTACACCTTACAGCCTCCCACTTCATGAAAAGCTGGCCACACTCCCACTAATCTTTTTTTGTGGAAGGATTAAGCACATTTGCTATAATATAGGTTGCGCCCTCCACAAGACTAAAACTATTAATTATATAGGGTTTAGGAGGTAATCCATGATGAAGCATCGAGGAAAGGGTCCGACATTTGTCCACCTTTTGCACGACAAATCCCTGGATGGGTCTCCCTCCTCTCACCTTAATACCCGGGATTCCTGCATGTGGTGCGCCACTCTGAGGACATGTTGGCGAGAGACTTCATCCACTTTACGGTGCTCGCGGTGCACACTATGTATTTCGCTCTAAAAAACTTATGAGATTGTTCAGTTTATTGAATAGTTTAATAAGTCTACTTACAAATAACCCTTTATAACTAATTTATGATTTTGCCTCTCTTTTCATAAATTTAAAAAAAAAAAATCTAAGAGATCAAAAAGTAATGAACGGTTAGCGATGAGATATCTATAGTTAGTTTAATTGTATTAGCATGTAAGGTTTCTCGACACATCGTACAAGTTTTCCTTCAGTACAGATGCCATATGCTCCCACTCTCCATGCGAAGATGTTTTTTTAAAAATATAATTAGCGAGTCCATGACGTTCACACCTGTCAACTTACTATTAGCTACCGACTCATGGACCCCACACATGTGGGGAGGCCTAGGTGGCCGCTGGAATTAGGATAGCTTGGAGGTCATATATTCTTTGTATGGGTTTTGCCGTACTTGCATTTCTGTCCATAATAGTTGCAAGTATAGATAGCATTATTGACTTTATCAACGCTAGTGCATGGTGGAGAATGCCATTGTCCCTATAAAAATATTGATGCAGCAAATTACCAAAAAAAAATATTGATGTAAGCAAGGACATGTAATCATCCCACATGCATGTCTAATTGCTCATGACCAACTTGCTTTGCTATGGACAGCTTATAGGAGCAATAGTTTTAATATCTTATAGTGATAAGGATTGATGATCAAGAAGGAACACCGGACTCAATGTGGACTATTTTGATCACTACGAGTATTCGGAAGAATCATCAAACTCGATGTAGATCACTTTGACCCCTATGAGTGTCGAAGGAGATCATTAAACTCAATGTGGAATACTTTTGACTGATACAGATATCCGAAAGGATCACTAAACTTGATGTACAACACTTTGGCTACTACGAGCAAGGTTGGACATGGTTCAAAAGCGAGATTCGCCATATCGAAAAACCGAGTTACATACCAAATTTTCGGAGGCCATAACTTGGTCATATGATGCCGGATTGAGATGATTTTTTTAAAAAAAATGGGTATCTTTTCGAGATCTACAACTTTGGGCTAACATCTAAAAAGTTGAATTGGGCCGAAATTTTATCGTTTAGGACACGAAATGGATAGGTCAAACCGAAAGTTTTCTTTTCGACTAAGATTTTGACCGAGCGTAGCTCTCTATCAGAGAAGAATCAGGTAAAGCGATAAAAGGCAGAGTTGATATATAAGTCGAGATCTATCTTCTTAAGAATTTCAGATTTTTCTAAAATATTTCTAAATTTTAGCATTTTATAGAATATTTTTATTAATCATATTTATTTTAGGATATCTAGTTCTATTCGAACTAGAAAATGAATACAACCCAAATTGTGAAAGGAGGACCTCATTAGTATTATAAATAGGGTATATATATCTAAGTTTAAGAGATGGAAAAATCAACGAAAGAAAAGGGGACTTAAAGTTTTACTTTCGAGATTTTTCAATTTTTTCCATTTTTTTTTGAAAGATTCGAGTTGAGTGGGTTGAACAATAAATTTCTTCTTTCCGATCGGATCAATCAGGCTTAGAGTTTTTGTTGTGCATATTTTGCACCATAGGGGTTTATGCATGATTAGACAAACGACGCATCGCCTATCCCAATCATGTTGCCATGCTTAATGGATGGAATATATATCAAATAT
Organism: Phoenix dactylifera; assembly: GCF_051530095.1. NCBI lineage: Eukaryota > Viridiplantae > Streptophyta > Magnoliopsida > Arecales > Arecaceae > Phoenix > Phoenix dactylifera. Next base: position 32,245,971 of record NC_143195.1, read on the forward strand.
GGTGGGCAACATGATGGGTGACAGTCATCCATATCAAGATATATAATGCCTGTCTAATCATGCATGATTTTTTGTGGTGGAAAACATGCAGCGTAGAGTATTCCGCCTCCATAAGAGTCAGAGTAACATGTATTAGAAAAGATGCAGTGCACGTATAAAACAATTAGACTCAGATGCCCTAAGGTGATTCAATAAATGGCTCAATCGAATTTTTCCCGTATATCCAACTCCTCTTCTCCGTTTCCACGAAAAAAAGAAAAGAAAAGAAAGAAGCGATCAGTCCTCCTCATGAATCACATGCAGCATGAGATATCGCATTTTATAGATATACATGAGAAAATATGGATACAAATAAAGACTTCATAATCAATGCGAAAACAGACGTTCTATGCAAACGTACGTGCATCGCTAAGTTAGGATGGAGCATTTATATGCTGAAAACAAGAATCCATGCAGTCACACGTCTCTAAAATCCATTAAGTAGACTAGCGATTTGTTTGACAATTTTTTCCAAGTACCAAGCAACGCACATGTCACTCCTCATCAATATCCGAACAGTTACTAGAAAATCTCTGAACAGAGCATATAAATAACTGATGGCCAGTAAAGAGGGAAGAGATGCATACATCGAACTCACCTAAAAAATTAATTGGCCAGCTTTGACTTGCTGCTCGTAATGATTAGAAAACCGTACTGTACATAGAGGGATCCACCGAACGATGATCTTTTACGTGATTTATCACATCCAGACTACGTGGGCATGCCGCAGTCCACATGCATGATTCCCTCGATCCCACCTTGGACTGGAGACTGGCCTAACTCCAAAGCCCCCTGATACGGTTGTGTTGAGGTGGCAAATTCTCATCCCTAGAACACCAATCAAATTTAGATACTTCGTGACCCCTCTTTCATGTCTAATTCTTGCCATCAGAGCCCAGACACATGTAGAGAGAGAGAGAGAGAGAGAGAGAGGCCCAGATGCTGTGAAGGATATCAGCTGGTGGAGGACTGGCCATGCATGGGTTGCAACTCTTCGTACGTGTTGCTGTGAGACAGTGTTCGTGCTGCGCATTTAAGCAGTTCTCTTATCATGATAAGGCCTCCATAATACAGTGGATATTGTGACTACAGTGATATATATATATATATATATATATATATATAAATCTATCTGGGGCAGAGATGAGGAGAGAGAGTAGTAACTGTTGACGTGAAAGCCATGCAGGTGAGCATGGGAACTGACCTTTCTTGCGAGCGTGGCAACAGCCCACACAACGGAGACATGACAGGGATTGGGAGATCTGAGTTTAGTTCAGTGCAATCAATAGCTTCTCCCTCTAGAATGTCTCTTTTCAGTGAATGGATGCAGTGTCTCGAATCTTAGGCTGCAGGGCAGTGGACCTGAGCCAGCCCTGAACTGGTCGAGGCATGGGCCAAGCTCAGCTCGGTCCGCATTTGGCCCCAGTTCCCCAAGCAGCCAACGGCATATTGAGTTGAGCTAGGTGGCCAAGTATAAGAGTTTGCTATGGTGGTGTTTCTCTGCATTATTTCTTGGATAATAACTACAAAAAATTGGCAGAATAGGTGGTGTTTCTCTGCATTATTTCTTTTAAAAGTAAAATTCCGGGACGTTAGAACCCATTTATCCAAGTCGGCCCTCACCCTATGATCTTCCCATGACTACTCCATGATCTTGTGAAGATTACAGGAAAGGGCAAATTAGCTTCAATTCTAATTTCATGCAACTTGCCAATTGTCAAAATGATGCTTGAATACTAAAGTTACGCATATTGGTTTACCTTGATGGCTTCGAACTTGATACAAATTTAATAACTTAATTAGGGATGTATAGGTAATTTAGCAATATCACTGTGGAACATCCATGGAAGAGTTTTTGATTAACATGTTCCATGTCGAATGTAGAATTGTAGATACTCCAAACAACTTGCATTTCTATTGTGAAAGTTATAATGCAGGTGGATATTAGTTCTAGCTGGTTTATTTAGCAACCACTATATAATCTATACACATTAAAAAAACCACAGTTTTGAAATTATGGAGGTTTTTTTTTTTCGAATTCTATATTGTTTTCTATGATGAAAATATGTTTTCTTTGGATTATCTATATAATCCTTGCTATATCAAATAAAAAAAAATAAAATTTTAGTTGTAAACAAATAAGGGAGCTTTCATCTATTACAACCATTGCAATAAATAAAGAAAGCTAAAAAAAATCTTGACTTGTAATTAGGGGTGGCAATCGGGTCGGGTCAGGCATAAACAGGTCGAGTCAAATACAGGTCGGGTCAGAAAACTATAAATCTGGATCCGACCTGTTTATTAAACGGGTCAGGAATTACAAACCTGAACCTGACCTGTTTATTAAACAGGTAACCCGACCCGACCCGTTTAACCTGTTTAATAAACAGGTAATCTGTCTACCCAACCCGACCCGATCTGTTTAACCTGTTTGCCCAACCTGACCCGTTTAACCTGTTTAGACCTGTTTAATCTGTCCAACCCGACCTGTTTAGACCCGTTTAACCTGTTTAGACCTGTCTAACCTGTTTAACCCATTTAACCTGTTTAACCCGTTTAACCTGTTTAGACATGTTTAACATGCCCAATAGTTAAACGGGTTAAACGGTTTAAACGGGTCAGACATCTAAAACCCGTATCCGACCCAATTAATAAATAGGTTAAACGGGTCGACCTGTTTACGACCCGAACCTATTTAGGCCAAACCCAAACCTGTTTATGGCGGGTCGAATACGGGTCGGGTTGGCGGGTCGGGTCATATTTTGCCACCCCTACTTGTAATATAATAAGAAAAAAATAGCAACAAACAAGTAAGAAAAAGATTGTACCCAAAAAATTATGATAGAAAATTAACTGAAACAATTGAAAATACTGTTTGCAAACAAATAGGAAAAAGTCTAATAGAATATTTTTCTCTTTTAATTCCAATTGAAGTTTTTTTTTTCTTTTTTTCATATCAAAAAGATGAATTTTCTTTTTATCGAGATCATGCCAATAAATTCTTTTATTTCTATGATTCTCTCACCACCATTTTGTAAAATTAAACAAATAAGGATAAAAATAGAGAATGAAAAAAAACATGCTCCAAAAGATTAAGAAAAACATTATAATTTTCCTTAATATATGTTATGTAGGGATTGTTGTATAATTTTTCTCAATATCGTCCCATAAAGGTAGATCTGACCACATGTTCCGCCGGGGCAAGTATGGGCCGGGCCCGGGTGTCAGGCAAGTGAACTTTTTCGGCCCAAGCTCAACCTCAGGCTTAAATCCAGGGCCGGAGCCAGCCCGATATAGTTTTCCCATGCCTAAAATCCATTTTTCTTTTTTCTTCTTTCTTTTTTCTTTTTTCTTGATGCTATTGCTCCCGACTCTGCTGCTTCGTCTCTTCTCCTCCTCGACATGGATTTGAATATCATTACTGATATTCAATGGCCCCGAGGAAGCCGGTCAAGAACTGCGAAAAGGGTACCGGAAGCGATCCAAGATTCCGATCCCACCGCCATGGAATCGAGCAAGATCAGGCCCCGGCCCTTCGAGATCCACATCGTGACGGCCGCCGACTCCCCGGCGTTCTCCCTCCTGCGCTGGGCCCTCCACCGCTCCCCCGTCGTCGGCCTCGACGCGGAGTGGAAGCCCTCCCGGAACAACTACCACCAATACGGCGAGAGCGAAGGCGGTGGCGGCGAAGCTACCTCTGCTCCCGGCCGTACGCCGTCTTTCCCTACTGTGTTACTCCTTCAGATCGCCTGCCGGGTCCGCCGCGAGCCGTCGGATCCGGCGGTCGGCGACTCGCCGGTGTTCTTGGTGGACCTTCTGTCCGTCCCTCTCCCCGCCCTATACGAGGTGCTTAGGGAAATGTTCGTGGCTCCGTCGGTGCTGAAGCTTGGGTTCAGGTTCAAGCAGGACCTCGTCTATCTCTCCTCCACCTTCTCCTCCCAAGGCTGCCGTCCCGGCTTTGATAGAGTACTCCCTCTCCTTCTCTCTCCATTTTAGCTATTTTCTTGAAGTTTGGAATGCGAATGTTGGTAAAATTTGTAACTTAAGGTTGCGCTATATGGGAATCACGAGTCTGTTAGAAATTTTGGGGTCAGTCTAGAAAAAAAAATAATGTATTGGTGTAGCCAAAATAGGTACGTTTCACATTCTTTGTTGGACTCCTATCGATAATATTGCGGTGTTTTGCATTCATTTATTCGTGTGCCTAATGCGTTAGCTGAGCTCTTGCATTTCCATGTTGTTCACTATTTCTTTGTGTCGGATCTTTTTTTAAAAAAAAATTATTGTTATTTGGCTACATCCACTTTGTTAATATATTCTTATTAGGTGTCAGTTGATTTTCGGTTCCCGTTGAATTTTTTTGGGGCATGGTTGATAGAATTGATTAATTTCTTCCATACTGTTGAAATGCGGTCCATTTCTATTCTCTTGGATTTTTTACCATTGCTATTCTGGGAGATACGCTAAACATTTAGTCACACAAAGTATTTTTACATTGCTCAATTCTTCTATTGGATTCTTATCTGCTAGTTTTTGTCTTCTTGATGTATCTCACGAGCTCTTATTCTTGGTCTCTGTCTCGTTTTACAACTTAACTGCAGGCCTTTATACTTTATAATTGTCATGAAATGCCAAGTCATCACATGTCATTCACCCCGTCAAGAAAGAAAAATCTGTCATCAACTTTTTGCCTAATGTTACATGGAATTTGTGTCATTTGTTTGAGGAAAATGCTTTAATTAGTCGCAGTAGACCTACAAGTAAATGTGCATTATCTTTTTTCTCCACCCCTTTATACAAGCAAAGTTCTGTGAAATTTCCACTGTATGCTGATTTTTTAGGTGCATACAAGGATTTCACTTAACAATGCCTGTGGAATCAGGAGTTACTTTTATTAAAACAGGTGACATGGGTGTTTTCAATTGTGACATGATTCTTGGTCTTTTGTTTAGCCTCAGGGGAAAAATATAGCTGGTGGAGAGGTGCCAAGTTTTCATTGTATGGAGATCAGTAATAAAGTTGGAATATGCCTTATTAAGAAATCCATACTTGTTGAGGGCAAATGAAGTGATAAGGGGGTTGAGTGAGAAGAATTGACCAACAGTAGATCAAGATGATGTGATCAGGGACGGTTTTCTGCTTAGGAAGAGGTGCAACAATGACTTCCGTTAAAGATTAGGATCATCTCCATCAGTGAAATAGTAGTATCTTTTAGAATAGACAGGTGTTTGATGTACATATTTTTTTAAAAAATATCTAGAAAGGTTCGCCGAACTAGTACTGAAGGGCGTACCATCTGGCGATCGGTACAGTGCGGTACGGGTCCATACCATGCCGTTCTGGGACATACAGAAATAGGAAGAGCAGAAGAGGGAGAGGGAGGAGAGAGAGGAAAAAGAGAGAGAGGGTCGAATAGGGGAATCTGCATAATATATTTTTGAAAAGATTTTAGGGCCTTTTGATGAATTGGATTATAGGTGACATGGTCTCATTTAAGTTAAAATGCCACATCGGCCTCTTAGTGTTGGTGCCCACATGGGACCAACCATTAGAGAAGGGAGAGGAAAGGAGAAGGGAAAGATGTGCCCGCCAATATTGCAATCCTTGGCAGCAAGTTGGGAGAATTCTTGTGGATCATAATTTTAGGATTGCTTACATGGTGTTGTAGGACTCGAATATGGAAATATGGTAAAATATTTTATTTATTTGTTAGATGTGGCAATTTTTAGAATAGAGAGGTGTTCGATGTATATATTTTTTAAAGATGTCTAGCAAGGTTCACTAAACTGGTATCGGAGGTTATACTAGCTAGCGACTGGTTCGGCATGATACGGATCCGTACCATGCCGTTTTGGGTGTACAGAAATAGAGAGAGCCGGAGAGGGAGGGGGGGAGAGAGGGCGGGAGAGGGAGAGGGAGGAAGGGAGGGAGAGGAACGGGGTGAAAGAGAGGGTGAAAGAGAGAGAGCTTGAAAGCCCTCCTTATCATCGTCATTAGGGGCAAGGTGCTCCGAATTTATCATGGGCATCGGTTTTGTGGGGGTTTTGGGGGGGGGGGGGGTGGGTTAACCGAATCGGGGAGAGGGTTTAGTCAAATGGTGGAGCTAGTTTGACCTATTTACTGAACCGACAGGGCGAACCGTCCTGGTTCCTTGTTGGTTCGGTTTGATATGGCCAATCATGGTGTCTAGGATCCATAAGTAACTACCATTTTATTGTATAAGTAGGCCTTAATTCTAACTGGCAATGCCATAGAGAGCTCTCTCTTGAGAGAGTGAACGAGGCAGAGAAGGGAAAAAGGAAGAAAATTGGAGGAAACCTCATTGATCGTTTGGTCTTCTATATTAGAACATTGAGTGATAGAAGCTATCTATTTGTATTTGATTTCACTTCTTAGTTTGATACAATAATGTCAAGGGCATGCCTAAGGTGTGCCTGAGGTGTAAGGCACTCACCTTACGTTCGCCTCGCTAAGGCATTGAGATGTAAAAAGAGGAGCATCTTCTTGATTGTTTTTGTTGTTGTGTATATTGCTGTGGTTGTTTGGCTGTGTGTTATTTATTGTGATGATTGTGTTTGTATCTTTTTTTTTCTTTTTTAAGTGATTTTGTTGTATGCGTGTGTGCATGTTGTCAAATATATTTAACATTGTGAGTTCATTATATATGTATATGTATGGACATATCTGTAAATGCTTATATGTATATGCAAATACATATATACATATGCACACACATGTATGCATTAATGCCTGTGTATATACATTATTTGTACAAGCACATATCACATTACTTTAAGTCGCGCACCTTGCTTTGCACCTTGTGCTTAGGCTTTAAAGAGACCTTGGTGCCTTGGTGCGCCTTGACTCTTTAACAACTTTATTTTGATATGTTTTTTACTATTGGTTGCCGACCTCACCTGAACCCCCTTTTTTCTTATCGGAGCTACTGGCGTTAACAGTTTTATAAGTGACCTGTCATATAACATGTCTGTACTTTCTAAAATAAAAGAATACGATCATGTCAGTTTTAGATTATAGATGTGTTCTTTGGTGGAGCTAATTGTTGAGTTATGGATCTTGATATGAGAAATTACTAAGTTGGGATTGGTAATGTTGCTTTTTTACTTCATTCTCTTCCTTTTTGAGAACCAGGATGGTTTTATGGCTAAGGATTTGCTTATCAAATTTTGGATTTGAGCCTAAACTCAAGCTCTTTTCTCCAATATGATTCTCTCTATTATCTCATAATTCTATATTAAAGGTCTATGCTGGAGGTAGTGGAACAAATTTTCTGTCAATTCACGATGCTTTCATACAAGGTAGTATGTCTTTTTCAAATGGAGACTACTTTTGTGGTCTTTTAGGAAAGAGTGATGATTTAGGAGAGTATATTGTGTGTATTGTTGGAAGATGGCTTAACCCTTGCCATTGAGCTCTGAGGGAGACCCAGGTCTGAGATTGAAATTTTGGAACATTGATTTAAAGATTACTTGGAGCCTGATCTGCAGACACAATTGAATAGACAAATTGTTTTGGATGCGGCTTTTTTTTTTCATCATTTGAAGGATATTTGCCTTCCAGGAAAGAATGTTGATTCCCTAATCTTATGGAGAGAAAGTTGTTGCTTGGTCAAATCTTTCCATGACAGCATAAAATACTGATAGAAAATAAACAAAACAGGAGGGGCTTCAACTTGGCTTGTCCTTGCCATCTTTGCCATGCGGAGCAACATGGCACCCTTATCATTGTGTTATTTCTCGTGCTCGAGCATGGTTGCATATTTCTGTTGAATTTATTTGGGGAGCTTAACACTTGGTCTTTTGTTTGTCTGTCATTTTATAAGCAGTTGACATTTTTCAATTAGTCAAAGTACACAGTTAGTCTTGTGTTTTGCACACAGTTAGGGTTGTTTCTTTTCATAGTTATCCTTGTTCTATATGCACTTGCAAACCCGGGGATTAAGCATAAAATGGCCTCCAAAATCAAGGAACAGGTCTAAAATTTTCAGTCTGCAGAGGTTAATAGTAATCCTGTTTCTGTTTTTGGCTTATGACTTTTGTTGTATCCTGCCTATAGAATTTTACTCCTTTCTTCCCTCCTCCTTGATGTGAAAAAGGAATTCTTGTAATATTACTACTTATGATTAAATACTAAAATATTTTTATTGGTGAAAGGTAGAATTTTGTATAGTCCAAGCTTGTCTCTTCTTTTCACTCTTTGTTTTATATTTGTCGGATGAAAGATCTATCTTTTCTAATGATAAGACATTGATGCTCTCAGTATTCTTTTCCTACAATTCTGTACATCTTTACTGTGAGATTTATATGAGCGTGTGCTTCTGGACATTTTTAGGAACAACACTGTTGGTGAAGTTGTAACCAACTTGTAAATCCATAAGCTTTGCCTCTTTTATTTGCTGATAAAATGACTTTTAGAATTTATGACTATATTTCTGCGTGACAGGTGGAGCCATTTCTTGATATTACCAGCATACACCATTATCTCAAGAATCAAAATGTTGGGAAAAAGGTTCCAAAGGAGACTAAAAGCTTGGCAACTATTTGTCAAGAAGTGCTTAATATCTCATTATCAAAGGTTCAGCATCATGCTGTTGACTTGTCTCTCCTTTTGTTGGACTCCTTATAAAGTTAGATTGAATTTTTCCTCCTAGTATTCATAGCCCTGATATTTTACGGTTACTGAAATTTTCTCAAGTATTTCCCATGGGTAATCTTATGATCTGAGAAAAAACTTGAGTTCTTCATGTGTGCAAAATCAAAAACATCTTTATTATTGGAATAATATGGAAGCTGATGCGTAAATCAAGGTCTGATATGAGCCATGTACATTCTTTTTTCTTAAAGAAAGAAAACTGCATGCTATTTAATAATAATAGTGTTTCTTATACTTTGAAAATTCGAAAAAAGAAATCATTTTTGAGAAGCTTGTAGGCAGTTTCATCATCTACTAAAATGAACCACTGCAAAGATTGGTATTTTCAAGGGAGCAAAAGCAAGGTTTTATATGACATTCCATATTAGTACTCGGTGTGCCCCTTAATATGGTACTGTATCAACACTGGGTAATTGCTGTTACCTTTCTTGTGCCAGCACCGACTGTGTACCATGTAGGGGTGGCAATCAACGGGATGGGTTGGGTTGGGTTTGAGTTGTGTTGACCTCTCAAAAGCTGTAAAGCTGACCTAAACCTGCCCTGACCAGCCGGTGGTGGTCACGAGTGCCGGACCCGAACCTGCCCTGACCTGGCAGGTCAGGAACGCTGGATCCAAACCTAACCTGCAACCAACCCACAACCAACCTGTCAACTCATTTAAGGCCCAAGCACTCTTATGTTATATATATTACTTCCTACATGGCCATTTAATTGTTTATGGATATTTTTTCTTCCTCCCAAGAAAATGACCCTTGCTTCTTTCATTCTGTTTGGCTTTGGTTAGTAAACACTGGTTGTAATGACACCATCTTTCACACCATCAATAATGAAAAGGACAAAAGTTGACTGCCCATTTCAAAGAGGAGCTTCAGCAAAACATGTATTAGTAATTGTTAATGCTGAGAATCACTAGAATAAATACCATATATTAACCCCATTCTTTTATTCTCTCCAATCTTAATGTTAGGTTTCTTTATTTTTTTTCACCTGTACTTCATTTGTCACATTTCACACTGTGCAGCTGTGCTTTTTGAAAGATTATAGCTTAAAATGTTTAATAACATTATAATTGCCTTTTATGTTTTTGGATGGATCTAATTTGTCTTTGGTTTTTTTTATTATAAGTTTCTGTCCTGATTATGCTGTTTAAAAAACTTCTTTATGGATTTGTCTCATATTTCATACCTTCATTCAGGAACTTCAATGCAGTGACTGGTCATGTCGCCCTTTAAGTGAAGATCAGATATTATATGCTGCTTCAGATGCATATTACTTGCTCGAAATATTTGCTGTCTTCCAACAAAAGTTCATCACTGAAGGTTCATCTTCTGGAAGCTTAAAACCTTATTAGATGCTCAAGTCTCTAATAATATTGTCCTAATCATGGTCTGCCGTACCGGTCCGTACCGGCCGGTACGTATCGGTCCGGCCTAGGACCGGTACCGGATCAGCGTAGAATCCGGTACCGGTGGTTTATTATTGAAGAACCGGTACGGAACCGGTACGCGATCGGTACGCGACCGGTTCGGACCGGTACGCGACCGGTACAGGATCGGTACGGGACCGGTTCCTACCGGTCCGAGCCGCCACCAGTACGCCGACCGGTACTGGTACGACGGACCTTGGTCCTAAGACCTAACACATTTTATTTTTTGCTTAGTTTGTATATTTGTGTATCTAGTTATTCTTGTAGTTATTATGGTAAGGGACTATATATTTCCACACATCACCACCAAATTAACCTAGTGACTGATTAGCAAAATGTAAACTGAGGATTTCTTACTCGAATTCTACATAATAACACTAACATAAATCAAGAATAACCTCAAACTTGAATTCCATGTATCCACACAATTGTAAATTAATAATAACTTTACTCAAAGGGCGCAACCAAGTGCTAAGACTCAATAGTTTCCAAAAGCTGCTTCTCTGAAGTTATAGTGGTATACGAGTAATAAAAGAAAACAGAAATAGGTGAACTTTTTTTTTTAAAAAAAACAATATTTCAAAGAAGTCAACATATTTCATGTAAGAAAGAAATGAGAGAATAATAGATAAGAAAAAGATAGCCATGCAAGTGTTAGTCTATGATATGATCACAATTCAAAAATGTTATTAAAAAAAAGGAGCATCCTAATACACAAGCCTCTTGCCACTTCGGGGATGGTCAAATATACTCAGCCTTACCCCTGCTTGCGGAGAGTTTGTTTCTGTGTTTCGAACTCATGACACCTAGGTCACAACGAAACAACCTTACCATCGTGCCCGAGTTCGCCCTCTAGTTTAAAAACATTATTGTGATTGAAAAAATATTGTGACCAAACAGGAGAAGTGGCTGCAAGGAGGAAGGACTTAGAGAATTACGATGAGTTGTATGGTGCAGTGGATATAAGAGAAGATATTAGAGGGGCTGAGATGGGATGGAACAGCCGGCGTGCATGGCTCAATGGATGGTGACAGGCTAACTAAAGGCGGAACCCCCATGGAGGAGATAAGGAGGGAATAGAAGGAAAAGCATGTCCTGAGCACGAGCTAGGATTCTAGGGCTCCTGTTTTTAGGGGGAGGTTGGATTATCTTATAATCTAGGCTATCTATCAAAACAAAGGATGCTCAAAATATGCTATTATGATATATAATAATAATGATTTGATATAAATGTTTATAATATATTTATTGCAGATCAGGCTTTAAGTTATGAAAGGTTGCCCAAACCCACCCAGTCTAAAGGAAGAAAAGATTAACGCCTGGCCAGACCCATTGTGCTTGAGGCCGAGGCCCATTTCCAGCCCTATGGACGGATTTTGGGCTATAAGTGGCTAGAGCTCCATTATTAGTAATCAACAAATGAGGATCTGCACATGTGGTTCTATGGTTTTCCCTGTTAGTGTTGCTTGATCTGACGTCCCTAGCATCTAAAAGTGTCAATACGTGTCTTTGATTTGCAACATGTCAGTATGTCGAACTCTTACTAATTGCAAATACAATGATTTTAAGTTTAAAACAAAAAAAAAATGAATAATGGGGAAAGCAAACTTTTAATGCATATTAAGATATTTGGCATTAATTAGCATCAATTTTTGTTCATATTGATTTGCTGTCTCATTAACGAACCCCTTACTAGTACCATCCTATTACAGTGTTGGTATGCGATATGGTATAAAATGGTAAGGCATACCGAGTATCGGTATGGTATGAGACTATGTACCGGTTCGGTACCGGTATGGTATGGTATGTCCAATGTGATATGGTACCAATCGGTACGGCGAATCTTGGTTCATAATGGTAAAATGACTTTATAATTACTAATAGATATAGTTATGAGATCCTTGAATTCTAATTTTTGTTGTTGCTCAGCCAAACTCAACATGTATATTTCTGCTTCCATGCAACATTGCTTCCCATCTCGTTCCCTTATTATTTTATCCTTTTCTTCTACTTCTATTGTTTTCTCCATTTTCTTACCCCGTTTCCATCTTGGGATATAAAATCCCACTAGATTGTGCAAGAAATATACATTCCAACCATCTCCATCCTGCCCATAGTATGTTATCATAACATTAACTTGTTGATATATGTTGGATGCTTTTGCACGTGCTATATGATAATCAGTATATCTCATGTGCACATTGTATAATCTTCATTTCATCTGATCAAACATTATTTTTATAAAGGGTCATGACTGCTTGAAAAATTTGCTACGTAACAATGAATTATTAAGTGCTTAGGCATTGTTATACTTTTCGTTCTTAATGACGTAAGTTCTATGGTAGTCAAGGTCGCACATTCCATGCATATTTAAGGATTTAAAATGTGCAATAGAAGAGTTTCAGGGCTCAGTCAGGGTTGATTAATGTTTTCCAGAGGGGAAGGAATTTGACAAATGAGTTAATATGACTTTCTATCTTGTGGAAACTTTTTGGTGCATGACCATGTAGGTAGTCCTACCCGGAGGTGACATTTCTTTTTGGTTCGTAATTTCTTTTTAGCTGTTAAAATGACGGTTTCCATTTCTGGTTTGTATAATTGTTGATGAACATGACTCTTGCAGGCAAACCATTATCCAGTCTTACAGAGCTGAGTGTCTCCAGTGCAATTGTTGGACTGAAGGAAATACTTACAGAGTCAAATATTTGTGATAATGTTTTGAGGATTAAATTTTGTAAAGCATCTGAAATGGTCAAATCAAGTGGTTTGAGTGGACATATTCCGCTGAATGACTTCATCTCAGCCATTGTCAGAAAGTTTGGTGAAAAGATTCTGTTGAAGGAGTCAGACAAAGTCCCTAGGTCTTCTAGACGAAAAGTAAAACGACGGTCATCATTAAATGCAAACCACAAAGGGCAGTTTGATTCTAATGGTGATTGGCAGGGCCCCCCACCATGGGATTTATCATTAGGTGGTGATGGATGCCCAAAGTTTCTATGTGATGTAATGGTATGAAAGGTTTTTTCACATGTTCCTATTCATATTAATACATGCAAGTTTTTTATTTTCTCCTTGTTAATGTTGTTATTCGTGAAGTTATAACAACATCTACTCCTAAGTGGCTGCAATGCTTCCTGTGTGACTAGAAGCTGTAGACATGCATGTTTTGAGTCCATGAACTGATTAGCTTGTATCACCATTAGTTAATGTATATAGGTAGCATATCCTGAATCAAAACTTGAGTTTGGATATGAAGTTTGGGTCAATAGCCTCATGCTTCATTGTCATACCACTTATCAATAATCTAAAGTTACCATTTGAGGGCAAATGCGAACATGGTTGTACTGTGAAGATTCTCGCAATTGATTCTTGCCAATACCAGTTTCTCATTTTGGAAATTTCATGTTTGATGTAAATATTGAACAACTGGAACTCTTTGGTTTTCTAACATGAATTACGACAATATTGATTTAATCCCTAGTTGCAAGGTCCATTTGCCTGATGGTCATTTCTCAGTTCTTGTTCAAGGAAATGTCTCTTTATATTGTTTGATAATGTAGAATCTGTTTTAAACGAATTTTTGACACTGTTCAAATTTTGCTAATTTAAAATTTAGAGCATATAACTTAAGATTGAACACTTCCACAGGTAGAAGGGTTGGCAAAACATCTGCGTTGTGTTGGGATTGATGCTGCTATTCCATCTTCAAAAAAACCTGAACCACGGTACACTCTTCACAAATTTGGGCTTTTTGTGAATCTCATAATTTTTTCTAAAGATATGGTTCTCATATATTTTTCTTGTGTATTTGCTATGTTGTCTTTAGGCAGTTACTAGATCAAGCATATAAAGAAAAAAGGGTGCTTTTAACACGAGATGTGAAACTCTTGAAACACCAGTACTTGATAAGGAATCAAGTATACAGGGTGAAGAATCTTCTCAAGAATGACCAACTATGTGAGGTACATACATGGATAGCTTTCTAGATACATAATTGAGCACTTTTTCTTGCTTTAGGGTTTTGTGTCGTCTTTCCTTGAGTTCTCATTATGCTTCCGATGATGTTGGATACTCTAAATTAGAATTATCCTTTTAATTGTTCGGAGGGCCACAATCCCACTACAAGGCGAAATATAAATCTTGAGACCAGACCCTGGATATTTTAAGAAATCTAGAATCGTAATATTACGCACTTTTCTTCAAATCTCTTGCAGTGTTCTATTTTTTTTCTAAGTAACCTCCGTCATTAATGTGCATTTGTGCAGTACATAGGGTCCTCAACTTTTATATTCTCATAATTTGTTTGGGTTTATTTGTGGCCTTGCTTTATGAACCAGAAGGGCTAATTTCTTTGAAATGCATTATTCTGTCCATATTATTGCCACTTTCCACTGTTATCCTAATGAAGAAGCAGAACTAATGATGTTCTACGTTAGCTACTAGGCTGATCTGGAGAGAATATATCATCAGTAATAGTTCGTCACTAGAAAAACTGACATTCAATTACCAGTCATCAATTACCAGTCAAGATGCACATAGCGATCCAATTATCATTTTGGAGGATATTTAAGCTGGTGATATAATGAAGGTGCTTTAGAAGTGCAGCAAGACTTCTAAGAGGAAGAAGAGCAACAACTCATGCAAAGTCTAGCATTTTCCTCGCCTCTGAGTAACAAGTGATGGGAGTAGGAATTTTGTGCCAAACTTTCTGGACAACCCTGAGGTATTTCGTTATATTTGAATTGAACATGTCTTTAACCTTTGATGATCGAGCTGAAAATGATTTATCACCATTTACATGTAGAAATATAGGGATGGCAAAATGTGACTCGATCCGTCAACTTGGCTCATGTTCGACCTACCATAAGCTGGTTTGGGCTTGGGCTAAACGGGTCGGGTCGGGTTCGGATTTCAGACATTTGACCTGTTTAACACGTTTAACCTGTTTAACATTCGGGTCGGGTTCGGATTTCAGACATTTGACCTGTTTAACCCGTTTAACCTATTTAATATTCGGGTTGGGTCAGTAACTCGTTTAACCCATTTAACTTGTGTGCGATTTATTTAACCTGTTTAAAACCTGCTTTAACCTATTTTTGTCCTGTTTAACCCGACTCGCTTAACCGGTTTAACCTGTTTAAATCTATTTAACATGTTCGAAACCCACTTAACTTGTTTAACTCGTTTACCTTGACTTGACTTGTTTAATAAGTGGGTCATGCGGGTCGGATCGGATTGCCTGTTTAATAAATAAGTCAGGTTTAGATCTGAATTTTTGATCTGTTTAATAAAACATCGGGTTCAGGTTGAATTTTGGCCCGACTTGACCCGATTGCCACCCTTAAGTAAATTGTGTGTACATGATAAATTTTATGCTATATTGTTATAGAAATATGGTTTGTTTGTGGAAACATATCAAACTCTCTATGCCCATATGATTAATTTAGGTTATTGATGCTTATGGGGGTTGTTTGGATGTTGATATAAACTATCTACGATCTTCGTATATATGGCTATCACAGAGAATAAGTTAAATAGTGAGAAAGAAGAAGCGATGGATTCAAAAACTCGTAGAAGGGGACAATACCGATTGTACCAATTGCTACTGACAATTTTTTACTTTTTTGTGAGGTTTTCAATTTTGGTACATATAGTCGGTGCCAATACCATACTGATATTGTACCGTCTCAATAGGAAAATGGTATGGGGTTCAGTGCCGATATTTAAAACTAAGAAGTGCCGAACTGGCCGATTCGGACTGTACCGAATTGAACCGATTGGTTACCGAAACTGTTCACTCTTTAGAAATAGTATAAATGGAGCTCTCGTTTGAAAGTTGGAACCCCTTCAAGATGTCTTTCTCTCATTTGAAACCCTCATTCTTGCCGAGCTGTCGTCCCTACAAAGCCCTCATCCATGCGAAGCTCTCATCCTCGTCGCTGGTGAGTCTCTCCCCCCCCTCTCCCCCCCCCCCTCTCTCTCTCTCGGGTTCCCCATCGCTGGTGAGCATTAGGAAGTGACCATCTTACTACCACTCCCTAAAAAGAATTTCGAGCCAACTTTGAAAATTTTCACTACTTAGCTGTCTAGTGCGCTCCGTGACTTATTATATTTGATTTTTTTTGGATGTATTCATGCTAGAATTGTATGAGTCGTCCGGTGTAGCAAAAAAAATTCACTACTTGTAGCATACTTTTCTAGCAAGAAGTCTGGTTTCTTAGAGATATGAAACACGAATTTGGATGTCTTCTTCTGTAGTTTCTGTTTTTGATTAGATCCTTTCAAGTTTTTTCTTCAAGCTGAATGAAATTCCACAACACTGTGAGTAAAGCATCATTAAAGGTCTTTAGATCAATGACTCCAACACCACCTTGAGTCAGCAAGCTGCCTCCTAGATTGATTCCCTGCATTTCCATGGAAAGGCTTTACAAAGTTTATCAATCTCTTTAAGAAGCCATATATCGCCTTAAAGTGTTATCTGGTAAGTAGGTATTATTGTGAACTGTTCATCAACAAATGTTAAACTTCCCCCCAAATGGTAGGAGTTTTCCTTTCCACCATGCTAGTTTCTTCTCTATCTACTCTATCAAGAAGTACCAGTCATTTTTTTCTCTCAACACTGAATGATGTAAAAGGTAGCCCAGGAAAGTGATTTGTAGCCTAGTTTCAGCAGCATCCATAGAAGCAATAATAAATATGTCAATAAATGGAAAATCATTTGCTTATCACTGACAATTGGACACTTGTGAGACAAAATTTGACAAGATACTCAGAAAAGACTTGACATATCTTTAATAGTCTCTGATTCGTTACCGTACTTAATGTGCACGTATTGTTACTTAGATCAATTTCAGGTACATGTGTGCACCTAGAAGCGGTCAAGCATGCCATCCAACCCTAGGATCTTGACATTGAATGGTAGCATAGCTGAGGACATGGCTATCAGCATGCATTCACCATGTCCAGCTTTTTTTGAGTAATAGTGTCAGCACTAGACAAGTGCCTATTCTCTTACGTACATAATGCTGTTTTAGCAAAGCTGATGGCTTGTTCATACAACCTGTTTTAGTCTTTCAGGATTGTACTCCAATGAGGTTTATTCGGTAAAATTGGCTCCTTCGTTATATTAGCTTTTTTTCTTAAGGTTGATGTCTTTATATTCCTTATATATAAGCATTGTCATTGGAGGCTGGGCCTTGGCGCAACGGCAAAGTTACTCCATTGTGACCTAGGGATTATTGGTTCAAAATATAAAAACTGTCTCTCTGCACATAGGGGTAAGGCTACGTACATCTGACCCCTTCTCAAACCCCACAATGGTAGGAGCCTCGTGCATTGGGCTGCCCTTTTTTATGACCATTGTCATTCTTTTTCCGTTGACATGAACATGACATGGGAACCACATTATCAATTCAACAAGCATGTGTCAAGCACTAGGCAGATCCATGTTGTCCGATTGCTTTTTTACATCTATGTCAATAACTTAATATGCTCCATTTTGTATATCAACCTTCCAATTGCTTTTTTACATCTATGTCAATAACTTAATATGCTCCATTTTGTATATCAACCTTTTAACATCTACCCATTAAAAATGAACCCAAACTCATTCAGAAACTTCTAATGTATTATCTCCAAGGTTTGCCGAACCAATACTAGGCTCATACTAGCCGGTTGCCGGTTCGGTGCTATACCAGTACATACGTTACTGGTTTGTCAAACCAGTAGTGGGCTCGTACCAGTTGGCTATCAGTTCGGTGCTGTACCGGTACATACAATACTAACCTGAGACGTATCAGAACCTGGGGAGAGGGGGAGAGGGGGAGAGGGAGGGAGAGGGGGGGAAGGAGAGAGGGGGGGGGAGAGGGGGGAAGGAGAGAGGAGGGAGGGACAGGCGTACCTCCAACTATAGTTATCATCTACGATGGCCATGGTCGCCATTCTCATTGTCACTCTCATGGTCATAGTTACCATCATCATGGTCGTTATGGTGAGAGAGAAGAGAAAGGTGGCAGCATGGTCAAAGAGGAGAAAAAGAGAGATGGCGATCCATGGTTGTCATCATCATCGTCATTGGCGGTGGCGGCGGCAATGAAACCCTAACCCTAGAAAGGGAATCGTGAGAGAGGAGAGGATTGCAAAAGGTGAGGACGATTAGAAGAGCGAGGAGAGGAGCGTAAACTTGTTTCGATTCTAGAACAGCCAAAAATCATTTGAATTTGGGTAGACCCAAACGATTCAGGCCGGTTTTGATTTGGGGCTGCATCTGGTAGCCAAACTATCCCTATTCCTAGCGGTCTAGTTCAGTACTCCTCGAACCGCACAGTTTAGGATGGTTTTGCAATCCCTGCCCCTCCACCCCCTCTGAGAGAAAGTAGAGGTTGCATGACAAAATAATGCAATTAATGGGCTAAAATTATCTCCATCTTGATTTATGATTGATTAGTAGGCGAAGTCCTGGTGATATTCTACAAGCCACAAGGGCTGCAAACAACCACAACTAGTTACTAGTTAACACAAGAAATTATATATTTTACATCATATTGAAGCTTGGGACCAGCCATAGTCAGCAAGAAACTTAGATGCAAGGCCTTTCATGGGTCCATAATTGGGTTCCAGTTTCTTGGCTTTGCTTACTAAATTTAAGATATCTTATGGTTTGATTTAATTTTGAATCTAGTGAATCTGTGCAGCCCTTCCATTAGTTCATTACCTTTTAATCTATTCCTAAAATTTAGGGATTTAGATTCTGTAATCTGCTTGGATTAAAATTAATTCGAGTCCTTTAAGAATTCTGATTGTGCATTGCATTTTATATCTTATTGTATTTAGTAGAAAAATTTTCACAATTTTCACTTAATGTTAGAAATAGATAGTCACTGCATTTGACATTACAAACACTTGTGCCCCATGTGCTCATGCTTCCTTCTATTTAAATCGTCTGCTTCTCATTCCCAAACCAAAATCTGATGGAAAAATATTTCCATTTTAAGCTATACGGATGGACACAACATTTCCTTCTCATTCACATAAACTCACTTAAGCATATGCTTCTATTCGAGCAAGCTAGTTAATATAAATGATGCCCTATGCATCAAGTGAAGATGACAATCTGTTCATGTTTGACCAAAAAAGCTGACATTAGCAAATCATTACCTGTAAAGATGGTTGTCTTCTCCATGAATACCTGAGAGTCATCCTGGTCTGTTTGCACACTAACTGTTACCTTAAATCTTAAAAAACTCTGTTCAACAGGTGGTTGGCTGGTTTTGATCATATTTGAGAATTGGTAGCTTGAAAAAACTTAAGTAAAGATTATTCTACTGATCTGATTTGTTTATCCAAGTATTTCCCATTAATATACTGTTCAACAAGCAGAATGAGAGTATACTTTCCACTTGAGCAAGAGCCAAGAAATGCTAAGGAAGCAATTCCAAATGTCTGCGGATACAGTTTCCCCGTGGTTGGGGGCCCATCAGCACAATCAGCATAACTTCTCATTCTTACCTATTGATCAGATAATATGCGCTGAGCAAAATGAATAGGTGTGCCAGTCACCTCCTTAGTTATTCTCTAGTCATTTGTTGGCTCTTGCAACACTAGCCAAACTCTCTTCTATACCTAGTACCATGGGATTGTTGTAAGGTAAGCTTACTTATCATGGCAGCTTAATTTATGTTATTGCTGTAACTTTGGGATATAGAATAAATTCAATGAAGGGTAACTGTGAAGTTTCCAAAAAATGCAAAAAATATTTACAAATCAAAAATATGAAAAAAATTATAAAGTGACATGTAAGTGCATTACTGCACGCAAAAAAAAAAAAAGACCACAAAAGAAGCAAGAATAACAAAAACATATGAAGGAATAAGTAATGATGTATATGGTTATATATGTTTCATGAAGCTGTTTTAATTTGTTAATAGTTCATGAAAACCATTTATTAAATGTTTGTTACCAGTGAGTACTTGGGAGTAATTTGTTGAATGTTTTGCCAATATTAAACCATGGCTAGTGAGAAAACTTTTTAATAATTCAAAGAATATTGGGACTATGATAACATTTGCTCCATATATCATCACTGGCATATGCAGTAGGGGGTGCATAGTTCGGGTTAGTTTGGAAATAATTCCAAAATCTAACCGATTTAATCCGAAAACCGAAACTAAATCGACCCGAGAAGCCACTTGAAACTAACCCGAGAAGTTTGGTCGGTTCCGATTTGTTGGATTGATGTTCGATGGGTTGGGCTAAATGGGCTGATCCAAGTCTAACCATAAAAATTCCATACTATATAGGGTTGATGTTCGATGGAGTGGGCTAAATGAGGTGGACTAAGTCTAAACATAAAAATTGCATTTTATATATAAGAGAAATATGAGAAAATAAAATAAAATATGTATACACACACATATGGGTCAGGTCGGGTTGGGTTGGGTCAGGTCTGTTTGAATTGGTTTTCTGAAAACTCAAATTGAAACCGAACTGAATTTTTTCAGTTCAAGCCTTTCTCAAACTAACACCAAACCAAAATTATAAAAAAAAATTGATATAAACCGAACCAAAGAGACTGCTTTGTGTCGGGTTCGCGGCTTGGCCGGTTTTTTGCATACCCTAATATGCAGTATGCATGATAGAGTGCTGCTTAGAGCGAGACATAATTTATCGGTGGCATCAGCTTGTTTGCCTATTTAAGAGAGTGAATTTTGCAGCCTCACTGATAAGACTTAACTATTCTCAGTTTTTGTTACATTAAATGTTGCTGATAGAAGGACAACTACTGCCGGTTAAAAGTGATTATCATGAGGTTTTGTCTTATTCTGCCTCCCTTACCTTAATCCAGAGTGGCATTAGATTTATCAACAGATTTTTACATATTCCAATTTTTTGAGGGCATCTCTTGATTTTTTCCAGTTTAGTGCTTCATGAAGCTCATTACACTATCATTCAATTGCCAAGATGAAGATGCATTTTGGACCAATGTCTGATCAATTTTGACCTGACACTTCATCAAGTATTAACAATGCATTGTGCTCATTTGTGAGATGTTTGGAGCTTCTATAATAATCTTTCAGCATTTAAGGGAAATATTACGTACCTTGGAGATTTGGTGGCAAGCATGGATTTGACCAGACTGATTCTTAATGAAACTATCCTGTGGTAGAAGATAATATGCAGTTAGAGTTCAAACAGATGCAGTTTACAGTTTCATGTTAGTTTTGTGGATTGGTCACTGCCTGTTCTTCGGTGTAGCTTTCACATGCTGAAACCAGCTTTCATCTTCTCCAAACTGTTGCTCATTTTACTTTTGTATAGAGATCTTAAAACTGAGAGATTGCAAGTCAAATTAAAGATTGCATCAGACTTTAATGTTGCTAGTACCATTTTATCTTATATAGATATGCCCTGGGCAAATTTATTTTCCTCTGGATAATGGAATACATTATTACATATGAGAAAAAGATGCAACTCTAACTTAGTAGTTTCTTGTTAGTACCAAAATGAAGATTGTAGCATCGTTACGGCATGATTATGTTAGATTGATAGTGATGCAATGACCAATAGCTGAAATATATAATGGCCTTGAATTTTGGTGATAATTCAATTATAACAAAGAAAATAAGTGATAACTGATATTGGTGTTGCAGTATGTATTCTAGGAAAAGGGCCAAAAAGTTTAATCTGAAACTGACACCGCAAACAGGAAGTTGAATATTGCTATTGAAACATGGGAACTATTATCCTTCTAAGGAGCAGACCAAGTCTAAGCCGGTGAGGGTTTTAAATTAAAGGAAGACCTGATTCTGCTTTGATTGGTGGAAATTCGAAACATCAAGTTGATCTTAGGGAATGCTAGGTTTGATGTGTTTTAGAATGCATGGGCTAATTCTACATGTAAAGTCTTGTTGCTGCTTTGTTGGGTTTGAACTTTTCTCCTTCGACCTCTATTGCTCCAAGACTTCGCTCAAAAGTTTCCTTCTAACAAGAAGCCATTTCGTTGATTTTGAAACTTATGATCCAAATACAGTATTTTAAAGGAAGCAGATGTGAATAACATGATCATGATTATTACCACCGAAAAGGGTCATATCCATGAGCTTTTCATTGGATTATTTGTTGAAATCTTTGGCTTTGATTTATTACTCTTTCAGCAAAACCAGTTGTCATTCCTGACATCAAGCATGCAGCTTTGAGCATTGGGTCTAGCAGTCTAGGTGTTAGCAAGGGCATCTTCGCCTAATAAAAGTAACCTGTTAGTCATAAACTATTCTTTTGAATATCAGAGGGCTTTGATGGCTACTGCTTGTTTAGACCATTGGTTTGGGCAGATGTCACTGCTTTGATGACATTGCAACACCAAATTGTCTTTGAACCTCTATTGGTTTCTTAATCCCACAATGAACAGGTTTTAGTACCATAGTCCCAATTGTTGAAATAAGGCTTGTTGATAATAGTTATAATCGAAAATCAAATCATAGTCCATTAATTACTGAGCGTATTGTAAAAATTTTTAAAATTTGCCAGCTAATATTATGCAAGGATTTCCTGGAAGCTATTAATGTTTATTCACTGTATGGAGTATACCTTGTTTCAAGCTTATGCACACTTATATCCTTGAGCGAAAAATAAGATAAAAAGACTTCAGAGCTTTATAAAAGTTAATTTGTTTTTTATAGTTGCATGCAATCGAGAATAAGAAGCTTGGAAGTTCTGCTTGTGCTTCAGCTTCAACGTGCCTTATTTATTACAGGTGATCAAGACCTTCCAATTGAAGATTACTGAGGAACAACTCATGTCAAGATGTACAAAATGCAATGGGAGCTTCATTCAGAGACCGCTGACCACTGAAGAAGCTATTGCAGCTTCAAGAGGGTTCCAAGTCATTCCTGACTGCCTCTTTAACCGGAACTTAGAGTTTTGGCAGTGTATGGATTGCCACCAACTTTATTGGGAGGTAATCTTACCTTACTCGCCACTTCTTTATCATTCTTTAGTTTTCATTTATTTTTATAATGTTCGTCTTTTCTTCTCATTCAAGGTTGGCCTTCTTGAATGTTTGATAATTGAATATAACAAGGGAACTAGCTTTTTTGTCCCTGCAGATCTTATGATCAATTTGTCATCCATTAACTTAAATTATTAGTGTTCCTGTCATTCTTTATGGTCCCAACAGCCATGTGCTGCTGCCACATGATAAGCTGCTAGTTATATTTCTTCTCTCTTTCTGCCTATTTCCACCCTTCGATGACAGAAGCCTGCTATTTTTTTATAGGGAACCCAATACCAAAATGCAGTTCAGAAATTCATCACAGTTTGCAATTTGAATGACTGAGCCAATTTCAAGGCAACTGGCCCACTTTGAAGGATACATTATCATCTCTTAAGTGAGAGAGTTCCGCGGCAACCAGGCCATAATGATGACTTTCAATGTAGCATAATAATTTACTCTTCCTTGAACCTAATCCAACGTGGGTTGTTGGATGACAGAGATGGGACCCAGGTGCATCAGCAACTAGTATATCATTTGTTTTTTCACTTTGTTAATGACCTTCCAATTACAAAGAAGATGGCGAAGAGAGCTGGGTTTGACCGCTGTCCATTCCTTCTTCAGATTATCAGAAATCCTTTCTTGGGATGTATTAGTGATATACAGATATAAATACTCTTTATAAGTGAACTGGAAGGACCAAAGAAGTACCTTGGTTTGAGCTTCTAGTGTACGTGTGCAGTGTTTGTTATTTTATAGTGGCTGATTAGATTACGGAGAAGAAAGTTTTGGGTCCACCATGTTTGTTGTTGTGTATTGAATTCGATTTGATTAAGGTGACATCTTCATGAAAGGGTGAAGCAAGGAGTGATTTGGAGAGGGATATTGCGAGACCTCTCCACCCATAGGGCTCGGCGGTCCAAGCAGTAGGGCGGAGAAGGGTGGGGGTGGTGGCGGGAGAAGAAAGTTATGGAAACTGGACAGCCTCGGCCCACCTCCGTTGAAAGAGACTTGCTTTCATGCTTGTCGACCTCTAAAATGCAGAGTTTGGAAAAGAAAAATTATATTTTGATAATCATTCTTAAAATTGTGGAAACATTTATTTCATGGTATGCTTTTGGGTGATGTAGAGACCACTGCTCAAAATGAAAGAGATTTCATGTCTTCACTAGCTAGCTCCCGGACAAAGGGGTGTTTAATCTATTCCTCCATTAGTGCGGCGTCTCTTGTTCAGCTCTGTAGAAAAAAGGAAAAGAAAAAGATTTTTATAAGACCTGAGTTTATATATAACAGGTTTAAAAACTTGAATTGGAAGCTAAGAGAACTTGAGAGAGAATTGAAGTTCTTTTTGATCTTATTTCTTCCCTATTTCTGATATAGATGTATAAAAAGAAAAGCAAAAGGGATTCAAGAGATGAGAAAAAGTTTCTTAATTCTCCTTCTGGGGTACTTATAGGTGCAGGGGGGGTGAAATGGAGAGCACGAGATGAGGGTTACGGAGAATTCCAATGATCCGGTTTGCTACGTGTCACAAGGCGGCACGTTCTTTTAAGTTGTTATAGATTTGTATCACAAATTGTTAGAATTTTAGGGGAGAAAATTAAATTAGGACCAAAATATAATTGCCATATGATGCTGATCAATTTTTCCAGGTACCATAAGTGCCACGATAGAACCCTTTGACTTCCTTCCTTTTCTAGACGGGAAAAATATTAAACAGCTTCACGAGCAGAACTAATGAAGGATCGAGAAGAATGTATGGAGCACAGAAGGTTTGACTTGTGTGCAGCAGCAAATCTAAAGGCAACGTCAAAAGTGAAACGCAGAATCTCCGAGTGGCGGGACTATTATGTGGCCGTCGCAAAACGATGTCGATAAATCTCTCTATGAAGCATATTATTTACGAGACTATGGGAAAGTTTTAGAGTGGTGTGCATACATGTCAAGGGTTCCTGTAGACACATGGTTTAGGCTTGCATGGAATGCGTTTTTCCTTTTTTCTTTTTTTGTTTTTGTTTTTCAGTTACATGGGGACCCATGGATTCTGGTTTCACAAGTCCTCGCAACGTAATTTATGGACATGCAAGCTTCTTTTGTGAGCGATGGTAACAGGCCACATCAAGCAGGGGTGCCCTCTTGCAATCTTGGGGCGGCCTTGTAGCCTTGGGCCCCTCATATCCGCCATCAGTGTCTTAATTACCTAAATAAATAGATAAATAAGAATTATGTTGAGCTGTTGGTTGATAAAAAATTTGACCAAATGATCCCATCCAACCATATCACGGGAAGTTTCAAGGGTGAAGCACACTGTGATGACATCGAAGATTTCTAGGATGTTTTTTAGAATAATACAAAGCTAATTGAAGAGGCATGAGCAATTATGATTTAGTAAGTTGACTTTGAATGCTTGAGAAAGACTCTTTTGTGGATTGGTTAGCCAACTTGGATGCATCAACCGATAGCAGAGTGGAGTGGTTGCTGATGCCTTGCTAAATATGATACGAAGGAAGCTTTTTTTGCGAACATCTCTAAATTTCTTGTGGGGGACTTTGTTTTCCTCATCCTATCAAAACATTACACACATATTAAACTTCTAGACATTTAATCAAGGGTTTTCATCCTCTCAAATTTTATGATTTAACATGGTGATTGAGGGTAAAAGAAAATGATTTATCTTGATTAGGTTTAAAGAATAGTCAAAATTATAAAGGTCTTTGGAAATCCTTGTGTAATGAAGACTGAAAATATTTCACATATTTTTTTAGATATCCCTACTCTACTTGGGTTTGGCAAATCTAACACCTCAAATTGAGAGGAGGCTCATGCGGAAGTCTGATTTTTTTCTTACATCTTGGAGTAGCTCAGCTTGGATAGGTTTTCATGGGGAGAAGTCAAGACAGTGTTGTAAGCGGAGTTATTTTTTCAGCTTGCATTTGGCATTTTTGGGAGAACGCAATTCTTTGATACATTATTTTCATATTGTTTTATCAAAAACCCATAATTTGACGGTAGAATAAGGATTGAGACTTTTATCAACCGAAATATTAATATCGTACCTGCTGATATCTCAAGATACACGAATTTTCGGTGAGAATTCATTTCATACTTTGCCTCGTAAAACCCAGCAACTTAATTGAGACAAAAAAATCATCTTTACTATCAAAACTCAGAAGACATTTGGCTGCAAGCACCATTGTAAATATACTTCCAAATTCATTAATAAATCTATTTTTTGTTAAATATTTCTTTTACGAACAAAGAATATACGACACTAACTTATCAATTCCAACGAACACCCTTTCCTTTTGCCTCAACCGAAGGAATCAAAATGTGCAGAATACTAATTAGTCTGAATCTGTATCTTGCCTACGATTCCACCAGCATCTCGAACCCTTGGGCCGTCCATCCATGACTCCCAATTACAAACAACATTCTTGCAGTCCATTCTCTACAACAAAAAGCAGTAATTCCATCAACTTTCATTTATGTGCTCTTTTGAATCAGTCACGTACAGGGTGCATGTTAGGTGCTGGTGCTGTTAACTTAAATTTCAACTTTAATAAGAGACGAGATTGGAAGTAGACATCCCCCCTAATTTAATAACATGGGATGTATGTAGATCCCGATACAAAAATACATCATCCCTTGTCCGCTTGCTGTTAACTTGCGTTACAAAACAACAGAACACAACATTCTAAATCCTCTCTCATCGTCCTTCTTTTATGAGAGCAGGTGACCCCGTGACGATAGCAACAGTTGGACTGCCCGACGAGAGAGAATGCGAGCAGAAGGAAGGATACAAAAGAAATTTAAATAAATAAATAAATAAAGAATTCGGTGACGTGTGCACCCACCAAGAAGGGACTCGGGAGCGTGCAGTCCACGTCGATTTGCCACGGATGTGACGTCACCCCACCACGCGGGCCCACAGAATTCCCAGGGAGAGGGCCTGAGGTTTTTCTTTGCATCTACTGGGGATTGAGGAGGCAAACGAACGGCCCACCGATGGGCCCTCTCTCTCTCTCTCTCTCTCTCTCTCTGTATCTATCGATATCTTTTTTTTTTCCCTTGCAAGCCTCAAAATTCCAACCGCGGCGCAAATGGAGGACACGTTTCGACGCGAGAGGACTCGTCAGGCTCGTCGGACGGTGCCGGATCGCCGCCGATCTGCCGACAGAACCGACGCTGGGGGCCGAGATTTTCCGGATTTCCCGTGTCGGTCGAGAGGTGGCTCGGCGGAGGCTTGAGGCGGGCTCGCTTAAAAATACGGAACGGTGTCACGTTTTTGGGTGCAAGTTCTCTGTGCCGGCGCAGCGTGGCTCACCGTACTGGGTGGAGCCCCATGACTACACGCGCTGATGTGGACCCATAGACCGTACCATGCGCAGATCTGAAAGCACCTACTGCATGATCTAATGGTTGATATCGTAAAAGAAGTTCGATCATTCTTTCGCGACCCAGCCGTCCAAGGAAAAAACATGGTCTACGTTCTCATGGTGTAATTGGAATTTTGATTTATTTAAATTATTTGAGCATGCGAGAATCATGATTTATCCAAAAAGTAGTTTCTCTTACGTCATAACACTATTGCTGACTAACAAAATATATTTTTAAAACTAATATTTTGTTAGTAATTTCTAATAATTTAGAGAATGCATTTGGTAAAATGATGATGATTCAAAATCAATAACAGATATAAAAAAAAATAGAGATCCGTACTGTGCTGAAAAAAATATAAAAATCAAATTTTTTATTCTTCTAATCTCTATCGCATATATCAAGTGGATAAAAAATAATTAATATCACAATCGATCGATTTTCAATCTATATATATATATTCACATATGTAGATTATGATTGATAAAATAGATTCCTAACTCACATACATATCATATATTTTAGTATTATAATCAATGTATATCATCCATTTTTTTCATCTAAGTGATTTATAGTTTAGGTATCTTCAAAAATATATTTTTTTTTAAAAAATAAATATTCCACATATTTAGATTATAACAAATGGGGTAAATCTTTGATTTGCATGCTTATACATTGATTTTAAAATTCTTGAATTTTTATTAAAGATTTGATATTGAATTGTTATCATCTTGTTCTTTAATTTACTTAAATTTAGTTTTTTTTTAATTTTCTAACCTCTTACTCAAAGTATTATGTAAAAAGAAAAAGAATCCAAAAAACTTAATTTTACTGAAAATAAGAACAATGCTTTAGTAGTTTCCATTACTATATATTTTGCATTAAAAAAATATTATTTTTAGTAGAGAGCCTACTAGCCATGGAAAGAACATCGATGTTTTTAAGTTATACGCAAAGTAGATAAGGGGCATGTGATCATCTTGGCAGCAAGAATCCCTTGCTTAGAGTGCTGCTGAGCTCATTTTGAATCTCTCTAGAAGCCTGCTCCTGCCTTTACTTATTTAATAAAAGAATTTTTAAGAAGACCAGTTCCTTATATTCATATCTGAATTTGCTGTCATGCGTATACCATGTTGGGTAGCTAATGTGGTAACATAATAACCTTTCCCG
Organism: Phoenix dactylifera; assembly: GCF_051530095.1. Lineage (NCBI taxonomy): Eukaryota > Viridiplantae > Streptophyta > Magnoliopsida > Arecales > Arecaceae > Phoenix > Phoenix dactylifera. The sequence continues at coordinate 32,274,644 of NC_143195.1, forward strand.
ATATAAGTTACACTTATGTTGTTTATATTAAGCCTTATTTTTTACTTGCAGTGCATGTAGCTAATTCAACTAGAGAAGTCATTCAACATATGGGAATGATCTTATCAATCAAAAGATTCTTCTTCTTTTTTTTTTCTCTCGAAGGTGGGCTAGTGACTAAGGAATAGAATCCCCACTTGAATATGCTTTAAACTCATGCACTTCAAAGATTTTGATATTTGAATAGCAAGTTACTAGAGTTTGAGATGATAATACAACCAAATTTATCTTGATGGTTAGATCGAACATATGAAAAGGGAGATTCCTTTATATATATATATATGGCCTAAGTTGGGTACATGGAGTTGAACCTCATAAGTAACTGACCTCACATCCTTTTGAGAAATTAATCGACCTCATGTTAGGTTTGCACGTTGTACACAAGGACAAGAGAAACCACCTTCCAATGCACAGCCATGCAAGTTGAGTACGCCCACCCTTTACAGTGGAAGTCACCTAATAAGTCAAGCATTGAGTTAGGGCCTCACCTACCATGTTCACTTCAAGAAGCATGGTAGATCATTCACACCTATTTTCCATACTATATAATCTGTTGAATATTTTGTATAGATTGCTGACACTTGACTTGAAATAAATGAATACTTCTAAGGGTCCGACATGCCCCCTGTGGCTTGGAAAAAGTTCAACTATATGAAGTTTGATCTGTCATTCTGTCCTTTCATGCATGTCAACTTTGAGGTTCTCAAAAGAGATCCAATTGTGGGTCTAGTTTAATGCGTGGCATGTAGCCCCTTCTTTAATCCCATTGTTGGTGCATTTACTGCCAATATTTCCTATAATGACATGTCGCAGTACACCACGAAGGCTTCGCATTTTCACTGGTCCAACATGAAAGATATATATAATCATTTGTGATGGCGAAACATATCATCCCATGGAGACACGCAGCACGATGAACACTTGATGAATAAAGGTCTCAAAAAAAACGAGCAGATGTGATTGGCTACATACACAACTATACAGTGCAAAATATAAATACTCATGCTGGCATTGTCTAAGAAGATGCTTGCTCATCAGTTTGTAGCTTGCCGCTAGGAGCTTATTATATATAAATCTATTTTTAATATATATATATATTGAAAAAAATCCTATTAGATAGTTTCTGACATTTCAAAAGAAATAATGGACCCTCGTATTTCTAGAGGTGCAATGTTAATTTGGTTGAATTGGGTCCGTGTCCAGCTCCACCAAGATGTGATCTAAATTGGCTCATGTTTACTTAGATTCAACCCGTTCACTAATAATGTGGAAGTCGGTCCCTTTTTGATCGAGTTTAGGTTAGGATCAAAAGTTTATCAGCTAAGTCCAAACTTATGAATAATTCTTTTCTGGCTTCATGTCGAATCGTGTCTGGTTAGACCAAGCACGACAAGGTCAAAATCTGGGTCTTAATTCCCCTTCCCCTGCAATAATTTTTTTTTTTTTAAAAAAAGGAAGCTTTGAGGACTATATTTTGATTAGGTCGAACTCTAAGAGCGAACTGCAACCTTTGATGGTTATTCATTCCAACTTAATAAAAAATACAATCCTCAAACCTTAATCTCACCAAACAGGTTCAAGTTTGGCATATACCACTCAATCTTTAATCTGCGAAGCTTTAGATATCCATAGAAGATTAAGTTCGGCTTGTCTACACCCACAAAAGTGAAATTTTGTGGTGTTTTCTTATTTTATTTTATTTTTAACAAAAAAAGAGGCGTAGATTATTGACCTATATCGTTGCTGGCTCGTTTAATTATTGTTCAAGTCCTATAGATTATAAAACAAATTTTGTCTCACAATGTTTCGTATTATTCTCCTACTGGCCCAGGTTTGATGGTTAAGAGGATGGTTTCATGTGCACCGAGGGAAGACAAAACCGAATTGCGTATGGATGTTGAGAGTCCTGGAAGTATTTCTTTGTTTGATCGTGAGGGATGGATTTTTTCTGGTGGACTCCACCAACAACTCAAATAAATCCAGGGTAGATAGTCCAGGGTAGCTTTGTCCCAAACCTACAAAACTCCTGGAAATGGAGTATTTGTTCGTCAAACTAGAGTGTCATCATCGTCGGACATTACATGCAACCTGGGGCCCTTGAAGCAGAAACGTTTCTCTAATGAAAAAATAGAGTGGGGCCTTCAATAATGTTTGAAAACATAATCATGGTTATGCAATGGCTGTAGACGTTTCATTTTCCAAAACTTTTAACAGTTCAAAAATGAGTTAAATGGGAAAAATATTTATGTCATGTTGAGATGTATGTGAAGTCTGCACACGGGCAGAGTGAGAGTAAGAGAGAGAGAGAGAGAGGAGCTAGCATCTTATTAATTATATGGAGCTTCAATCCAATTCCAGCCACTGCAAAGTGAGAGAGAAGCAGTTTATTTTAAATCAACTCAATTAAATATAATTCAAGACAACCGAAATTCATTATGTCATGATGCGAGCTTTTTTTTTTTTTAAAAAAAAATAGTGGATTAAAAAAGACTGTTAAATTTAACGGTATGACAAAAATTTTTGATTTAATTTGTGTGATTACAAAAATCTGAATCCATTGAATATATATATATATATATATATATATATAAAGTTCCAATTATTAGTACGATGTTTGATATAGAAATATAAAATAATACATTTGTTGTTTCTACATGTGCTAACTCATGTTAATCGGTGTTAATGGTGTCAATAAAAAAAATTTATCGTTCATCTCATACTATTTGAATTTATTGTGATGTGTTTTTGTATTTTATTGGTACGCTAGTAAAATAGCTTTTTCTCGAGCACCCAACCTAAATTCTTTGAGATACCAGCACATATGCACGCATGTACATTTTGTTCAACCTAAAGTTTTGGAACATACATTTTTATCCGAGGTTTTTGATATCCGGTGTTTGTAATTAGTTTTCTCCTCTATTATTAATAAAGCTTTCTTTAATTTATGGATGCAGGTCATCGACCAAACCATGTAAATTTTTGTATTTTTATATCTCTATTTGTTCTAATATCTTTAGATCTAATCTAAACCTCTCCAACACCAACATGCCTCTCAAAATCTCCAATAATAGGATACTTGTGCGAGAACTTTGACATACAAGATTGCTCTAATGAAAATCCAACCTAAGATTTGAATGGCAAGAAAATTCCAATAGAACATCGATTTATGCGTCCGAGTGCGTCTCGGAAGGTATGTCTCTCAATTCTTTAATAGCAACAATGGTGCTTAGTTATCATCATTAGAACGGCAAAATTATTTCCCAGATTAAAGATGAATCAGAAAAGCATGGGTTGGATTATGTTTACCTTCGTAGCTTGCACCATTTTTCTCTCCATGCCCAAATGGAGTGCCGTGGCGGTTGATTGGATGGTTCCTTTTGATGGACGCTCGCACCAATTTTGCGAGAGAGATGGCTCCACTCGCATCTGCCACAACAAAAGGAAGTTTCCCATTCCACCTCACTTCCCACTCCTGATTCTTTTTTCAATGATGGTGTCCTTGTCATTGGAATCCCGTCCAAAACAAGCGTTTCTCATGACCACGATAGCCTTATGAATCTCCCAAGTTCTCAAATTCAAAGATGGGTCAAGAGGCTACATTTGAACGAAGTCCCCATCTCCCTCTTTTTCTCTCCAATGGTGCAAGGGTCCCCCAATTTCCGAGACTTCATGGGTTCAAAGTTGCTGGCCCTTAAAATGCCGGGATTGCAAACAAGTATGGTGCCTTCCTTATCAACCACATATGTTTTCTAACCTAATCCACCCAAGAGATTGATTCCAGATCGATCAGCAGGGTGTCGCGATCGAATCGAATCAGCTGTCGGACCGATAATAGTATCCATCCATCGCAATTAGCCCCACCATTTGGCATCAAGGTGGTCTCGATTCATTGTCCCATTCTTAAGTCTCACCTGGCTGCTTAGAAAATTGATAGTTAATTGGCACTAGATCACCAATTGTCTTCACGCAGTGATGGCTCAGTTAATATTGTAATGTTGCTGATGTAGTTCATTTGGCTACCTTAAGAGAGTCATAGGGTGGGTGTTGATGTAGCTTATTATGATGACCAGGCTATTAGATCAATGTCAAGCCCTTAATGAATAAACTAATTCTAAATTATTCTCTGATTGGACTTCAGATATACATTTCCAAGATGAAATGAACTTAATTAATCAGTCTTTCCTTTCCTTCTTTTGTTTGGTTGAGGGGAAAATGTAAGGCCGAACCAAGCTCGTCCACCAGAAAAAGAGAGCTAGTAGCATCAGCATAAGACGACTCGTGAAGATCCATGGGAAAATCCAATCCATAGCCCCTTGGACATTGTGTGTTTCTTCTTTCTCTTTAAGCCTATGTCGCATTCTATTGAGAACATGATATGGAGGGTGGAAGAAAACGGTAGTGAAGAAAGAGCCGCTTGATCTGACATTGTATTCAAATCTTGGACTCTGGACCAACTAATTTTATGCGACCAAGTCTTTCCTAAATGGTTGCCAGCCTACAGTAGTGTACTTTTTTTTTCTTTTCCTCTGATTTATAATGGTATTCGTACTGTACAAAATAACATTTTCTGATCAAATTAAATCATACTTAAAAGTCCCTCAAGATAAGGCCTTTCTTTTAATTGCGATCCATATCCTTCATGTAGAACCTAAGATTAATTTGAGATATGTTCAGGTTACCACTTGGCCTAAAAACTTAAGATGATAGAATGAGATAAATTTATAAAAGTTAAGCTGATAGAATGAAGTAAATTACATTCCTCTAATACTATGTTGAAATCACCACTTGTCCTAAAAATTTAAGTTGAAGTAAATTTATTCATATATTTTATATTTTTTTACAAGATATAGTAGCAAGTTAGCAATATGGCATGACCAAATCAAACTAATATCAGATATCATGCATTAATTGGTGGTAATTAAGTTTTATTGTAGTGTCGGACATTCTTAATGCTTGCATGCTGATGCTTCCTGCATCTTTATGTGCAATTTATATGAAAATTGAACTGCATCATTAGATCTCACCCTCTCACCTTCTTAATCCTTCCAATTGTATCTAAGCAACAGACAAGAAATTTCACCCCCCCCAAAAAAAAACAAAATAAAAAGACAAAGATGTACCCTAATTTTTATCAACATGATTGTATCCACAATTATTACTACTTATTTTGTCTGTCATGTTTGTTCCCTTGAGCTTAACGACATGCCATGGCTCGACAATAGTATGCAGCCACTTAGGAGGAGATCTATTGCTAGCTAAAAGCCTAGAGGGGACATATTACCACCATATTACTCTGAAAAAATATCAACCTATTGAATACAGCTTAATGTATTGCTTATTGTTGAACGGTAGCATTGACATGCATGGATGGTACTGGATTCACTAGTGGCTAAATCAAGAATTGGACAGGAACCGAGGGTCAAAAATCGGTTGCTGGTTAAGTGGGTCTAACGGGTACTTTGTCCATCCCATAAATTGATACATCTTGTCCTTAAAGTCAGCCTAAAACCTAGATAACGAATCCATTCTGGTCGGCTTTGCAAGTTGATGGATTCAAAATTCCAGCTTGGACCATGAGCGATTCATGGAAAATTGAGAGCCTTACAATCTCTTCAATCTTGTACATAGAACACATCCCGATTTTGAGGCCAAATTTTGTACCATGACACAATCTCAAGACTGCTCCACAGGGATGATGATACCAAGCAATTCTACCAGAATCCTCATTTAGTAAAGAATTTTTTGTATGTAAACTCTCCTACATATATAAAATTACATGAATATCTTCATAAAGTTGCTATTTACATGTATACCTTATAAATATTTCTTTTTGCATATCTATCCATTAAAATTTTTTTAGTTTTTTCAAATTTAAACCGCTAATTTTTTAACCGTGTAAGATGATATAGGTATATATACAAAAAGAAAGAAATACATGCAAAATATATTAATTCGGGAAGGATCTTTATGTAAATTTTAATACGTAGAAGGATATGAACGTTAGAAAAAGAGTAAAATTTTAACTTGCTATGATCCTTTGGGCAATTAGTTCCAAGGTGGCTTATGTCAGCTATGGAACATAATTATATTTTTTTTGTTCTCAAAGTCTTTTGTCATGATGTTGTCTCTGAGGCTGGTGAGTTCCATCTATTGAGCCAATCGACTGCATATTTCACTACAATCCCGGTATTCTGTTAATAAATACACTCTCTCTCCTTTTTTCTCCTTAATAAATAATTGTAAAATTTATAATTTGTAATTTTGATGGATAAGATCATGACTATGACGGTATATTAAATGCTATTCCTCTTCCATAGATCACATGAACGAGACTTGTTGAGATCTCTCGTGTCAGTACATGTGGAGACATAGCTAAGCCAGAGCCACAAAAGCCAAGCAGAACCCACGGGCCAGCGTTCGGAAGGCCAATTGGTCTCACAGTCCTTGAATAGGAAAGGAATTTTGGCTAGGGACTTGCATAAATGAAGAACTATTCCCTTGGGATAAAAAATTTCTTATACGATTCCTCCTTCCATTCTTCTCATAAAAGAAGAGGAGAGGCAGGGAAAGCGTCCCCATCGGCTGCATCCCGATTTTCCAATCCGCGCACTAAGCCCGGGTGGGCCCCGCCCGCGTGTCCTCCCTTAAGCCCTTGTCGGGGGGCCTCACCTTGGACGCACGTGCCAGGTCACCCCACACGCGTGTGGGGCCCCACCACCAACTCGCCCACTTACACACCGCGTCCTGTCTCTGTGGCAGACTCGCACCGTAAATGAACATAGCGAACGGGCAGCAATGGACAAACGCCCACCCCACCCACACAAGTAGAAATATAAGCATAAAAATTAGTATAATATTATTTTAGAATCCATCACCACATCTCTCTCTCTCTCTCTCTCTCTCAGAGATATGAAAGGCCACAGCACATCACAATTCCACTCAGGCCAGCCAAAGACATTCCTTCTGTGAGGAAAGCTCTGGTTCTTCTTCTTCTTCTTCTAAGGGTAGGAGATTAGAATTGCTCTTCTTTGGATCACAGGAGGCCATCAGGCAAGTCCCACAAGGAAATCTTGCATGGATACTGCCCAGTGGCCTCAGGTAAGAAATCTGAACACAAGATCTGGCAGCTTGGTCTCGAGTCCCGATCTAGAGTTCTTTGTTTTGGTTTGTCTTGGGTGTTGGGGATCCGGGGGATGGGTTTCTTTTCTTTTCTTTGATTGTATTGGGTTGTGTGGGTTCATGAAATTGATGTAAATTTGTTCGGTTGGTATGATGGGAGGGAGGTGAGGTGGTTGTTGCCCCTTTAGAGATCTCCTGGGAGGCTACTGCATCATCTTCTCTTTCTCACCCTTTACTTTCCTTCGGCTTTAAGTCTTTTAATCCTGTCACAACCCCCTCCTTTAATCCTTGAAAGCAGCACACCACTTTCTTTTTCCCACCTTTCCTTCTCCCTCTCTCTCTCTCTCTCTCTCTCTTTTCAGCTTGTGTAATAAAGTAGAGGCATGAAAAAGGGTTGCCTTGTTCTTGTGATGTACCAAGCGCATGTATGTGATTTCTCTTTCATTTTTGTTTGCTATCCATCTCCCATCTCTCCTCCTTTATCATCTATCGATCCTCTTTCTCCAAGGCTTTTGTTTGTTCTCCAAGATCTTTTCTACATAGCTGCTAGCCAGCTGTTATCTACCTTTATCTCTATGTACGTATATATGCTTCTTTGCTGATATCTACCTTCTCCTCTTTGTCCCCATGGGGTTGCGGTGGTGCCCAATAGGAGATAGGGTTGGTGAAGCCCATGGAGGAGCTGGTGTCGTCCACCACCGGCAGCACTACCACCAGGCCTCATCCGATGGAGAGGAGAGCCAGGCCCCAGAAGGAGCAAGCCCTCAACTGCCCCAGGTGCAACTCCACCAACACCAAGTTTTGCTACTACAACAACTACAGCCTAACCCAGCCCAGGTACTTCTGCAAGACCTGCAGGAGGTACTGGACTGAGGGTGGGTCCCTCAGGAATGTCCCTGTGGGCGGTGGCTCCAGAAAGAACAAGAGGTCCACCAACTCCTCCTCCTCCACCGCCACCCCTGCCTCCCCCGCCGCCGCCATCTCGTCCACTGTCACAGCGGCAACATCCATGGTCTCCACCTCCAGGAAGCTGCCACCTGAGCTGAGCCCCACCCCCACCCCCATCTCTCTACCCACCTCCTCTCAGAACCCAAAGTTCCACGAGGGCCAGGACCTCAACCTGGCCTTCCCTCATCACAGCCTGCAGGAGTTCAACGACTTCCCCAACTTGGAAAGCAGCAGCAACAACAACAACAGCAGAAGTAATAGTGGGAGCATTCCATGCACTGCTGTTGGAGCTCTTTCTGCCATGGACCTGCTGAGGAGTGGGATGGGTGCAAGGGGGCTGGGGCCCTTCGTGCCGATGCCCATGCCCGAGTACCCGGCTGGTTTCGGAGTTGGACTGCAGGAATTCAGGCCCCCCACCCTCGGATTCCCCTTGGACGGGATTGGAGGAGAGGGAGGAGGGCATAGTGGTGGCGGCGGTGGTGGTGGTGGTGGTGGGTATGGGGGTTTGCATGGGGTGCAGGAGAATGCTGGTGGGAGGCTGCTGTTTCCTTTCGAGGACTTGAAGTCTGTCCCTTCGAGCACTGCCGCTGAATTTGAGCAAAATAGAGCCCAAGTTGGGGATCCTCCTGGGTTTTGGAATGGTATGATGGGTGGTGGAGGCTCTTGGTAGAATTAAAGAGGGACAGACAAGCAAGCAAGCAGGAGGCTTCCAAGACTCTTAAGAACAATGGAGAAGAGTTGGTGTTTATTTAACCATTTTGTTTTTCCGATGATGGTGGTGGTGCTGGTGGATAACTTTGTTTGGAGTTTGTTATGGACTAACAGCAGACACAGGATACATGGAGTTCCTTCTGTTTACCTTCATTTCTTTTCATCTCTTTTTTTTTTTCTTTCCCCTTCTCCTTGCTTCTCTTTTAGTTTCTCCTATTCGATCTCTGGTCTCTTTGGACATGTGAAGCTTCTTTTTAGGTTGGCTTCAATAGGGTGTCTTAGCAAAGTGGACTTTTGCCTGTATGGTGAAAGAGAAGAAAAGAGGCCTACGGTGCCCAATATTTTTTTCTTTTCTTTTCTTTTCTTTTTCTTGCAGGGATAACATGGGAGGCGGTATAACCCTATTACTTGGTAGGGATCGTTGCACCATTGCCTCGATGGAAACGGGTAAAAGAGAGAAGGATGGGCACCCCTGTGTTATATGTTTTGATGGATTTGGAAATAATGTGGTATTGTAGCTAGAACTCTGGAGTTTGAAAGATTGTATGGACTATTTTAGAAAAAAAAAGGGGGGTGGGTTGAAAGAACGGTCTATTTGTTTATTAAATTATGAAACAAGGGGATTGAATGTAATATTTATGTAATATTATCATGGTTCTCTCTTTCATTTTTGGCTTTTTATCTGTCATTTTTCTCTCCACTTCTGCAGCAGGTCTTTGATGGAACGTCGCATCATCCCAAACAAGATTCTTCCAGCCATGAGAGCACCAAGGGGAAGGAGAGGGAATAAGTAGGTATGACCACACTCACGCTCACTCAAGACTTTTCTTTCACTCCACATGGTATTATATCTTATGTTAGACCATTTGGAGAGGTGGTAATGCGGGCACTTGTACTATGTAACTATTATTTTAATAAAAGGTACAGCCCCCCTCTTCACCCCTCCTTACCTTTTTTTTTTTTCTTTTCTTTTCTTCCTCTCCATGGTCTCAGAAGAGAAAGCAAAACCGAAGTGGATGAATGGCCACTGAAGGATGGAAATTGGAGACCAATTCCCCACCTGCCTCAACCTAAAGCTTCTCACCTAATGATTCCTGCACCTACTCACACCATCTCCATGCATGATTACCCCTTCCCTTGCCCTTCCTCCATGCCTTGCATTTAAATAGCTGGCAAGCCAACTCTCTTCTCCAAGCATCGAGCTTTGGAGCAGGTGGAGGACCCACAAACATTCCCCTGGGGATGAGGGCTGAGGGCTGAGGAATGATTCCCCCCACTTTCTTGATGCTGAACTCATTAAATAACTCCATCATCTATTTTAATACTTCGTTATGCCGGTGTTCTACGTTTGGTTGTCTGTGGTATACCATGGAATATAGCATTATGACCCTGATATCATCCTAAGACTCTGGGAGGGTGCAACCCTCTCTCCCCAGTTTATGATCTTGACAGCAACGTCCTCCTCACAGTACTTCTAGTGCCAAAATCTCGTCTTTGTATATTTATTTGCTCTCTTTTTCGCATGCTATTATTAGTTTATTCTCATCCAGGATTTCAGGTGAAAACATTATTGCATGTACCATAGTTGCTGTGATCAATATTAGCTAACAGGATAGATTATAGCTGGACTGTACCAGCCTTGTCGCATGCTTCGTAGTAATTGGATGACAGCTTCCGCATACATTTATAAACAGTGAAATAAAACACTTGCCCCAAACCTTCGTAGCATCCACCTTGCTGATGATAGTATATAAACAGTGGACCTTTCCAGTTGAGCATCCGGGAAATGGTGTTGGATGATAAACTTGATTTGTAAGATGATATGGAATCCACCTAGTATTCTAGTTGGAGAGTCAAAGTAATTAAGATCAAAAAGGTGAGAGGCCAAAGGTCACAAGAGTCATCAAAGATTAAGACTCTTAAGTTGTAGAACATGAAAAGTCATGGGTTATGAATATGTGAGATAGAAATATTAAGAGTTATGAGTTACATGTAGAAATTTATGATTGTGTTCTATCTATATGATCTTTAGGCTGGAAATCCCTATTATGTGGGTTGACTTCTTAGGCGAATGTACATGAATCGACTCAACTTCTTTTCCTCCCAAATGCATTTTTTTTAGTGTTTTTGAGATCCATGGCTAGTCTTTCTTCTGTGGAGGTTTTTATGGTGAAGAATTCGTGGAGAACTGGAATGGTGTATGTTTAAGTTTTGTTTTAGTTTATGGATGGATATATTTGGTTGGGAAGAGCTGGATTCTAGAATGGAAATGGAAGTAACTCTCATCTTCGGGAGAAATCCTATTTCTATTTTAGAAGGAAATAGAAATGCTCCAATCCTTCATAATCTAATTCCAGCTCTTCCTTTAGTATTCAAATCTTATTCCACCATATTTTAGTATTCAAATCTTATTTCACCATATTTGCATGCAAAAATAATTTTTCAAAATTACTTTTCTATTTAATCAAATTTAAAAAATATTTATTTGTTTAATTGATTTTTTGATTTTGATTTCTATTTCATTTCTGAACCAAACACATCGAAAGAAAATGACTATTTTAAATGCCATTCCAACCTCTACTTTGGTTGATCACAAACCTACACTCTATATTTCTTTAAATTTACCAATAATCAATGGTTTTATTTTAAAGAACCAAAGCTTTTGGCAGGGCACTGCACTTAAAACCCTGCAAGCAGCGGACCAGTCCTTGTCCTTGCACATCTCTCCAAGGCCTAATAAGACATGTACAACAATGTATTTTTCTTACATCGGGTAACAAGCTGATGACACTATTGAGAGTGGACAATCTCATCTTCCATACCTTTCAACGAGATTTCAAGTATACCCAAAAGCTTGGTCTGTGAATGAAAAATAATGAACAAAAAATGAGAGAGAGAGAGATATTCGGATGATATCCTGCATCTTCTTAAATTTGTTAAATTGCATACATGTGTGATGTGGTTCTGTAATATTGTTGTGCATCAAAATTAAGTTTACCATTCAAAGGATATCAAATGTATGATCTGCTTATCAATGTTACCGGTATGGTTTAGAATCGCCTAAATCAATGCATTAATAAACTTTAGTACATAGACACGAGACGTAAGGTAATATATCTGCATTGGGATAAATGCGGTTGCAAGACATCGACTTAGTGATAGAATTTGATGGGAATTTGTATTTCTTTTGTCTACGAGAGAATTGGCCATATGATGTTCCGATTCCAACACAACAATGGTTTCGATTACATGCACAAAATTAGTGCATAGCTTGTGCATGCGCGCAAGTAGAGCAGCAAACAGAGGCAGAAGGCTTACTCAGAGACAAAAGCTTTCATCGTACTTAAGAGTGTTAATCCCAGAGCGAAAGGTTTGTACATGGCTTAGTGTTAGTATCAGGGATTAAATAATCTTGTGATGGGAGGTTTTGGACATATTCATTTCCTAGATTAGGCAGGTTAACTAGAGAAAAACAAGTGTACGCAGAAGCATTCTCAGTTTGGCTTGCAAGTGTTATAAAGAATGAGCCTCAACTTAGTTTGGCTTCCAAGAGTAGTTGATCAGGAAGCTGCATTACTTTTTTGAATGAAGCTTGCAAAAAGTTTCAAGTTAAATCACTTTTACCTCCTCTTCCCATGCCCCAAGAATGGATTTGCCTTTATTCACCCCCAAGGCACTGGTGCAAGTTCTCTTTGTTCGGTCCTTTTCCTTTATCCGACAAGGCACCAAATGTGCTGCTCTTATTGGCCAAGGCATGCATGGCGAGCCATTTGCCCCTGTTGGCCACAAGAACAATGAGAATAACAAGGAAAAGTTGACTCACAATCCCGGAAGCATCTAGAGAGAGAAAGAAACAAATGGTCCTCGACAATCCTGACTTGTCTTGATTGGATGGTGCTCTGTCCTTTCTTGTGGAGGGTAGAGTTTTATTTTTTTCCCCTGCTCCTTTTGCAAGAAACCTAACAAAGTTCCATCAAAGAAAGACAGCATATCTTTCACAAGGCTAGCAGCAGAATTAGAGCAGGTAAGAGAATGACATGAAATGTGTAACTTTTTTTTTCCCCCAGAGAAGAATCATTTGAATCATACACTTGATAAGCCCATTAGAACAAGGTAATTGTCTAGACTGTTGCCTCCAACCATGTATGACCGACGGCGCTGAAACTTGCTCTATCAGTCATCAGAACTCCATATTTTGAGAGATTAGTAAATGTTAGTGACGTGTTGTTGTCCATGATGTATGGTTTTAACTTACTCTTGATTAATTAAGTCACGAAAATGAAACCACATGATACCATATACTTATTTATTCATGGTAGTATGAGTTTACATGTATTATATATAATACATTTTGAGTCAAAACATGTTCCTAGATGTAGTACTTGCTCATCATTGAGCATGTAGTAGTCTTAAGTTCGGCCTAATATCTTAATGGGCGTGAGGTTCGGTCCACCATCCTCCTCAAATTGCATCCTGCTAAAAACTCATATATCCATGCACAGTGTCTTTGTGTGGAAACTTTGGAAGACCCACTAGGAAAGATTGAGCATGGTGAGAACAGGAACCATTAGACTGGATGGTGTAATGAACACTGGCTAGACTATTCTTGAACGTGGACATGATCACCTATGGAAACTAGAAAGATTGCTGAAATTTGGAGAGCTGTGTAATTATTCTGCAGGAGGATCTGAATAAATCTTTTGAATGTCGAACGAGCTGACAAAAGTGGTGTTTCAGTATGCTTTTGCATTTGCTTCTTTTTTTAATTAAAAAAAAAAAGACTCCTTTCTCCAGCCAAGATTTATCCTTCAATTGAGGTCACTGATCTAGAATTTTTGGTAGATGATACCCAAAGAGCATTTCAGATACGTACGGCCCTCAAGAACCTTGGAAGGAGGGACTCAAAAGCACTCCTTGTCGCTGCTACAACTCTCAAGATCAATATATACACAGGCAGGTGTCTTCATCTTAGTTAGCTGCCTTGAATCCTCGATCTCCTTATTTTTTGTGCACTTATAATGCAGTTTTCCCATCCTTTACAATTGTTTAGCTGTTTCTTTATTTCTTCAGAATCCCAGTCAATGCCAAGAAATCGCTCTGGACCCTTTGTAGCAAGTAACTTTATTTTAGTTTCTTTTTGTTTTTGAGAGAAGAAAACCTCTATTCTTGTCATTGAAACTCAGGCAAGTTCTCTTCACTGCTCCCCACCATTAGGAATGTAGAAGAAATGAAAGGGACACCTCAAGAAACCCCTTTTGAGCTTTGTAAGAAAACCTCCATTCTTGTAGCCATTGACAGTAAGGTATGGTTATTTCCACTACTTCTCCATCTCCATCACATCACCAGGAATGTAGAGAAAAGAAAGATGTCTATAATGCAATAAGAGGCCCTAAGTCAGCCACTTATATTACTCTTTTCATAAGAGATGAGTCGGTCTCTAAGACAGTTAATTTTGAAATATTGGCATATATGCACTTAGGTCTATCCGATGTGTCATCCTTTAAATATAACCTTGGAAAAGCTTACCTAAACCACTATCCAGCAACCATAGACTCCAGTATCTCATACCTTTCACCCTCAAGTCACAAAGTCCTCCATTGAATCGTTTCCTATCCGCATTTGGATTTAAATTCTATACCTATTCTTATATTACCATCTCAAACCACCAAAGCAACCCAAGCACCTGAAATTTGACTCGGGAATGCATCACCATCGAAAAGTTAATTACCTGAGAATCCAAACTCTCGAAACACCGTCCATTATCGGTTTCATTCACTATTAGTCATGCCGAAAGAAGAAAGAAGAAAGAAGAAAAAAGATCATTCACCACTATCGTTCCATACATGAATAAAAGCCCAGAAATGGATGTGGAATAATAAAAAAAAAAGTAACACCACAAATAGCCGCAAAACAAATTCCTTCCCAAAGAGAGAACTGTACCAGAAAAAAAGATTGCAACCTGAAAGTCTACAGAGAGCTTTAATTTATCAGACACAGCATGACAAACATTTCCAGCTTCTTTAAGTGCTTTCTGTACAGAGATTACAAACCACCTACTAAAAGACTTAAGGGCTACTTGCTAGTCCATGATGGGCTCCACATTTTGTAGCATATAGGGATCCAGCAATCAACAAAAAAGATATCAACTGTGATATCTGTCGAGCACTGCCATTCAATTACCTGCATTGATTCCAAAGATGCGGACCTTGTGCATGTTAGGCAATTTGGCGACAACCAACACAATCACTGCAAGCGTGTTCAGGAAAAGCATTGGATGCTGGTAGTCAGTTGTGTGGGAGGCTATCAAGTACCTGCCAGGAAAAATAAAGGAACCCCTCAACATGCGTCAGGAAATCAAGGCTTAAAATTCTCGCTTGAAGGTCTCTCTAGGCATATAATACAGGAAGCAACAATTAGAAGAAAATGGATCAGAAGTTTATTTTTAATAGAATAGAGTCATAATCAATTTGAATTTAGGGCATGATTGCAACTATATTTGTGCTAAAAATTCAAGCATTTCCATATAAAGCAAAAAGAAAA